>NW_024738608.1:8306450-8786361 GCF_018991925.1 Homarus americanus | reverse complement strand
AATTGTTATTCAATCATCAAAATAAAGAGTTTGAGTAATATAACACTTAGCTTGGGGGAGTTTTTGAGGTGCTTGGTGTGATGATTGTTCCGTATCTGAGGGCCGCTAACACTTGCACTGTCTTTCATTCTACAAGCTAACCATTTCACAAGAAAATGCTCTGTTATCACAAACAACCTGTTTCTATCACTTTTATCATTCATAGCTCGCCTCGCATTTCCATCACTACCGAAATATTTCTGAGCCAGCGCAATACTCTTCTTGATCTCCTCTAAGTTCATCTTAATTTTTCGCACTCTAGACTCAGGTCAGTTCAATTTCCTCACAATATCAATGTTACGTGCACCACTTTCGATGAGTTCAACAAACTGTTCTTTATCCTTGACCGAGTAGGCACGCTTCTTGTGGCTTTGTCTCTTAGCTTTAGGGTCTTTTTTCTCATTCACTTTAAAAGTTCCCGGGCGTTCAGGTAGCAAATCACTCCCTCCACCACCTCCCCTAGCCCCCACAGGCAAAAATGCGGAAGCCATTATTGATCACCGACCCCAGCAACCACTGGTTATAGAGGCGAAAATCTCACACGTGGGCGCAGTGCTGTATTCCACAGAGCGTGTGAGAGAGTGAGAGTGAGGCGGAGTGGACAACTACGTCATCAACATGGCAGCAAACAAACGCTATCTTTGATGCGCTTGGACGCTTCCCACGAAATCTCCGTTATTCAAGAGAATCCAGACGTTATTATCGAAAATGGGTATCTATTGTAACTTACCGTGATTGTCGAAAACGTTATTGTGGAAGTCGTTATTGGCGAGAGCCTACTGTACTGTACTGTATTATGAAATATTCAGTTTTCCATTTAATATGTGTTTAAATGGTGTACCTGTATTTTCATATTTAACTTTTTTTGTTAAGCACTGTAATTTTGACCGTCACTCTTTTCATAAGAACACATCTCCAATTATATACGGGCAAAGCCCAGTTTATGAAGACTTGGTTAACAAAATTTTGCTGTAAAAAGAAAACTTATAATGTCCCATGCTTTGATTTACAAGTGAAAACCCCAAATAGAAAAAAACAAACATTACAAATAGTGAAAATATGGTAATTGTTTTTTCTACCAGTTTGCTTACTTATTTTATCGCTTATTATTCTCAAATACTTACGATATTATTAGGTATACAAATAAATTTCAATGTTTCATCAGTCTCCTTCAATCACCATATAAGTTACTCCTAAAACTTAGCACTCACGCCACCACACGGTCACTGATCCAGTTGCCTCATTGTCCAATTTCTCCTCGTTTACTCTCATGTAACTAATAAAAAGAATAATTATTCTATTCTTAAATTCCATATGCTCATTATATACTGTACAATGAAGGTGTAGTGATTCAAGAGAAAATGTGGGTATTGCCGGAATCGCACAAGAGAGGGTGAGCAGAATGTTTTCTGGCTGAACTGAGACGTTGGCTGACCAGCTGGTGGCTTTGCAGCTGTTTATATTCTGACGTTTATTCTCCAATGGCTTTAAGACACTGCTCTTTAAACATTTGAAGCTAGCCCATGTTGAAATGACAGCGGTGTAGAATTTTCATTTCCTCATAGTTTTCACCCAATTTCCCTCATCATTTTTTTTTACACTGAGCACATTACAATTTCTTTTAGCACTGACATCATAGTTCTATCACTATGTTGTTTGTTTGAGGGCATCGTACAAGCAAAATAAAGTCAATATTAAGCAAAGAGTACAGAGCACACCTGCCCTGATGCTTGAATCAGTGTTATCATGATCAAGACATCTATGACTGCCACCGTGTTTGCACCATGCAAATAAAACTGAAATTTAGGATGATGCAAAAATTTGTCAGGAGTAGAGCATTGGGTTTATTTTATTCTTAAAATATGTACTCAGTATATAGTTATTATAGATGTAGGAGTACAGTATTGTTTCAATGTTTTTTTTATTTATTTATTTATTTATTTATTTTAATTTTTTTTATTTTTAGCTTTTTCCTGTTGATTATAGATTGGCCTGAAAATTTTTTATATTAAATCATATAAGGTTTCTTCTGAATATTGAGGATGATTATTGTAAGGAAATCCCACTTCAAATCTGCATTACTAAGTTAAACATCTATAAATCTCAATATGATATACTGTACATTACACTGAACAGTACTGTAACTTGTCAAACCATCTGCCTTGTTGGTGGAGGCATTATCAGCTGTGTGAGTTGTTAGTTTGGTGTGAAGATGGTCAGCTTCTCAGTACACCTACAGTATTACTTTTCCTTTTAATTTTCTTTAGCCTTCTATTATGTATTCAATTAACATAATTTATTTTATTATATATTTTTTTATTTCCTTTAATAAAACATTAATAAACAAGCAAATGACATGACTGGGCTGCAGAGCTTTGCACACACTACTATACAGGTGTCCCTCATCTGTACAAAGATTTTGTTCTTAGAAAAGGTTGCCAACAGTGATTTCTTTACAGTAAATCAAATACAGACTCATCACAAAATCTCTGTTGTTGCAGCTACTGAGAGATTTAATCATTGCATCTGTAAATTATCTGATAACCTGACAATAATTAACAATACCTAAAAACTTATACAGTATGTTAACTAATGAAAATAATCTTACTGTACAGGTTTAGGAGGACGTAATGTTTTTCGATGGGAAGGTAGAGGTGTTAGTTCATGGATGCGTTTGGACACCAAACTGGAACTCCCTCCTGACACATTAGTGTATGCTGAGATAGTCACTGAACACCGTGGTGAGCACAAGGCCCAGCGAAAATTAAACACACTGCATTTAATCGATGGTTTGATTTTAAATGGAAAAGACATAAGAAACCTCCATATAGTTGAAAGGTCAGTATTTTATATAATTGAAAAGTTAGAATTTGTAACAAAATGTTAGAATTTATTTTCACTTACAATAAGCTTTTCAGTGTACTACAGTACATATATATATTTTTTTATTCATGAACAGTGATGCAGAATCCTAGCACATAGATTGTATGACTTATAAGGTTATTTTTTCAGACACATATACTTGAAGAAATTTGCAACAGCTCTGAACAAAACAGGTCGACCAGATCTAGCACCAATTAGGTGTAAACAATTGTTCAAACTGGAAACAATTGAGGAGTACCTTGCACCTCCGAGGTAAACATAAGAATATTTTGGTTTTAATTCAATTGCTAAATTTTTTATCTCATGAATTACTCTCAGAAAAGGCCACCTTCGTTAGGAAAGCACCTAAAGATGGAATTATTGCAGACTAAGAAATAACTGCATTTTTTGATATGATGAGACTACCCTGTTTTTTTATTACTTTAGGGAAAATCTTTACTTTGTTAACAAAGCTGTTTTATAACAAGGGTTTACTCTAAATATTGCACATTATCAAACTTATCGTCACAGGTTATCTTGTTTAATATTGATAGTAAGAGAAGGATTACTACATATTATAGGTTGCACCATCGACTGATGAAGGGAGGTCAAATACCAAAAAGAGTGTTTGTTGAGGTGGAAGGAGACACTGACCGTGACACATTCTACACAGTGCCTACTGCTCTTTTGCTTCTCAAAGCAACTAAAGGTATAGTATATGGTGTGATTTCTTTTATAACCGATATAGTGGATTAGAAGATTCTTGCCTGTGTTATTAAATCTAGAAAAGTAGAAATAGGTTAAGTTTGATGATTTTGAATGTAATTATGGTATGCCCCTTGACAGATTAGCTGTGCAATGGGGACATCTATGTCAACAAACACTTGCATTTCGAATGTTTATATTGAAGTAAAGAGATCAATGTACAGTATATCCTTGCTTGATTTACAAAATCTTTGTCCTATATGAGCATGATCTCATTTTTTTTTTTTTTTTTTTTAAGAAGTACCCATTTAGTTTCTCATCAGAGTGATGGTTAACCTTTTTCTTTCTAGAACCCTGGATGATGGCATTCAGCAAAAATAAAAACCGAAAGTATTGGTACAACACACTGACTAGGCAAGCAACATTTGAGTGCCAGCAGGATGTTATAGCCCCTTTCAAGTAAATATCCTTAGTGCTCTCTGATTTTTATATACTGTTTATTTGACTTTTGGTTTGAAACCAAGGCTACAACTTCCATCGAGGCAGGAGTAGGGGTAGAGGGTGCATCGAAACTGTTGCGTGTGAGTGTACCAGTACGATATACCTGCGCAAAATGAGACCACACTGTATTGCAACACCCTCTATTGTATCTCTAGTACAGTACTATACTGTATCTTCTTTCAAATCTACTCTGACAACTCTTCCTCTAATTCCCTTTCATTCATGGTATACTTATTCTATCCAGGCCTTGATACCTTCCCTTGATTATAGTGACCATTTTCATCATTCATGCCATTTATGTTGCTGCACTGTTAATAATAGTATCTATTTACTCATACTTCTTGTCCTTCAGGTCATCTTATAGTGGAGGAGCTGTGTGGTGGTGGGAGAGTGGAGTCCAAGTCCTTGAATCCGATGAACCTATCAAAGGCAGGTTAAATCGGTGTGATCTCCTCGGCCACCTTGCTGCACATCGCTGATTCATCCCTGTCTTCATCCTCACACATCAGGTTCTTTCACATAAATATTGCCTTGGTCCTAATCCCTTGCACACCGTCCCAGTTTTATGGGTCTGTGTTTTGTTTTTTTCCAGAATATCATTAAGTATTAAAACAAATGGAAGAAAACCAGTTGAACATTACTTTCATACTTTACATTAATCTCTCCATTAAGCTCCTTAGACCCCATTCTGGTCATCTTGTCTTATTTATTTATCAAGGTTTCATATGTGAGCTTTGATAATTTTATGATAAAATAGTTCAAATACCATTTTTCATGGGCTGCTCCACTCTAAAGAAAGTTTGTGTACTTGTGTTTATATGTACACAAGTGTATACATATAAGGTTGCATTTGTACATTTTATAGAAGCATCAAGAATATTTTTTATTCATTGTACAGTACTAAAAAATAATTGTCCTATATGAATACTTGTAACTATCATGTAAATTATGAGGTCTTAAGATGGAGGAATCCTGTGTTCTCCAGTTTCAAAGAGCAGAAAATTCAATTGGCATATTTTTTTAGATAAAATTATTATACCTTTAGTAGGTCTTCTATTTTTTCACCATAATTAGTACTGATTCCTTTAAATATATAAAAAAAATTTTTTACAAGTTCATTAAAAGAATATTAATTATGGCTAACAAGATCTGGAATAAATATTTTTATTATGCTCCATTATAACATTTATTGATTTATTAAGCATTTGAATCTTACATAAAATGATATACACTGTACCCTCGTTAATTCAGATCGTTATAATTCAGATTTTGGTTCCGAAAAATCCAGTGGCTACAGCTTTGAAAAAATCAGGCCTTTCACTTTGTTTCTTTTCTGACCACATGGCTCCACGGGTGGGCTTGAAATTTCAGTTTTGTTGATTCATCTGTGCTCTTGCAGCTATCCAAGCAGGCTTGGGTCAGGTGTCATCCCACTTGAACAATTCCCACATTGACAATTATAGCTAAAAATCATCCATTCATCACAAATTCTATTAGATATACAGTACTGTGTTTATTATAGGAATGTATTATTAAATAGATTAAGTTGAATGAATTATAAAATTAAAATAAGAATTACATTGGACCCTCGCTTTATTTACATTCACTATATGCAGATTCGTGCTTATGCGGCAACCCTATTTCTACAAATGTTATTGCATTAATGCTCCAAAAATGGTTGTGAAACATGGCACAGTGTGTGTGTGTGTTTACTGCGCTGCATGTGATGTCACAAGACGCGGTTGGAGTGGTGAGTCAGCCACTCCACACACTTTTACTTTCCACACAAACACCCATGCTCTTCATATGTCTCAGTTTATAGTTTTATATTATATTTATTTCTAATCCACATTAGAGCATTGTAATGATTTTTCCACAACTTTTATTGCATTTCTGTTGACTTTTAGTTGTTGTGGAACATATCTTAATTTTCCCATAAGATTAAGTATTCACTATATGCGGATTGCCATTATACTGTGTTGTCACAGAGCACAACCATAGCGTAAAGCGAGGGTCAGGTATATATTAAGATGGATTATAGGAATATAGGTAAACCTCTTTTTACGATCTCCCTGTCTATGATAATTCACGTTAATGATGCTGATATATTAAGACCACTCCCCTATGTGCGATGTAAATAAACTCACACTAGCAATATTCATCATCCCGCCAAGTTGGCATATGAAATGCATAACTCACTTCATTTGTCAGCTGAGGCGTCATCTACCTGAACGCCACCTCGTGACCATTTGGTGAATTACATTCCAGGCACTGATTCTTCTTGGTTACATGTGTGTAAGAAATGGAGCTCAAGGTTTATCAGTGATAAGCAGTTTTTTTAACAGTGAGAGAACATAACTAAAGTTCACATTGTTCTCTTTTTTAGTGACTGTGAAATGCTTTCCCTTTTTTAGTGACTGTGAAGGGCTTTTGCCCTGATTATGAAGTGCTTTTGCTCTGATCCCCCACACCAACAATTGGTGACCTGACATTGCATCAGGTCAGTAATATGAGACCACTAATCACAGTCAGCCAAGCGCCACAGCAGCCAAAAACCGTTTTATTATAGCATTTTATTCCCCCCAAGCTTCTATTTCATGGAGAGCATCTCAGGGTCTGGGAGTGTAAACAGCAATAGGGTCGAATTGTTCACGTGGGAATCGTCTGAGTGGGAAAAAATCTTAGTGGCATGTAATCCTGGGTCATGCTGCTATCATGTGAGAGCGGGCCACCAGCGCAGTCAGAGGTTATGCAGCGCTATCACTTCATCAGTTGAGATGCTTAGTGCCTTATAGCAGATGTTTTCTAATTGATTTGTGGGATAATGTTGTTAATCGTGGTGATAGAACTATAATTCTGAAAGATTTTGTTTACTACCCGTGGTGCATGCATGTTGGACGCTAACAGGGATGGGGTCGATTATGAATTTAATTGGAATTGATTGGGAAAATGCTCTTTTCTTAAGTACACAATATCCAGTTGTCCGGAGTACCCTCAGACATTCACCTTGCCATGTCTAGCAAAAGGGAAATCTTTACATTGCTAATAAGCTCAAAAATTGAGTTGCTTCGTCTGTGTCATCAGCGAAATGCCCAGTACCCCCCTCGGTGTTTCCTTGTAATATTTTGCCCTCCCCTCTCTTTTTTTTTTCTTTCGTATCACTTATTTTTGGGAGGACTGTGAGAACATAAGGCATTCCTTTTGTTATACCTGGTCACAGAAAAGCCTTAGCCCTATGATTATTCTAAAAATACGAAACAATCAAATGTCATGGGTAGCATGACATCATTGAATTGGGCGGAGCTAAAGTCTATGACGTTACAGCGGTGTGTCCTTGCTGTATTTAGTCCTTGTGCGGTACTGTATTTGCACACTTCAGTGAAAATTACGCTTGCGGTATTTACTTGACCCACATAACAATTAAAGTAACAAATTAATGTGTAATTGATCTTGACCTGCAAATATTCACAGAATTTTGGGCATAGAGGATAAAATAAAGTAAAGGCAAGTGCATGGATCTCAGTACTCACCTGAAGATTCGCCCTAACGCGACCCAGGGGTATTCTTCAGGTGGCAGTGGACCTCACTAGTCATGTGAATATTTGCCTTCCCCCCCCCCCCCTGCAGTCATCGGAATGATCCGAGTAAGGTGCAAAATTGAATGGAAAATGAAACACAGAAAATTGTCGAATGTTAAAATATTTAGATTAATTCAGATTTTTCAGTAATTTAAATGACCCAGAGCCTCTTTTGTGTCGAATGAACGAGGGTATAGTGTAATGTTTTTTTATAGCACAGAAATAACTTATGCCTCCAACAACAAATGTTAGAGGGCTATACAGGGTACTGGATGGCACTGTTTTGTCCATCAGTTTGTCTTTTACACAATGAGGTCTAGTTTATGTAATACCTGCTGCTTTTATTTTTATGAGAATTTTCCTGAAACTTATTAGACTTGTTGCTCACAGACCTAAAATATCCATGAGGTATTATTTGTACCTCGGTGAATGTTTGTAAAAATAATGTAATATAATAGTGGGGGTATGTATATTGTTCCAATATGCAGGTAGTATTAACTGATTTTACCATTCATGTATATTGCACATGACACTCAGAAATTGCGTTTGTATTATTTTAAGTGAATGTTAGAATTTGTTCTTACCTCTTAGTGATCCTGTTATAGAAGGCAACCATCCATCTTTTCTCATACTGTATTTGTTCTTAATAAAGGAGAAGTAGCAAGAGCTTAATATCTGTAACTACCAAAGAAAGCACCATGCATATTTCTACAGCACATGTATTCAACCCATTCTTGATTCTTCTGCACTATAGGATATGAGGCTGTTTTGTAACTGGAATATTAAAATGAGATCCTGCAAGTATAGCCTGTAAGTGAAGGAAGCAGCAAACTTAAGAACATTTGTTTTCCATTGAATGTGTTATATTTGAATTTTCTGTGTTGTCTTGACCCTGGGAACCAGAATATACAATTACCTTTTCATGTCATATATTTTGACGATGCACCATGGTGAATTGGTTGTGTTGTCTTGAGACTGAATTGACTTGCAGACCACCTCAGTACAGTGATTGGCATTTAGAGGAGATTTTGTCAAAGCCTCCAAATTAATTAAAAAAGAAAATAAATTATGTAAAAAAACTAATTTCTGTGAAAAGAGTATGAAAAAATTGCCCTTACTGTAGATGCTGATTTTATGGCCATAAATTTTCTGGTTGAATCATGTTTATGGGGTTAGAACTCTTATAACCCATTGAAATATTGGCTAGGTTGCTGTAAACAGCATCCCTTCTCACTATTACAGGGGTAAAAAATCGCCCTTTTTTCAGGTAGCCAACCGGGCTAGTAGAACCAAATAGTTACTATCCCTTCCCAGAATTTATTAGCCCTTCCAAAATTTTCCAAGACATTAAAAAAAAAAATATTAAAATTCCAACAGTTGACATATACTGGGTAGGCCTTCATAGAAAGTTTTTTACTTTGACACTTTATTTAACTTAATAGCAAAAGGTAAATTATATTAAAATTTTAAACAATGGCATGCATAACATATTAAATTATGGATAATCTGTTTCCTTGTTTACTTTATATATCATCAGCTGAAATTTATAAACAATTTTAGAGCCTCTTAAAAGGCTACTGTACTGATGTATATGTAACTGCAAGTAACTGAGGGCTTTCTTCTTCACTGGATTTGGTCAATAATTTCTGTATATGCTTCTCGTCCATTCTTCGATATTGTCCAGCACATCCTCTGTGCTGCATCCATCTGTGTGGTTATACCCATAAACATGGTGGGTCCCAGTTGTTAAAAATTTGTTGATGGCTTGCTCTGGATTGAAGTTGCAAATACATTCTGACTGCAACTGGACCACTATGAGATCTGTCAAGTGGTCATCGGTGAGATGACTGCGCTAGTCTGTCAAGAAACTTAATGAGCTTGACCTGATTGAAGCTACGTTCAACATCAGCAGGACTGGTTGGAATGGACAGCAGAAGGTCAACTAAATGGAGAAAGGAGCCACACTTTTCTCTGTATGATTCATTTATTTGCTGCCAGGACAGTTTTGAAACAGGTGATATCTTACTCATTTTGTAGAGATAGCATTTGAGTACATCCCATTCATCCTCCAGCTTGGTTGGATCCACTTCTGCCTCCCTTAGTGTTTTCTCAAGAGACAGAGCCAGCGCTCCCACAGCTGTGTCTCTGAAACCTCCATTCCCTGTGTATTCTGCAGGCCATAGCTTGAAATCCAGAATCCATGAATTTTGAAGAACTGTACTGGCCATGTCATTATATCTTTTCTTTAGACTTGTAATCAGATATGTCAGTATATCATACCTTGCAGCCATGAAGGCATTATTTCTATTACTCAGCTTCTCTCCTTGGAATATTGTAGTGTCACCTTCCAAAATCTTCCTCAGACTGGGTCCTGGGCTTGTCAAATATTTATTGAGTAAGTCAATTGAGGCTTGAATTTCTGTCATGATAACAGAAACATTGCTTTGTCTGTGTTGAAACTGCGCTGAAAGGCACCCAAGGCAATGTAAGATGTCCAGGAGGAGGTGGATGTACTTGATTACATTAGCACTGGTTAGAAGCATTAGATAGTTCATAGCTTTTCTGGATGAGTCCTTGTGGTAAGCAGGGTCAGACAATTTTGTTCATCTCAGGGAAGTCTCTGTTTCGTATGGGTTATCTACCATGTAGTATTTTCAATCCTTTCCATTTACAGCAGCATACTAGGAATCACAGTGACACTATTATCACAATGTAAGACCAAAGTTGACAGGAAAAAGGCAGTAAGTAAAAGAATGGAACTGAAGAGATAGAACCAACCAGTTGTGTGTGATATGTACTGAGCAAAAACCATAACTGATTACAAGAACGTTTTTCACAGACACATTTTAGTCACAGGAGAGTGGTATCACAGGTGTCACAGGTGGTGTGTATCTCAGTTCATGTAAGGTCAAGTCAAGGTCACTTGGCCAACTCACATTTGACCTAACCTCACCTCAAGTTTACCCTCCCCGGGTGGAGATTCTGGCTGATTGACCTGTGACAATATGTCATCGTGTCAGCACTGGTTATTCATATGCTGGTCAGTAATTTTTGCGCCGACACAACAACCCATGTCACTTGTCAAATCAAGTCAAAATTGTGATGCTTTGGATATAACTATTTAATATGATCTAAATGTGAAGATGAAAATCCAAAGCCAGGCCTTTGGCTTCGAAGTCGGTGCTATGCCTCTGGCTTCAAAGACGAAGCCAGTTCCAAAAAGCATATTTTCAGAAGCCGAAGCCGGCTTCAGCCCTATGCCTGGCAGTTAGTCACGTAGTCATAAAATTTTCTCAGGGTCATATTTTTTAAAAGACTGCTTCAGAATTTCATGAAGCAAGAGTTTTGTTTGGTTCTCAATGAGTTTGATTTATTTCACTGAATGAGTTAGTATATGAGGTTAACATTGGATCCAACTTTGTCAAAATGAAATCCGAGTTCACAAGTAACACTGTCACTGAGGGACAGCTTTTTAAAACAGATTGGAATATATTTTTGCCATGAACAATCTGAAACCAAAGATGTTTTAAAAGGGATGACTGATAAAAAGAAAAAAATTCTGATATATGGCGATAAACCTATTTATTTTGCGAGGGAAATCGGGCAGGAAATATTTGAATTTACCACCATGGCAAACAAATGCATTATTTGCTCACCAGAGGTGCCACCATGGCTGCTCACTCACGCATTCACACTCGCCCGCACATTCTTCCTGATTCAGCTCTTGCCACGTGTGGACGCTGTGCTCTCGCTCTCCAGTCAAGGTCACCACGTGCTCTACTACTGTCTGCCAAGATACCTAAGTGTACTAGTACCACTCCTCCTAGTTCAAGTGACAAGTCAGCAGCCGACTCTGCTGCAGATTCCGTCATCTAAGGTGAGTGTAAATGGGTTGCTAGTGATGTGAAAAGTTAAGCGAAAAGAATAGAAAGCTTAATGGAAAAGATTTACTGTAACTAATATTTTTGGTTTGTTCGTTTATGTAGGTGTGGGCTTGTATAGTGAGGGTGGTGTTACCAGGATGGCGTGTCAGCTGCCGAGTCTGGTGTTCCTGAGGATGGCTCACCCGAGTCTGGTCTTCCCGAGTCTAGTGTTCATTGGTGCTTTAGTTAGTAATAAAATAAACTCGTTAAGTCAAGTTTCTTTACTTTTATTGGCCTCCGGAACCTGACTCTTTTTCCCCATTGATTACATGTAATTATTTATTGCGATTTAGTTTATGGCAACATCCTTGGGCCCTATCTCGCGATATATCCCGACCCTACTGTATACAAATCTACACATTAAATAAAGTGTAAATTTACCTTTATTATATTATACAAATAATTTCTCTGTATTGGCACAATGGAAATACTGTACTGTATCCCAAAATATAAATTTTGAACTTAAATTTAAATAGCCTCAACTTATGAATCAAATGATAATACAGTATAGATACTAGTAATAATAATGAAATATCACTGAGAGTTAGGGTAAGAATAATGGGAATTTATTATACAGTACCCTGTACTGTAATAAATTCTCCTTCCTTCAGACGAAAAGAAAATTTCAGACTCGGTGCTTGGTGAACACTTATGGTAATATTTAAGACAAGCATTAGTAATAAATCACATTGTTGTTATGATATAATACAATGTATTATTGGATCATTAAATGTTACTTGTTAATGAATCCTGAACAAATCTGTATGAGATAAAAATTAAACATTATATTCATTAAGGTGTAAATTATATATTAATATGCAAATTTTATACAGTCAATGAAATAAATAGGGTTCATTGAAAGGAGTACATTAATTTCAATATTTCACTGCAAACGTGTACAGTATTGTCAAAATATATACTTTTTGTTCCGTAATAAAGTAATTTCAATTTGTAGTAGATCCATGTTTACATTAATTATTTGACCAATGGTGTTTTTTATGTTTTCTTTAGAGTTTTAGATATTTCAGCTTCAACATTCATTTTCTTGCTCTGCATCTCCTTAAAGCTGTTTGCTATGCTCTAAAATGGTATGTGCATCATTAGCCTTACTCATGTTTGCATTTTTACAAGTGACCTAAAGCATGGTTATTTCTTCCTTCTTCAGTGCATCAGCTTCAGACAGCTTTGCATTAGCCATCTCGAGATCCTCATTAGTTGCTTGAATTGTCTCTACATTTTTCCATTTCATCACAAAGTTTTGTCAGCTTTTTTCTGTGCCTCTACATATTGGTCATGTTTTGTTTGAGCATTTCTAACAACTTTACACAGTGCAGGAGTTATTGGTAAAAATTCCAGTTTGTTCTCGTATTTTCTCATGAAAGAAGTTATTGCTTTATACCCATTTAATGTTTCATTTAACATTTGAGTTCTTGCAGAAGTCATCAGTTTTATTTTCATTGAATGATCTCTCTGCATCAGCATTGCCAAGAGATAGAGTCTGACAGATTTTTACAATCATTTTAAGGGTAGGATACTTTTTTGGACTATTAATTGCCTTTATGCTGCAAATCTTGGAATCATCTATGTACACTGATTGGCAGAATGTGGATAGGTAATCATTTAGAGTTTCTGAACTAATTTGATCTTCACTGTCTCCTTTATCTGCCACCTGAACTGGAAGTAGGTTCCAGTCTTCTGATAACTGCTCAACTTGAAATGCCTTCCATTCATCATCAACACTATCTATTTTGTCTTAAGGAACAAGTTTAATGCTCACAACTAACCATTGAATAGCTCCAACTGACCAGTTGGGTGTCCTAGCAATAGGATGGAGCACTTTAAAGTCCCAATGGATGACATTCATCAATGGAAGAGTTTTCAACAATGCTGACACACAATTTGAAGAAGTTACGTACCCTACTGTGGAATATCTTCACGTCCATCTCGGAGATCTTGTCATCTGACAATTATCTTTCTAGTGTATTTGAAGCTTCATATCCAATATGTGGAGTTCTCAAGTACTTTTCATTTCTTTCGGTGTCGATGCTGTAGAGCTCAATGCCAAATTTTTTTCCTACCACTTCATGCTTTAGGAAATGGCAAAGTAATCTAACAACCAGCATGAAGAGCTAATCATACAGTATTGTACGTGAATAAGCATGCTTCACTCTGAAATAGCCTTGTTACTCTTGTATATACTGGCATCACAAATTTCAGAAACAGTATTTCTAAAAAAAAGCTACTTGTTCTTCAAAATCTTGGAGAGCCTCTTGATTCTTTCATTATTCTTATGGTCTTGATCAGAAAGAAAGTTAGACTACAGTATAATACATAGTAGGAAGTTTTCCTCAAGGCAACCAGTTACAGTTTCCAGAGTGAACCACCAACTTGGCACATGATGCAGGAACATGTGTTTATTTTATCATATACGATGCAGTACTGTACTTTTATTGGACTTTCTCAAAATCCTCTCATCTTAATAGGAAAGCCTTGAAGAAGTAGAAGAGCTCAATACCAAGTTGTTCAATATCACCAAACTTGTCATCAGCAGCTCCAAAAGCATTGTACTAATGTCTACAATGTGGAGATTTAGTGTTGCCTTTACCTGCTTTGTTAATGCTTTCATTACTGGGTATCTGCAGAAGTTTTCAAGTTTACAGTGGAATAGCAACTTCACCTATTTTTTCCTAGAGAATAGCAACTTGGGCCCTGCCAATAGTCATGGAAGCAAATTGAAAACAACAACACCTTTTTCTTGTTCAGATAAGTACCTGACCAAAACTTCCAATTGTTGCCAGTGTTTGGCAGTTGTTTTGTCAATTTCTGGTATGTTAAAGCAAAGTCTTGAAATTAATTTTCAACTAATATCTGAAATGAGGTCCAAGTTCATCTGATATTATGTAACTTGCTTTGGAATGCATACACTCCTTTGCAATAGCAACCTCTGAATCTGGAAACATATGGAGAATGCTGGTAAAATGTTGTGACAAACATGGGGTGGTAGATTGGCTACTGCAGTGTTGTGTACCAAATAGCTTCAGCAGCAGTCACATGATTTGGAAATGACAGTATAGGCTTAGAAGATGATATATGGTTGAAGCTCTCAGTGATGCTTGTTTGGGAAGGCTTGAGTTGTTTTAAATGTCCATTTTCATCATGGTATTTCTTGACATTTGCAATGCAAGAGTTTCTTCGAATGATAAACCATTGCATCATGCCCTCGTAATTTGACATCAAGATTTTCATTCCAAATTAAGCAGTATCCTGCATTTACACCGCTGGATGATTTTATACACCAGAAGCTAATTGAATCACCATTGGTATCTTATCCATGTGTCATTGAATCCTTAATTTTTTTTATTCCGAGACACCATGTAACAGCAGGTTTGTAAAAATGTTTAGGTTGTCATCAAATCAGACATCTTGTATTGCATAATTGCACTATTCTGTATGAAGAGTACATGACAATGATGGTGATGAGGAAGAAAATGGAAGAAGTGAATTGAAATAGTAAACTAAAACTAAATATCTCAATGTGCAGTATATAAAACACAAATCAATCATATAAAATTTTTTTTTTAGTATAACCTATGGTGAACTAGAGGAATACTGCGGCCGGCAGATGCGAGTCCACACCTGCCCCGTACTAATAAGTTTTATGATGTGGGGCTTATGGCCTGCATTCTTGGAAAATATATGTATTGTATTTATAAAAAATGGTCTTTGGGTTTGACTCGGCCTCATTTGCAATCTGCCTCTGGAGCTCTTTATCAGCCCTTCTACGCTCTGACTTGGCTTGGATCCTGGTTTTTCCATACATCCTTATTTGTTGCAACCTATCTTGTGAAATTCTGAGATTTTTCTTTAACCTTTTCAACTGTCACATGGTTTATATGTAACAGTTTTCTTGTAGTCCTGGATTCAATGGATTTGGTTTTGGGTACAGTATATAGTTATCAATCAAATGGTTCACTTTACTGTCTAATGGTATTCAGGATAGCATCCACATTTTTGTTTCTCAATGAGTCAGGCCACTGATTACCTCTTATTTCCTCACTCATCCTGTTTTAATCACATTGTAATAGTTTAACCTTGGCCTGCTCTTATCCTGTACCAATTAACAGTTACCTGGTAAATCTGAAGGACAACATCAAGTGATGGCTAGTGCTAAGGGAGCAGTTTTGGTGTTTGTTCCCTTCTGTAGCGAGTCGGATCTTTAAAAATTGTCTCTCAAGTTATTTAAAAAAAAATAAATAAAAAGAGTTGCAATATTATTTAGGCCATTTGATGCAATATGATGGCACTCAAAAGTTGATCTCTCACTCCAGAGGTAGGAAGACTAATACAGTAAGCTCATTGTTAGTTTGAGAAGATAAGTAAGAAACTGATTTATGATTCACTTGGCTATACTGTATGTGAGGTGGTTTTGCAGGCACAAATTCATACTCAGCAAGTACCCCCTTCTGCCCCCCCCCCCCTCCTAACTAAGCCGCTGTCCTGCAGACGCAGACTGGACACTGTTTGGGGGACGTGCCATTTCATTATGAGTTGGGCACATTCCACCCCATCAGCACTGACAGTTGGAGCCCATTCTACCCCACTAGTAATGATAGTTGGGGCGCATTCCAACCCACTAGCACTGTTAGTCGTCTATGCATGTGTCACCAGGTTTATAATTACTGTATCTGACAAGAGGCACTCATCTGATCATTTCCTAATATCTCAACTGTGCATGAGTCGTTGGTTCAAGTAATTAGAATTTAAAAATCGAGGTAGTATCTGAATTTCGTTAAAATATTCTGTATATATATATATACAAACCTCGATTAACCGACTTTCGAATTAACCGTCAATCCCGAACGCCTAATTTTTTTTTTTTTTTGATGGGGATTAGCCCACCCGGGCATAGGTCACTGACCCACATCGGGGCCTGGGGGGCGATAATGTAATAATATTAATAATTATAATAATAATAATAATAAAGAACCATAAAGAAATGCAAAAATGAAAAAAAAATCAAGAGTGAGAAACAATGTACATGTATGTATGTTGTGTTGTCAATAGTAAGAGAAACAATTGAGACCCAGCAATTGTGCGTAAATGAGGCAAAAAGTCAGATGAGCAACCTGGGACTTGGTCACGATTTTTGTGATGACATGTTCTTTGACTTTTCTAGTTTTTATTCACGGTTTCTGTGCTGGTTCATATTTATTTACTAAAGTGGTTAGTGTTTTAAAGCAAATTCTATTGGAATATGAATGGCAAATGGACAAAAATGAATAGAGGGACTTAAATGAGGTAGGTTTGGGAAAGGTACTTTGAAAATGTATGTTTTATTTCCGTAGACTTTATGTACTACATGTACAGGTATTAACCTACCTTTTGAATTATCCGTCGGCCCCTTCCCCTCATGTGGTCGGTTAATCGAGGTTATATATATATATATATATATATATATATATATATATATATATATATATATATATATATATATATATATATATATATATATATGTACACAGTTTTTTTTTTAAGGGAAAGAAAGAAGACCCATAATGATTACCTGTGGGGGACCCCATGTGCCATAACACAAGCACAATGGCCAGTCCGACTCTGCTGTCATGTATGTGTACTTGTGTTACTTTTTTATTAAAAAAAATAAATAAATATGTATATATTTAAATAAATCAATAAAATTGGGGGAGGGGAGTGCCAGAAGTCATAAAAAACGATAGTGTTATATGCAATGTAGATGATGGTGTTCATGTAGTGTACTGTAGATGGTTGTGTACATGATAATATTACTATGTAGTTGATATAGTGTAGCTAGATGATTGTATAGTTGATGTTGTAAAGATTATAATGTAATTGATGTTGTGATGATGATTGTACAATAATTGATGTATTGAAGACCGAAGAATATAGTTTAGCTATGATTAGGTTGAGTTGGGTTAGTTTAGGTTTGGTTGGATTAATTTATTTTGGTTGACTTAATCTGAGTTGGATTGATTTAGGTATGGTTAGGTTGGGTTAGATTCGGTCAAAACTAACTCAACCAGTGGGTTAGTTTCGGCTGAGTTAGGTTGGGTTAGGCCGGATATGGTTAGGTCTGCTTTGGTTAGGCCAGGTTGGGTTAGATCAGGTTTGGCTAAAATGGATTACTGCAACCCGTGTGAAGTCAGTTATTTTGGCTAATGAAAATTATAGTATCAACAGCAAATAGAAATGAAATAAAAAGTCTTGGATAAAAAGAATGCATTGATTTTCAGTAATATATATATATTTAGCTAAACAGACATCATTAACCATGACAGCAGCGTTAAATTTCATGTCATATATGCACAAGTTGATTTGTAAAAATATAATGCATATATTTTATTATTACAAAACATTACATCACAGGAATAAAGTACAGTACTGTACATGTATATTCACGCCAAAGTAAATGTTCCATTGTGTAAGGTATTCAGAGCAGAGCTGTAGCCTACCAAATTACCAAATCCTGGTTACTGATACTGTAAATATCTTATCTGTGTATTTATCTATATTACGCTTCTGGGTTGCTGTAAGTGCTAATATTTGTTTTAAAACTTATTAGGTCACCCATTGTCCTCATTTGCAATCTCCTAGTTTTGTCAGCTTTGGCCCATCTTTAAACAGATGAGAAATTGCCAACAGGAGGTTGGGATACCCACAATGAGGGCTCATTTTTTTTTTCATTTGAGGAACTCAGAAAGTAATCTTATCAGGATCGGGTGTATTACCGGGCTCATTGAACGAGGGACGACGAGCGCCAACACAAGCTACTTTGTAGTGGCTCACTCTACTTTCTTTACAAATATGGGAACCATACCTGCTGCTCTCTAGTGTTACAATTATATGTGACTGTTAGTTACTGTTCGATACAAGTGAAGTCTCATCGAAAACAGAAGTGTGTAAACTTATTCTTGGTGGTGATAAAGGTGTATATCGACCAACCGAGGCCTCTACACCTCTCTCTACTCATCACTAGTTTAAGGTGAGTGTTTTTTTTTAATATATCGTACATTTAAATGCTTCTTATTAAGATATGTGGATATTAATATAATTACAGATGTCTCTCTATAATCGTCAGCGTACAGAGGAGATATCTATCATTGCCTGTACATGACAGAGTCGATCCACCCACACGCCATCTTGTTCTACAGTCACTCCGTCTGACGGCCCACACTTAACTTCTATTTTTTACACGATCTACCCAGGAGTAACTTCACCTTATAGAGACGTGATAACTATAAGTTACCAAGGTCTATAGAGACCTTGAAATATACAACCGATTCCTGGCCGTAGACGGTTGGTAATAGCTATTTCTCTATTTTTTTTAGAGTTGCTGAAGTGTGGATGATAGAAATTTTCAAAGTTTGCCGTTGTCGAATGGTCTTCGCTCTAGGGCTAGGCTCTCAAAGGCGGATCAACAAACATTTTATATTAATTCAAGGAACCTAAGAGTATGATACTGCAGAGGACACTAATGATTTTTTCTTTTGAAATGTATATGGAGTGATAAGAGGTCAAGGCGAACGTATATCGTCAATTCTCTTCACATTAGCGTCTCTCTGCCAGTGATTCAATTAACCTGAAGTTTGAACTGAAACAGGATATTTTGAACTGTTTATCATATAATATAGAAAACAACAATTTTCTGTAACCAGGGGTTTCACGGTGCCAAGTTCGTGATATGAATAAATTTTGGTTGATACTATGGCCAAGAACTGAAGGTGACACTGGTAATAGAATGACTAAGGTTGAAGTCCCTTCCTTACTCTGAGGCAAAATAACTTTCTACTGTCTGCCTTTTTGTGTAAATCCTCTTAATTTTAAAATTATAGACTTATCTACAAGCACATGGTACAAGGGCTATACTTAGGATGTCTATAGAACATTATATTATTATTATTATTAGTAGTAGTAGTATTGTAGCGGTAGTATCATCGACAATAATATAATATTTAAACAAAAATTGCATTTAATTATTTTCTGTTTTTAATATGTAAAACTTATTTCATTTATTCAATGACCTGCTTTAGATTATAAATCCTCTAACACTCCAGCTTGAGATATATCGTAAGATGTAATATTTTTTTTTTTTTAAAGATGACCTTTCTAGGTTACCTTTCTCGTTGATCAGTTGTGTATTAAATCAAGATAAATGCCTGTGTTGGACGAGCGTGGCTCCACTAATATGGTTATTTTTCTAGGTGTTTTTCTCCTACCTGTGACACACCACCACCACCATGCCGAAGACGAAAACGGTAAGTTATGTTCCAGTAGTTTTGTATGTTTGTTGGTTAGGCTCTTTAGCTAAACTTTATTTCTCACATAGTACTGCAATTAAATTATTTCCATGATACATAAGACAGGATACGGTGGTAACACGACTGGAATTCTGCCAAACTCCCCAGGTTAATATGTGTATAAGTCGTTGTCACTCTTGATGTGTATTTAACTCTTTAAAACCCAGAGATAGTCCAGCATCTTCCAGTATTCAGCGGCTCACGGGAAGCTTAATACTTAGTAGGCATTTTTATCAACCGTCACTTTCTTACCTCTTTTTGTTGCTTCTGGATAAGAGCGGTGAGCATCCTGAAGCCTCCCTTGGACTTTAACTTTAATTTTACTTTTATTCTCTTCGCCACTGATCAGCTCGTTAGCTGCTTGCTTGGTCGTTCTTACTTTTACTTTTATCCTCTTCGCCACTGATCGGCTCGTTAGCCGCCCGGGCGATCGGTCACGTCTCTGTTGCGCACTGTTGGCAAAGTACTGGGCATGCACCGGCTCCTGAATGTACCCGAACCCGCTCCAGTGTTGGTCAAGTCTGGTCTTGAAAGAGCTCACACTCGGTGCCGTCACAACACTTTCTGGCAGATTGTTCCAAGAGTTCACAATTCTCACTCCGAAAAAGTTTGGTTTCACAGTTTTCTGGGCTTCAACCTTGAGCTGTGACCCCTTGTAGGGCGGGCGTCCGCCAGCTCCAGGTATGGACACTCGACCAATGTCAAGTTATTCAGGGAAATTAAGAACCAAACAGACAGTGAAGAGCTACAGAAAGATCTCTGTGAGCTTCAAGAGTGGTCAAAGAAATGGCTACTAAGATTCAATGTCACGAAGTGTTAGTGGATACACCTAGATCGCAGCAACAGTAAGGAGGCATATCACATATCTCAACAGGACGAAGAAACTGCATTAAATAGACGCCGAATGTGAAAAGGACCTGGGTGTGTAAGTTGACAATGAACTTAAGTTCTCGGGCCATTGTGAGAAGGTGAATCAGGCAACGAAACTAGTAGGTCTTATAAGAAGGTCGTTCAGATATCTAGACCCTCGTAACGATCTTCAAGCGTGAGGTGCTTCCCCGTCTGGAGTACTGTCCTCCGTCTGGTTCCCGAGAAACGCTATACAGGTAGCTAGTTGGGCGAAAATGTCCAAAGGAGGGCCACCAGACTGGTGCCTGCACCACGACACCTCAAGTACCCAGAGCGATTAGAACGCCTGCATTTGCCTAGCTTATACTATAGGCGGGCAAGAGGTGAATTATTTGAAGTGTATAAATATCTCAGAGGGCATTACTCAGTCGATTGTTCATACCTGGAGCTGGTGGATGTCCGCCCGACTAAAAGGGTCACAGTTCAAGGTTAAAGAAACCATAAGTTCGGAAAATTGTCAGGGCAAACTTTTTCGGAGTGAGAACTGTAAACTCTTGGAACAATCTACCATTGTGTTGTTACTGCACCGAGTTTGAGCTCATTCAAAACCAAACTTGACTAACACTGGAACAGGTACACAGATAAATTCTTTAGCCAGTGCATGCCAACAGACGTGACCGACCGCTCAAGCAGGTAACGAGCCGATCAGTGGCGAAAAAAAGAAAAACAGTAAAAAGAGTAGAGAATACAAGAAGAAAACTAAGACGAGAGAGAAGTATGAGGAAGAGAATCAGAAGGAGGTGAATGCAAAAGGGGAGAAGAAAGAGGAGAAATACAACGAGGAGGAGAAATGGGAGAATGGAAGGATAACATTAGAAAGAAAAAGATGAGTAGCTTGAGTAAGAAAAGACAGACCAGAAGGAGAAAGAAGAGAGAACGTGAATAAGGAAGAGAAGAACTAGAAGGAGAAAAGGCATAAGAAAGAGAGGCAGCGGCAAGAACAGGCTAGAAAATCAACACTGTGTGTGAGTCAGTGTGGGAGTTAGATGACATCGACCACCACAGATAAGATAATTTTACCGATGACAGTTACACGTTACTCACTGTTGGCCCGAAAATGTCAGTGAAAGATGGTGCTATACACCCTTGAGTGACTGTGTGGAAAACATGTATGTGTAAAGATTAAATCCTTCTGGACTATGAAGATGTCCATCTAAGAGGCATTTTAAAGATGAGTCAGTCAGCTTTATAAATACAAATCCTGAGTGATGTGAAATAAGTGGGTCCCATAGGCACACTGTATACTAAGCCTTTGGAACACAAGGAGGCAGCATGGCTGATACTGCTTTCGAACGTCCTCATTTTCCCAAGACAAGCACTGCATCCACTCGACCGCCGCTGATGCAATTGATGGATAAATTTGGGTCATGCTTGTTTTAAGGTTTAACAAGTCTTGTTGCAATATAATATAAATATAAAATTCTTGAATTAGATGGCATTGTTACTACAACACGTCTCCACCAGTACAAAAGGATAAAAATTGCTGTAACTTAGTAGCAGTAGGTCGAGATATGGTCCTTCAACCCGCTCCCACCCCCATCCCCCAACAATTCCATGGAACCAATCTGTTGTAAGTATGCTCATGGGATCGTTGTCACACCACCCTGATAATAGTATTAACGACCAATACTGGTCACTGACGCAGGTTATTGGTACAGTTCACTGCCACAGTCACTAATATGTTTCCTTTATTACATTGTGATGGGCATTATTACAAAATGATCCATATCCATGTTATGTACGCCTAATACACCATGGGTAAGAGAGGTGTAAATACTATGCATATTTGCCTTACGTTTACCGGGCTATAAACCGAAAGTGGATGGAAATTTATAAGTTGGCAGGGAATTCCATTATTAAATAGAGTGAGAAATTAAGAAGGAGGATGAGGATGACATTTCACTGAAGGGAACTTGCGTGGAGGATGGGTGGCCCGATGAAGGATGATGTGTGTTGCCACGAGGATTGAAATGTGATGGGATGATGGGTTAGATTTCATAAATTTGCATAAGTACCAAGTGATCCTTGAGAAAAGGTAGAATGAAGACACGTGTAACTTGTAGAGGAAGTGAGGACTGGTTGTTGATGAGACTTAAAACTTTAGATTGTATTTTGTCTAACAGTGATAAATAGGACTGTGGTTGTTAATTTCCTTGTGATGGCGGATGTAGCAGTTGTAAAGGGTCTGGAGTGATGTTGAGGTAAAGTATAGAAAAAAAAGCCCAGAAGAAGAACCCTAATTTTTTGGATGGATTTGTCAGTGTTGTAGATGTATTGTGACTCTAAGAGAGGTTGAGCTACTGCAAGACCAAATGTCACAAATGTGTTGACAATTAGTGGCCGGTATAGAGAGGGTGTTACTAAATGAAAGTGTGGGCTGGTAATGTGCTTGTTTGCAAGAGACAGGAATACGATTTTTTTTCTTGTAACATTGAATGTAACAAAGTTATTTGCGCTCACTCTGCTACACACTCAAGGTCAGTGTTAAAGCAGTTGTGGTATTTGGGTGATCTGTAGTACTTGACTGATAATGGGTACTGTAATGGTAGGATAAACCTTTGTAAATTGTTTTTATCATGACCAGAGGAGCGTATGTTGCTCGAGGCAATAATAAAGAGGCATTAATTTGAAGTAAGAAAGGATATTAGTAAGAAATGACTGAAGTTCTCCACCGTTAATAACAAAATAGAGAGAATCACCCACATCTGTTTCGGTGTGGCGGAGGAAGAGAGGAAGAGATCCAGAAAATACTTAAATATGGAGGATGCTACGTGAGTGTACGGTATTATTTTGGAAGTAATCTGACCCATCCTGGCACATACTTTTTTGAGATACTTTCACTTTTACTTTTATCCTCTTCGCCACTACTCGGTTCGTTAGTCGCTTGGGCGGTCGGTCACGTCTCTGTTACGCACTGTTGGCAAGTACTGGGCATGAACTGGTTCCTGAATGTATCTGAACCTGCTTCAGTCTGGCCTTGAAAGAGCTCACACTCGGTGCCGTCACAACACTCTCTGGCAGATTGTTGTGACGGCACCGAGTGTGAGCTCTTTGAAGACCAGACTTGACTAACACTGGAGCAGGTTCAGATACATTAAAGAGCCAGTTCATGCCCAGTACTTGCCAACAGTGCGTAACAGAGACGAGACCGACCGCCCAAGCGGCTAACGATCCGATCAGTGGCGAAGAGGATAAAAATAAAGTAAAAGTAATTCTTTACATTATTATTAAATCCATACTATGGCCTTATGACCATTTTTACTAAAATCTCAATACAGATTGATCTCTGACGTTGAGCTTGTTCTCCTTAGCGAGTTCTTATAATGAACACTCTCTGGAATATCATTTAGTATCCTTTTATCATCTGAGTAACCAAAGTAAACATTGTACCTTCGAAGTGGTGTGAGGACCAGTCAGATGTGGCCTCATGAAGTAGGTACTGTACTGTACTGTACTGTACTCGCTATTAAAATTTGAAGAACTTAATCCTGACGTAATTTTATCTAATTTAACCTAATACTGAACTCAAAGTATACCATATAATCATTATTTTTTTAACCTCAGACACCTGGGAGAGCATATAAATGTTAAAATGACGCTTTATGTGAATTGCCATCGATAGAGTGAACATTGCATGAATTATTAACTTTATTCTGGTCGAAAGATGAACTGATGTAAAAGATTAATCTTATGTTAAGAATTAAAGGACAACTGTGGTAAAGACTTGTCTAAGCTATACGCATAAGAAATGAATTGTAAAGACTTGCGTATTTATGGAAACCCAGATAGATTATTTTGCCAAACCTCGCCGCAATAAACGGGAAAGACTCACGATACTTACAACAATTACCGAAAGCTGGTTTGAGGCGGTGTCGAGAGCTTGTCTGGAAACATACGGTGGAAAACAAACAGGAGAAAGATAACAGTATCTTATTCTTTTTAATATTAAAGGATTTTCGCTGTAGAATTCTTTAATGTTCGATGAAAATATTTGTCTAAGTCGTTGGGGTGAGCTAGAGATCATGAGGGAGACGGCTTGAGGACCCCCACATCTGCCTCACTCTTATCACCTTATCGGTTACACGGGGATTTCGTCGCTATCAGTCATTATATGTACTGCAGGGCGTAGTTTGACGCCCACCTCAATCAAGGCATTCGAGGAAACGACGACTATGCTGTGATGAAGTAATCAGCTGAGAATGTAATAATCTTACTCTGTTTATCAGGTTGGTGAAGGTGGAGGGTGGCAGCAGGGTGGTGGTGGTGGTGGTGGAGGGTGCCAGCAGGGTGGTGGTGGAGGATGGCAGCAGGGTGGTGGTGGTAGTGGATGGCAGCAGGGTGGTGGTAGTGGATGGCAGCAGGGTGGTGGTGGAAGGTGGCAGCAGGGTGGTGGTGGTGGAGGGTGGCAGCAGGGTGGTGGTGGTGGAGGGTGGCAGCAGACTGTGAAAGGTAACAACAAGTTGCAGTTGGAAGGTAGCGGAATGGTAAAGGATGACAGGAATGGGGATGGAGGCGACTGCCTCAGTCCTCATACTCAAAACAACAAAAAATATTACTTGACTTTGAATATTAAGAAAGACATGAATGAATGTTGTTATTTAGGACACCGCTGGTAAAACAGAGTTGTGAAGAGCGACTACACGGGGGATGTATTGAAGTTGTTCCCTTAACCTGGATGGACGAGAGAACGGCAGTACCTAGTGCCGTAATATGTACAGTACGTGATCCACCCCGTGTGTATGTGTGGTGTAAACACGTGTCCTGATCACACGCTGAGCAGCAGAAATGAGAAATGGGATCACCTGAAGATTAGACACCCTATCTTACTTCACTTTATGATTAAACACCGTAATGTTAATCTAACTAACTCCCCTATTGCTAACGTTTGGAGTTTTATTAGGTGAAATAAACTGGGGTGTCTATTCTTCAAGCGATCCAAATAATGTACACAGTATTATACCGATTTGGAGGATTGATAAAAACAACCCGAGAACGTTTAGAGAGGGAGACTTTAGTCGCCAACCCTCAGATGTGAGGACGGTACTCTGGTTAACTATACAGATCAATAGAACTAATGGAATGTATATACAGTAAATATGGGAGTTATTTTAAAGTTTATCGGCTGGTCAGAGAGGACACCAGAGATCAGTATGGGTTAGGTTTATTCTACAATAAGCGAGGTAGTTCTGGGCCAGGTACAAGGTGACATTAACCTGGATTAAGATAATGTCCCTATCTGGCTTGGTATGTATACATTGTTTGTACGTGAATGTACACACGCACTCATACATAAATACATACATACATACATACATACATAACAACATCGAAATTTTCATCTTGTCTAATGTCCAGTTCTGATAAAATCTTTATCTTGGTACAGGCATTTTGTGAATGGATAAACTTCTGGAATTTAGTACATATTGTCGGGAAAGCACTCTCCTCCGGGTCCAATAACCTCTATAAGAAGTAGTTTAGTCTTAATGCGAAAACAATTGATGGAATGGGAATGCTAGATTAAGGCCAAGCAAAAAAATAACTATTTTGAGAGAGTGTAGCGATGATTAATGAAATACTGAGCTCACCATTACCATACAGCACACTTATTTACTCAATGGGTGTTCGTGTCTCCTTCTATGTGGGTTTTATGTTTTGTATTTCTTTGCCTTTCTCCCCAGATGACTCTCACTCCCCTGTCTCTCCCCAGATGACTCTCACTCCCCTGTCTCCCCAGATGACTCTCACTCCCCTGTCTCCCCAGATGACTCTCACTCCCTTGTCTCCCCAGATGACTCACTCCCCTGTCTCTCCAGATGACTCTCACTCCCCTGTCTCCCCAGATGACTCTCACTCCCCTGTCTCTCCCCAGACGAGCGTAAGGATCACCACCATGGACGCGGAGCTGGAGTTTGCCATTAAGCAGTCGACAACAGGTAAACAACTCTTCGACCAGGTGGTTCGGACCATCGGCCTTCGTGAGGTCTGGTACTTCGGCCTCCAGTTTGTCGACGCCAAGGGCTTCACCGCCTGGCTGGTCCTCACTAAAAAGGTGAGTCATTAAAGGAGGGCTTCACCACTTGGCTGGTCTTCAACAGACAGTTGGATTACTAGGCAGGATCAGCCACCCTTACTAAGAAGCAGAAGAAACAGTTAAAACACACTCGTCACTTATTTATGGTACGACGATAAAATGTTAGGGCGTGATTTTCACTTTACAGTAGTTCCTTCCATCAGATGAGACTTCCTTCATTGTGATAATTTCCTATGTCTGTATAATTAATTTCTTCAGCATCTATAGAAGGACGAGTGTTTGGAAATACTAAATGTGTTCATTACACCATAGATATAGGTATAGATGTTATCATGTGTGGGACACCTTGCTGAGTGTAAAGGTGTGAAGACAGGTGTCGTCATGTATGAAGTGGTGTTACAACTTGCGAGGTGTAGAGGTGTAGTGTGTGGGGCGGTGCTGTCACCACAGCCGTGCCAGATAACAGTATTATGACCCACTAACGCTGTACCCCTTTACTGGTGGGTGTCAAGTTTATCACTGCTTACACAATATGTAGTAAAACGGTGCTTCTACTTCATTGTTGCTTTTGTACCACTTCCGTTAGTGTCATCTCAGAACAGTAAATTCGTCAATTGCTGTAATTCAAATAGTATAAACATAGAAACGATGATGTAATATCACTCAAGATCAGTCGTTTGAATATAAAACAATTATCATTGATGCTAGATTTTGCCAAGGCTTTCGACAGAGTACTTCATGAAAGGCTGAAAATTAAATTGGAAAGGGTAGTAGATTCGGAGAAGTGTCCTAGCGTGGATCGGAAACTTTCTCTATGATCGCAAGCAGTGTGTGGTGATGAATGGCACGAAATCGTTATGTGTACCCGTGGCAAGCGGGGTACCACAGGGCAGTGTATTGGGCCCTTTGTTGTTTGTTTGCTTCATAAATGACATGCCAAAATCAGTACATTCCTCCATACAAATGTTTGCGGGCGATGCCAAGTTATTTCGGGAAATTTAGAACCAAGCAGACTGTGAAGACCTGCGGAAGGATCTCTGTTAGCTTCAAGAATGGTCAAAGAAGTGGCTGCTAAGATTTAATGTCACGAAGTGTAACAGGATGCACCTGGGACGTACCAACGGTAAGGAGGTGTATTATATTCCCCAGTGGGACGTAGAAACTGCATTAATTGAGACTGAATGTGAAAAGAACCTAGGTGTGTATTTAGACAATGAACTGAAGTTCTCGGGCCATTGTGAGAAGAAGGTGAACCAAACAACTAAATTATTAGGTCTTATAAGAAAGTCGTTCAGATATCTAGACGGTTCGTCCCTCGTAACGATCTTCAGGAGCGAGGTGTTCCCCGCCTGGAGTACTGGTGCCCGAGATATGCTAGGAAATGTCAGTTGGTTGAAAATGTCCAAAGGAGGGTACACCAGACTGATGCCTGCACCTCAGCTACCCAGAGAGATTACAGCGCTTGTACTTGCTTAGCTTATACTTCAGACGGGCAAGGGGAGACCTAATTGACGTGTAAAAACATCTCAAAGGGCACTACTCAGTCGGGTGCCCGCATACCTTGAGCTGGCGGACGCTCGCCCCACAAGGGGTCACAGTTCAAGGTTGAAGAAGCCTCAAGTCCAGAAAACTATATGAGGGCAAACTTTTTTGGAGTGAGAATTGTGAACTCGTGGAACAACCTGCTAGAGGGTGTTGTGACGACACCGAGTGTGAGCTGTTTCAAGACCAGACTTGACCAGCACTGGAGTAGGTTCGGATACGTTCAGGAGGCAGTGCATGCCCAGTACTTGCCAACAGTTCGTAACAGAGACGTGACCGATCGCCCGAGCGACTAACGAGCCGATTAGTGGTGAAGAGGATAAAAGTAAAGTAAAAAGTTTTATTTCATAATCCTCAAACATTTTCTCTCTCACTGGAGTGTTACGGCTGTCACACGGAGAAAGAAGTTCATAACTTGGAGTCAGTCACGTTAACTCATTCTGAACAGTGACTTGCTGAAATCTCGGATTATTTTTTTAATTCTAATTTCACCGCTTATCAGTTATATACAATTCATAGTACGTAGTGTTTGGAAATATGAGAGAGAGCCTTACATACAGCCTAATTTAGTTTGAATTATATTATTAATTTCTGATCTACTGCTGTCTTGTGTTTCTGGGGGTAAGTAGTATTGCTTGAGGAACCAGTTAAAAAACGCGGCTGTAACACGACTAACTGGTAGATGAACCCCTTGGCCTTGGTAAAGTACTGGCACCTAATCTTGGAGTTGGTGGCAAAATAAGTTCGCCCCTGACTTCCTTTTTGCTTTTGTTTTTCTTATGATTACGTTGTATTAACTGGTCGCCACAGCTAAATTTACACTTCTACTGTGTAATGGAACCACACAATATAAAAAACCTCAGCTCCTACATTTTATTTCCTCAAAACTATGGAATAGCCGATCATGAACACAGAGCCATTAAAATCTGAACAATGTCACTGCAATACACACATTTCCTTGGCTGGCCGACTAGTTTCTTTTTCCCTGATGTATACTTCTATAGTAACAGAAGCTCAACACAAAAGTACAATACATATTTTTTTTTTCCTGGAAGATATGTAAAACCTCCTCAAAACCGAAACTATATTTCCTTATTCTCGGACCAGGCAGGAGGTCCATCTTGCTCCCACCATCCCTTGAATTACCTCACAGTGATCTTGTCTGAATCTGTTGTCCTTTTGCTCAAATATCCACTTTTTAGTTGTGGTTCCTTTATTATACCGGTCCTGCCTTATATGTCTTTATCTCCGACAAACACTGAGCTTTCCCGTTGTTCCCTGATAAGTGAGTACTGTACAGTGCTAACCTTGTTATAAGCTTAAAGACCTTACTTGTTTAAGTACAGTATACTGTAGTAATAACATCTACTTTACAGAACTTCGTATAGTACATTGTATTGATTTTGAATTTGTACTTTTTTCATTGCAGGTTTTAAAACAAGTTGGTAACAAACATGAATCACCTTTGCAGTTCAAATTTCGTGCCAAGTTTTATCCTGAGGATGTCAGTGAGGAAATCATCCAGGAGGTCACATTGGTGAGAAGTAAATTGATTTTTGTGTCCTTTACAGACTTTCCAATAATTAGATTAATTTAATGCTAAAACTTAAATTTCTTTAGTTTTATTATAATGGGCATTAGGAACAGGCCCGTCCTTTAGGGGGGGGGGCGAACAGGGGCGATCGCCCGGGGCCCCGCGCGTGTGGGGGCCCAGCACTAGACCCAGTGACCTCGGACACATTACCTGTTGACTGGTTAATCTGACCTGACAGCTTACGCCACCATCGCAACCGTGACCTTACCATCCATAGTGACAGTCCCATGGGGGTTGGTGGGGGTGGGTTCTTCTGACTGCATAATCTGACTCCATATATATATTTTCTGGGGCCCCGCAGTGGCTGAGTTGCCCCGGGCCCCGCACTTTCCTAGGAACGGCCCTGATTAGGAAGAATGGCGGCTGTAAATTATTAATGACCAACGTTAGGTAAATATCGTCGATATTACCACCCTGTTCCAGAATTTAGGTTCAAATATCCAGTACCTTAAGTAATTGTGTTAAGCAAGAGTGCCCTGGCGTAAAACCGTGTTGGCAATCCTTTACAAGGTTGTTTCGAAGTAGATGTTCCATCATGGCATCTCTTGTAATGCTCTCAAGTATTGTACTTAACATATTATGCTGGTTAGGCTCACCTGTCCATGAATAACTATAGAAAGGTGAGCCTAACCAGCATGAAATGATAGTTGAATATATATTGTGACTGCACATGATGAGTGGTGTGCAAGGTGACTGGACAAAGATGACCATTGTTGTGGTGGACTTAAAGCTCTTGACAATGTATCAGCTTCTTTAGGAAACAAATGTTAATTGCACAAGTTTGAATTTATGTTGTAGACCTGTAGCACTGGAATGATTATGTTCAAAGAAAATAAATATGTATTAGTAAGTGATAGAAACTAAGAGAAGAATTATTTGTACATTGTACTTTTTTCATTAATCACTTACCCATTTGACAAGCAAGGGAATAAGGTGGCTTGTTTCATCCTCCATCATGCCAGTTGTGTTTGTACTCCATGGGTCTATTGTTGGTACAGGAGAAAATTTGAGTGTCCAGAGAAAACCTGCAATGTTTGGTAGGGTCACATGGGATTACACCCTTTCACATCTGAACCGTGGATTGAGCCTGGGATGTGGTAGTGAGAAGCAAGAATTTTTTACTCTTATTTTTTTGCACTCTAGGCCCCGTTGTGGGTCATAGTATAATAATTTTAAAACCATTGACTTAGCAGTGGGTTTTAGTAACTTTTAGTTGCAAGTCAAAATATGTCATCCTGAGTGTTTAGCGAAATTAAATATCATTAAGAAGTAAGAAACCAAATGAAGAATTGTTTTAATACTGTACTCTAAGTTTCTACTTTAAAATTTGATATCAACAAAACATTATTATGGCTTTCAGCGAATGTTCTACTTGCAAGTGAAAAATGCTATCCTGAGTGATGAAATCTACTGCCCACCTGATGCTGCTGTGCTTTTGTCCTCCTATGCTGTACAAGCCAAGTATGGGGATTATGTAGCTGAATATCACAAGAAAGGCTTCTTGGCCAATGATCGTCTTCTGCCTCAGCGAGTGATGGATCAGTTCAAGTTGATGCGTGATGCTTGGGAAGAGAAGATTACAACCTGGTACAAGGAACACAGTGGTATGATGAGGTAATGTATTGGGCAAAACCAAAAGTCTTTATAAGGAGATCTTTTAAGTTGATATGCACTGGTGAATCAAATAGGTTTAAATCTTATTAAGCCCCAATCTAACCTACGTAACTAGGGATTTGGATCTAGTTGTAATGGATTTAAATTATAAAAATGAGGGGAAGTTATATTAAATATAACTTCCCCTAAATTTTACGGAACAAGTGTGGATGATAAGAATGTGGAGAAAGTAAATTTTTTAGATGCAAAGATGGGTTTTCTTAGAATGCACACACTGGGAAAACATATCGTACGTTGATACTCCATCTCACAATCTCACATCTTCCCCCCAAGTTAAAAGGAAATGACAATGCACATTTGAACTAACGAAAGGAAAACAATGTAGTGATAAAAAACAATAATGCAAGAAAAAACAAACAAACAGAAAAAAAATCAAACCTAATTTTACACAACATACTCTACACCACATACTAGTCAGCCAACCAACCCAGGTGCCTGCGACCTCTCCCGGGCCTGGCCACGCCCGACTGGGAAGGGGCCGGAGGTGCGAGCGAGGACGCGGGTACGGAGGGCACTGCAGAAGGGGGCCCAGGAGGCATAGCATGGTGCACCACAGGAGTGTTAGGCACAGGGGTGGCACAGCATTGCAGCTGGCGTCTGTTGTGGATGGACACCCTGCCACTGCCAGTCAACCTGATGGCGTACTGCCTGTGAGGGCGGGCTTCCACCACTATGCCCGTTCTGTCCCAGAGCTTGGTAGCAGAGGTCCTGCACACACATCTGCGTGCCCACAGCTAGGGGAGCTAGCTGGCGGGACACCTCCCCCCGCGACAGAAGGATTCCGTCCTGGACTTCGGCCAAGTGCACCTCCCTCATACGAAGCGCCCGCCGCCAGTGCTGGTCCACCTTATAGTGCTGTCTGGCCACAGGAACTCCGTCACGGAGCTGGCGGCCAGTGGCAAGTTGGGCGGACGACTTGTTCACCCCCCGGAGAGGCGTGTTCAGGTACTGGAGGAGGGCCTGGGATGTCCTATCGCAGTCCAGGCTACCCCCGGGCCCAGTGTTATCCCAGAGGAGTCTCTTGGTGGCCTTGACCCCAGCCTCTGCCCTGCCATTGGACTGGGGGAAGTGGGCCGACAAGAGCCGTGCCTCGACCCCCCATGACTTGAGGAAATCTGTCATCTTACCGCTGGCAAGGTTGGTATCTCCATCCGTGGGGATCTGCTCAGGTGTTCCCCACCTCGTGAAGTAACCCCGCAGAACGGCGATGATCTTGCCAGAGGTGGTTTCGTTGGGGAAATGGGCGATCTCCAGCCAACCTGGTACACTTGGTCGTCTGCAGCCACTTTGCTCACGGTGTCTTCGTCCATAGTGATGCATCCATCCTGATCCAGTGCTGCGATTTTGACTGCACACACTGCAGCGCACAGGTCCTCCTCTTCGTCCATGTCCTCCGTGTCGGGAGCGCCCTGAGGGAGGGGAAGCGAGATAGGGCGTCAGCTGCACAATTCCGCTTCCCTGGCAAGTACTTGACCATGAACCAGAACTGCAGGGTCTTCTCATTGAGCCTGAACAGGTGCGGATTCACCACATCCATGAGGGGCCCCTAGCAAGCCAACTAAGGGGCGGTGGTCCGTCACCAGAATGAGGTTTGGGCAGCCAAGGTGGAACAGCCTGGCCTTGCGCAGGCACCATACCACTGCCAGGGCCTCCCCTTCTACTGCAGCGTAGCCGGCCTCGGCCATGCTCAGATGTCGGCTACCACACAGAGCCAACCGCCACCCTCCCCTGCAGCACAAGGGCGTCTCTGGCGAGGTACAGGCACAGTATTGCTGCAGGACGACAAAGCTGATGCCCTCCCTGCTCCAATCCGTGACAGCTGCCATAGGCCTGGATTTGTCGTAGTACACCAAGCTGTCCCTTGCCAACTGACAGATGGTGACTTGGGCCTGCCGAAACTTGAGCCGCAGCTGGTCGTCCCAATACAACCGCTTGCCCACAGACTTATTGAGGAGCTCACTGAAGGGCTCCATCACAGGTGCAGTGGCAAGGAAACACGAAGTTCCCAAGCGCTTTCGTGTAATTCACATATTCAGGGGTAAGTACAGACTAAGGAGAAATACTTGACAAGGCTAATATATACAGTAGAGGAGAGTGAGATCAAGTCCCTAGGGGACAGCAGGGGTCCACAATGTTCCGCTCATAAGGCAGTGACCCTTACTAATCTTCTTAATCCAAAGAAATTGACCATACCATCTCTAAACATAGCGGCTGTCCGTAGTCAGGTCATAGGGTAAAATGACCCAACCTTCTCACCTGAACCAGTTCACTAAATCGAGCGGATTCCATTAAATTCCGCACCAAATGTGCCGCTTGGCACATAAGGTTTGTTTATATCCGCTCAGTCTGTGTCCTGCCACCACCATGTGTGTTGTTCACTGTACCTCTCTGTCAACTAACTACTGTACTATATTTTTATAACTTTCAGAGATGATGCCATGATGGAGTACATGAAGCTGGCTCAGGACACAGAGATGTATGGTGTCAACTACTTTGATATTGCGAATAAGAAGGGCACACCGCTTACCCTCGGTATTGATGCACTTGGGATCAATGTCTTTGAAAGAGAGGACAAGTAAGTTTTTAAATATTTATATATCTCTTCAATACTGTATGATAAATTTGGTGCAACAGTTGAAAAATAATGACTGTAGGGAGAGTCAGCTTTATTTTTTTTCATTCTATTAACCATTAATTATAGCAGTTAAAAAATATATACATTAGAATCCCAGTTATCCGGCACCTACGGGGATTGAGAGGTATGTATGTATGTGTGTGTGGGAAGTGAATGTGTGTAGAGGTGGTGAGCTACAATTAAGTTTGCTTACTCGCCAGCCTAGCTGCCGCGTTTATTGTTACTTTTAATGAAACTATAAAAGTTGTTGAAAAATTATTACAATACTCTAATATGGCTTAGAAATAAAGAAAATATAATATAAACCAAGAAAAATTAAGAGCATTGGTGAGTATGAGGGAGAAGTGAACGTGTGTGGAGGCAGTTATAGCCAAGGCCTTGGCTATAACTATGTCGCTGCCTCGCCTCCCCAGCCACAACCTAGTCACACCTCCCACCAGTTTCTTAAAAAATAGGATGAGTGTAAAGGCCTGGACTTTGGGAAATAAATCCCTTGCCAGCCTAATCAGGATCTTATAAAAAGAAAGTCTAGAACTATGGGTTTCCAAGGGGTAACAAACAACCGTTAGAGATTGACAGCTCTTTACTACGAAAATAATCATTTATGGAAGTCAAACAATTACGGGAGTCAAACAATTACGGGAGTCAAACAATTACGGGAGTCAAACAATTACGGGAGTCAAACAATTACGGGAGTCAAACAATGTACAGATATTTCCTTCGGTGGCAGCCCGGTGGAATGTTCCGTTAACGCGGTGGTCCGCTCTTAGGGGGAAGGTCCAGAGCAGCTTCCTCACTTGGCGCTGGCGTTGGAGGGTGATGTCTTGCCACAAAGGAGAGACGCCAGGGCACGGACGGTGGATAGGGCGGTTGAGGAAGTGGCAATGACGTGGCAGCCGCGGTAGTAGCTGGAGTAGGTGTCCTGATATTGACAGCCGAATAATGAAGGACTGGGGAATCAACCCACTAGCCCCAGGAGCCTCAGATGAGCACACAACCAGAATTGTAGTCGAACAGTGGGGGAAGTGCAGCTGTGGTGCTGGCTGGGTAGTGTCTGATGTGTCACGAAGCAGCAGCGACCTTCTCACCTCCGTCTACCCCCCCTAGTGGGGCCACGAACAAGCAAACGAGCGGCGGACAACCATCTCGCTCGTTACCGCCCTTACAATGAGAATTAGGAAAACTCAAATGCAGGCTTACCATGTAAGAAACAGGCATGAAAATTACTCATGTGAATGCTTTAACATGCAAAGGGTCAACACTCTGGAAGTCGATGGAAGTCTTCCTTAAACTCTTCTCTGCCCATCAGATTTCATGACCACCTACCTACTTAAAAGCTTTAAGTCTGTCTTCCAAACCTTCCATTAACTATTGTTCTTGCCTCCTCCAAGTAATGGTTAAATGCCCCATGTGCTGCTCCTCTTTGTTCTTCCTCATCAATGAATTTGAATTTCATTCATCTGTCCACCAATTGTAATTAAGAATTTCTTACTTTTGAACCATGTACTGTACAGTGCTCTCCACTGTCACCCCTTTCTTAGCATTTGTTTGTGTCAGTCCCTCCATTTCCATTCATTCCTGTCTTTCCACAAGTCTCCATAATTCCATTCACTTCCCTATTAATAACTCTTGTAATTAGAACTCTCACACTATCCCACACAATTAAGCTTTTAATACAGTTAATTAGATCTTTCCAAAACCTCTCCTTCATCCTCCCTCATCTAAAGTCATGGTGCATTTATACCCACTTGTTGCTCCTTTAATTCTAATCCATAATAAACATATCTAATAATTTATTTTTTCAGATTGACCCCGAAGATTGGGTTTCCTTGGTCTGAGATCCGCAACATCACCTTCCATAACCAAAAATTTGTCATTAAGCCCATAGACAAGAAGTCCCCAGATTTTATTTTTGTGGCATCCCATGTGAAAGTGAACAAGACCATTCTGCAGCTATGTATGGGTAACCATGACCTGTATGTTCGTCGTCGTAAGGCTGACTCAATTGATGTTCAGCAGATGAAGATTCAGGCTCGTGAAGAAAGAGATGCCAAGAGACTTTCAGCGTAAGTGCATCATATTAATTTTTTTTTATTAATTGTTTTAGTATAATTTGTAGTGTTCAGACTAAGCATTTGCTCAGAACAACATGGAAAGATTTTTAGGAGTTAAAGAACTAAAGTACTTGCAATGATTTTATTATATTTAAGAATTAATACACATAAGTACTAATAAAAAAGATATTTGAAGACATTATGGTCAATGTAATACAGTCCAGTGTATATATTGTAACTTAAAGTAATAATCAAGAAAGTTAGAGTATTAAATAGTCTGCATATTTTTTCATTTGCCTGGCTCACTGGGCATATATACCATGACCAAATTGGCCTCAAGTGTAATAAAGCCATTTTTTTTATTGTTTTATCAATTAAAAATGTTAAAAAACAATTTGGAAAGGTTGATTTTTCTCGATTTACGCTGCGTGGGGAATACGGCCAGTGGCACCCTAGCCCGGGCGGAGAGTTTTAGGTTTGTTTGCAATACTGTATAGGTTTATGAAACCATTTGTATTAGAGTCATGTAAGGTAGAAGATACCATTACATGTAAATAATACTTATGAAGTATATTAGTATAGGGAATACAATACTGTACTCTTATTGGTATTTAACTTTTTATGGAATTGGAGCTTATTCACATCCTGTATTTAAAAAAATTCCTCTCAGCTATAAATTTATAAAAGGAAAAAATAATTTAACAATACTGTACAACATTTATCACTTATTAATGAGTATAAGTATTTACATTTTCATTAAGATTAGTGACAGCAAAATGTAACCTCATAAACTTAAATGCTTTCACAATTTATTAAATTGGGACATATATATTCAAGAAAGGTAAAGATTACTGAAGAAAGAGAAGATATAAAATTATGGCAGCAGCTTATGGAATTTATGTGTGTTGTTATGTTAACAATGTTATATTAATTTTCAATAGAAAAAAGCTTGCTCGTGAGGTTTCCTTACGAGAAGAGGCAGAAAAGAGGCAGAGCGAATATGTAGAACGTCTTGAGGAGATGCGTAAAGACATGGAAAATCGCCAAGCAGAATTGATTGAAGCTCAAGCCACAATCCATCACTTAGAAACTCAGCTTAGAGAGTTACAAGCTGCCAAGTCACAGTTGGAGGAAAAACAAATGGAGCTGCAAACAATGATGGTGCGTTTAGAAGAGGTCAAGAATATGGAAGCAGGCGAAAAGGCAAGGCTTGAGGAAGAAATACTTGCCAAGCAGGACGAGGTTCAACGTGTTCAAGAAAAGGTCAATCTTAAAGATGAAGAAACAAGAAGACTTCAGGTATACAGTATTTTACTTATTTTACTTTAATTGTCGTGTTTTTTAGCATACGTAATTAGAATACAATTATGCAAAAAAACAAAATCTTCCAATATGTTTAAAATATCAGAGGTTTAACGATTCATGAGAAGTAGAAGATGGATAAGATACAGCATTGCAAGCATCAGTTGCTGTTGAAAAAACAGTACAGTATTCTTAAAATGAAAGGTTTGGTGCTAGATAATAATTTGCAGCGATTTAGTTGTAATGAGCGCACTAGCACATCTTGTTGAACCATTAGGTTTTAAACATAGAAAATAGCAGCAGTAGAATACATGTATACAGTAATTTCCCAGTTAGCCACAATCTTTGATCAACATAACTTTCCATTACTCGGAAAATTTTTTTTTAGCATTCTGAGAAATTCGAGAAAAATCTCTGTTCCAGGCATTCGAATGAATTTCCGAGCAATTGCATCATGTGCCGATTGCAGTAATGGGTTGACTCAGAGTTCTCTTGAGATATGATTAGCTACTACTGTGATGTGACACAAATCTTGGAAAAAATTATTAAAAAAAAATCTTTATCATGAGGATCATTTTTTGTTGTGGAGCAACGAGGCATGGACCAGTGGTCGCCAGCCCAGTCCACATCACATCAACATGCTGATAATTTTATTTTATTAAAACAACATTTGCCAATCATTTGAAAAGGATATTAATAATTGCTACTCGACATTTCTGTACTCCATATGAACTTTTTTGTATTTATTTTTTTATGCACCCCTGTATTTATTTTTTCTTAGATGTTTAGGGTTTTAGCATGTGTGGGGATTTTTTATTTATTTTTCCTTGGTCTTTCGTACACACTCGGCAGTTTAACTGTATTCAGCGAGTAACTGTCACCAAGTGGATCGTGTTGCATTCATACATCTGGGAGCAGTGTATACCGTCTCAACTGTGACACTCGGCTCCATCCCAGCCTCGTGCCCCCAAAATACCCACATTTGATGGCCCATATCATATAGATTTTTTGCTTTTAAGATAATGTGCTTAGAATTTAATTAGAACTGATTTTATAGACTCCAGTACAGTATAAACATTTCTAACTTTTTTCTCATAAAAGAATTGAGTCCCCATCATTATATTGTGTCAAAATACTGTATATTGTGTAAGGATATTTTATTGAAACAGTCTTGTAGATAATTTATTCAGGATTATTATGGTACCAAATTCATCTTTCGAATGCAATTAGAACAGATGCTGTGGATAAAAATTTATACTTTTTTTATAGCCTTAGATATTTTCACTTGGGGCTGTAGTCTAACGTAATGGGAGAGTGGTAGAAACGCTTAGTACTGTACTCAGAGGAGGCTGCTGAGTTACCTTCCTCTTCGACCACAGTGTCCCCTGTTTACACGAACTTTCCCCTTGCACTAACCAGATTTTGGTCATGTTTTTCGGGGTTGGGGATACATGTGTTCGCTACTGGACCCCAGTTTGGTTTGCATAAATAAATACCGCTCTGTGTCTGTCTGACTGCAGGTAAGTCTGCTTAGCAACAGTGCTCCATACCAGATGCATAGTTTAGACATGGAAACATTCACCAGTTCCCAGAAAAGTTCCAGAGTTGTGCGATTTTTGCCATGGTTAAGAGAATTTTTCTCTATACCCGGAAATCTCTCAAACCTTGAAACACTCGCCATTAATTGTTCTGGTTAATGGGGAAATTATTGTATACATGTCTGAACTGCATAAAACATACAGCAGTACTTGAGAAAAAAATAGATCCATTTACCTATTATGTACTGTATATATAAGTTAAGTTGAGGATGGTTGAGATTGGCAGGTGATATTATCTATGTTGAACGTAGGAGAGAACATTGGGTAGTAGTTGGCAAAGTATAAAGCTTGTAAAGCATTGTGAAGTGTTGATGTATGGCAAATCACAGTGTGGATGTACCTGTAGCTTGGAAATGTCCAGTTTGATATGAATGCTCAGTTTACACTGTGTTTTGACTATGCACTGTACAGTATTGCATTTTACAGGCTGAGGTGGAAGAAGCAAGGCGTAAAGAGGAAGAGGCAACATTGGCTCTTCTTAATGCTTCCACAGTACGCAGAGTTTCTAAGCAGTCATCTTCATCCTCCGAGAATGAAGATGAAAGAAGCCATAGAGATTTCAGGAAAATGGAAGATATGCCACAACAAAGTTCATATAATGGAGATATATTTGGTGATGATAGACGGAAGAGCTTGTCCAGCAACAACACTTCTAGAAGTGCAACCCCTAGTGCTTCCTTCCACACCATGGATACACTCAGTTTCGACTCAGAAATACATGAACCAAAACAAGACAATGCTGATGTTAAAAGGATGAAATTACTAGAGGTAAGAACTCTAAAAATATCTGTCAATCAGTTCCATTCCATTCTTATCAATATGATGTAGAGTAGAGGTAGAGGAGATGGAATGATATGATGGGGTAAAGGGTGTAATAAGTGAGAGGATGGATATTACCTTATTTACATAATGGCCACCTACTAGAGGTAGCCATGCAGAGGGAAGGAGACCAGTGGCCTGCGTAGGATTCCTCCATTGTTCTTGATAATTTTGTCAAGGGCTATTTTGAAGCCCAGTACTGTCCTTGATTCCACATCATGGGCTGGTAGACCATTCCGTAGGTCTACCACCCTCTGCATGAAAAAGTGTTTCCTTATATTTATTAATTCTGCATGATAGCTTGGCGAGCTTGTAGCACATTAGAAAACTTTAAAGTACTGTAATTTCCGTCTCATATGTCCCGTATCCTAAAATTATCTCGGCTTTCATTGCGTTAATCTCATCATTAAAATTTACCTTCACTCTAATTCACAGGGGCAGATCCGGGGGGGTCCGGAATCTCCCTTTTCATCGGAAATTCCAATACTTTTTCTTTAATGCTGTATTGTACTCAGGCATTTTTGTATAGTAAAAAGTAATTACTATTGACCTTAGAATATCACCTAATATCAAGTGCACATAGCCTCAAAATGTCCTAAAAATGCCCATGATATTGATCAAATTTAAAAAATATATACTGTATATATTTTTTTTTTTGGGGGTGGGGGGGGCTTACATTGCCCCCTCATAAGACCCCGGTCGGCTCACTGGGCTCGCCATGTTCTCTCACCCACAACTTCTTGGATCCACCGCAAAGTCACATGAGCCCACTGTGGTTACCAAATAAAATGTGCATATCACACTGCTGCACCACACTCTCCAGAACTCTTTTTTTTTTTATCTGCCCAGAATTTTTTAAAGTTCTTCCAATATTACTATCTTCTGTGAATTGCAGTACCCATGACACTGCCTTGGCATTTATATCTCTCATATATGGTGCTCTGACTCATTGTTGTCCTTTCCTCAGTACTATATAATCATCTCCATGGTAGTGTATAATATGAACCAAGGATGCAATTAATTCAGATTTATTTCATATGTACAGTATTGACATATGTCTTTTGCCTAACATTACAAATTAAATTGATTTATCATGTATGTCTATGTCAGTTACATTCATAAGCACTATGGTAACTGATACACTACTTTAAATTGTGACAAAATTTAATACTGTACAACAATTACTTCTGAACACCACAGTTTTTTATTCTTAGTGCTTTTAATTCTGTTGCACACAGGAAGTAAAGATGTCTTTGGCACCTGCACGTAAGACAGTGATGTCTACCTTGGACAAGATTTACAACAGGAACATGCGTCAAGGTAATACCAAGTACAAGACACTGCGGGAAGTACGCAAAGGAAACACAAAACGAAGGGTTGATCAGTTTGAGAACTGGTAAAACAATGCCTAAATCTTTAGTTAGTACAACTTAGAAAAATGTGGTAATTTATATAGTCATAACAAAAAACTAATTACAATGGACTAAACCTTTATATTATTATTGGTGACTATAATTTGAGATAACATCAGGATCCAGATTTTGAATATTTATTTATTTATTTATGTTATTTTTGTTTTTTTGTGCTGGATACTCAATGAAAAATACTGTCATAAAAAAATCAGTGATCCCTTTTAATTATAAGTCCTGCATGTAAAAAAGATGGAATGCAACTATGATGACGTTAAAACAAAAAATGGTGTTGCTGTCTTACTCTCTTATTCCTTGTATCAGGTGACCATAGTATTATGTCTTGCACATCTTCCCATTCATATAGCCTCATCTGAAAAAATATAAAGCATGCACATACCTCCTAACATCGGTAAACTAGTATTTTCACCCTCAGTAAGGTGCAAGACTACAGTATTTCCACACTAACCTGGCCCGTAAGCCACGCCCCTCTTCTATACTAATAGCTGATTGGTTCATAGAAAATTCAAACTAAATGTGTTTACAATTGGTAAGCAGACTTGTTATTCTCTAAAATTATGTTTAATATCTGGACTATCAAAATGCAAATTATTTCAAGGCATTAGCCCTTCAGAGCAGATGTTAGAAAATTTTAAATATTTATCATAAAAGGTCAATTTAAATAGGTGCTTATATATGTGCAGTCCGGGAGGAGGTAAAATGCTCAGGGGAACCAATCAGCTATTTGTAGCTATAGACGAGGGGCGTGACTTATGGGCCAGGTTAGCATGGAAAGGGTATAACTGCTGCAACACGGGGTAAAGCATTGGTAGCAGTGGCATAGTGAGGGGGGGGGGGGGAACACTTGCCCCGGGTATGGGAGACAGCGCCAAATAACCAGTTTATCCAAAATTTATTATTTCATAAGACCATGAGTTCACTTAAAATTTCTTTATGATACTTGACATCAGATATTTGAATATCGTTATAAATATGATGCCTAGGAAAATCCCTTGGTGATTCACGACTGTAGTTTGCTGCTAAAATCACATTACTCTCCCTTCGCCTCCCAGTCCATTTATTCAGTGCACTTCTAAAAAGTATGTGTAAAAGGATTACTGTTTTATATATATATATATATATTATATATATATATATATATATATATATATATATATATATATATATATATATATATATATATATATATATATATATATATATATATATATATATATATATATATATTATATATATATATATATATATATATATATATATATATATATATATATATTATATATATATATATATATATATATATATATATATATATATATATATATATATATATATATATATATATATATATATATATATATATAATATAATATATATATATATATATATATATATATATACAGTATATACTGTATATATATATACAGTAGGTATATAAATAAATAATAGTCTCTTGGGTATATTTAACTTTGATTGTCTTACAACAAAAAATCACATGTCTAGATTTAAGAGAGTCTCATAAACTTTAAGAAGAAATGCACTATTCATTGAAGTGATGAATAAATAGGTTTGAGCGTACATTATCCGAAGTTGTATTCATAAGTGACCATAGTACCTGTAACTGCAACCTATGATAAGTTATTAAAAAAATAAAATAAAATAAAACACTAAAAGCAAAATTTATCAACTATGGTCCCTTGCCAGTTTTACTCCTAACAACTTTTTACTGTACATGCATTAAAAATACAATTAAATTTTATATTGCACTAACTACATCAGAAGAAAGAAAATTGTGATAACCATCAGGGTCACATTTTGATTTGTAAATGATTTCATATTTGCTAGAGCAGCTCATGCCATCATCACATTATTGATACCATACAGTGAATAAGATTGGTAATATTGCTTTATAAGTATTTATCTTAATTTTATAGTGCATTACCGAACAGTGTTGTAGTTATATATTGAAGGATGCTAAAATTTTGCAAGTACTATATGGTTATATTACAAGAATATCCTAACCATACCTTATCAAAGAAAAATATCCAAGTACTGTATCCAGGGGCACTGAAGCTGATTAGGCAAGAGTCACTGGTTGTCCACTAGAACTTACTCTGTATTTGCATATTTAAGGATATGATCTAATCCAACTCCAAATTTTGACTTCAGTATATGTACATTGTAAAATGGTTATTTTGCTTTTACCAGATCATGATGTATCTTTGAAGGAGATATACTTTTAAGTGCTGCAGTTTGTAGTTTTTATTTACATTTTCAGCCCTACAAACAAACAAAACATGGGCTTATGCTTTTTGCCTCGTTTCATGAGTCTTAGAACAACCATGAGCCATATAATATGCCATATGTTATCAGCAATAATAATTCACCCTCAAAAGTTTCACAACTGCTCAGTTACCTTACAAATTCATGGTGGAAGAACATTTATCACAATGCATATCTGGCAGCATCTAGAGTGATATCTGTGCCTCTGGTAACCATAAAAATAAATGTGCAGCAAAATGAAAAGAAATAAACACAATTTGATGGAAATTATTAATAATAAATTCTTCAGTATTTTAAGCAATCTTTCAGCACAGGAAGATATAGTGGCCCAAACTACCATACCGTTAAGGAAACTTAAAAGTTACTGTAGTGGCAAACCAATGTTTTTTATGTTTTATGGGTTTTAATATTGTTTGATTAATATATAAGATCAGCATTTTTTTTTTTGGGGGACCTAGACTGGGGATGCAAAAATAGACTGAGCTTTGGTATATAAAAATGAAGTACAGGTAGTTTCTTTTCATTCACCTGCTTCATGACTTTTCGAAACATTGGCCACACATGAACACTAAACAGTTAATAAATGAGATGTATACTGTATTTTGAAAATATATAAATGTTTAGCAGCTTACTGAAACCCTGCAATATATGTATGGATACTGTAACAGTTAATCCACCCCAAGGTATCAATGATTCATATAATGTGTAGATCTAACATCATGAAAAAAATCATTAAATTTATATGAATCACTTGAGTCAATACTGTACCTTTTAGAATTACGAAATCCAGCAAAATTTGGAAAAAGTCATTACTAATAACATGCCCAATAATAAATTATGGAGAAAACCCTAACCACACGAAGAGGCTACTTTCGTTAAACAAGAGTAAGAAAAGGATTTGGTTCGTGACTAGAGGTGATTTTTTTTTTTTAAGAAGGATTTTCTAGAGAATGACAATTTAATAATTATCATTAAAATACACATTATCTCATTTAAGGGATGATTTTTTCTGGCCCTGGCATGATCTGCTATTTCTGTAAGGCTATGAAAAATTCTATTCTCAACCCAGAAGGTGCTTTATTCATAATCACAGATCAAGTTTATTATTGGTGCCAAATAACAGTGTTTATCATATTGTACTGAGATTCAAAGGTGGTGTAAATAAAGGAGTGATTGATTGAATACAAGAAAAATATTATAAACTGTAGTTTGATTTGATGATGCATTCCTGTGAGTTATTACTGTGTACTGTACTGTACCCTGTGTAGATATAGCTTTAAGATTGTGAACTTTGACTTATTGACCAAAGGTATTAAATCATTATCTTGTTAGGATTATAAATTTATATGAATACATTTTCTCTTGTTTGTGTGCAGTTTTTACACATCAAGGCCAAACCTTAAGATTTTAGCCCCTTTGTTCTATCTCAAACAGTAAGTGATAATTGCTATGCACTGTAGCTACAAGAAAACCTTTTTTTTTTTCTTGTTTCACACTTTTGTACTGGTATCTTATATGAAGAGTATAGTACATACAGAAATGACTTTTCATGCTGATTTGGTTAATTTAATATTTGTAGCAGACTTTCAATAAATACTTTTTTTATGTCTCTTAAGTGACAAAATTTAGTAACTCATAGAAATATTGTATACTCGCCACAAAAAAATCTTGAATGCTCTATGGTCATACTTATGACAGAACAAATGAGAAATCTGAACATTGCTCTTTGAGGAAGTTTTATTGCAAATTAAATTACATGTACAATACTTCACCTTAAATACTATAAGGACGAGCAACATATATTTTTACGAAATATTGAGTCACCTCGCAACCAGACATACCATCCATTCTGAGATGACACAAGCCATAGTACTTGTTCCGAAATGTGTCAAGCCTCGCTGTTTAAGAACTTTTTGTGGTAAGTGTACAAAACATCATTTTCCTTGTACATATATTAAATGTACTCTTGGCATGTATGTTCAGTGAATGTTTCTTGAGATGTTCCACAAATGCTGTTGCCATGGGTATATTTAATTAAATCACTAATTAGTACAGTAATTATTTTTGCTCTCATTTTGTAATTTTTCTTTTAACATTATAAGTAGTATTAGTGTAGCAAAGGGGTTAAATAAAATTTAGAACATCTCGATGAGTTTTCTGAATGTACTGTATTTGTTTATGATAGGGGAGGTGAGGAAGTGCATCATGTAATTTATGTATCACCTTTGAAATAAAAGTTACGGTATTTCTACGAGACACAAATTGAAATATTAACCAAAAAGGGGAACACACCAGTTTTATTTCAAAACAACCGGTAACAATTGGTTAGCTTACTCAGATGCCTCACTTGGCTCTTGTACTAACTGTGCATGATATAATGCCATTGTCTTTATATCAGAATGAGATAGAGTGCCTTTGAGATGTTTATACACCTCAATTAGGTCCCCCCTTGCCTGGCTGTAGTATGAGCTAGGCGGTTGTAGGCACTCTAATTTCTCTGCGTAGCTGAGGTGCCAAAGTGCAGGCACCATTCTGGTGGCCCTCCTTTGGACATGTTCAATCAACTAACATTAACAGTCCCGAGCATATCTTGGGGACCAGGGGTCACAGCTCAAGATTGAAGAAGCCTCAAGTCCAGAAAACTTTGAGGGCAAACTTTTTCAAAGTGAGGGTTGAGAACTCTTGGAACAATCTGCCAGAAAGTGTTGTGACGGCACCGAGTGTAAGCTCTTTCAAGACAAGACTTGACCAACACTGGAGCGGGTTCAGGTACATTCAGGAGCCGGTGCATGCCCAGTACTTCCCAACTGTGTAACAGAGACGTGACCGATCGCCCAAGCGGCTAACGAGCCAATCAGTGGTGGAAAAGAAGAAAAAGTACCAACGGGAAATTAAGAACCAAGCGGACTGTGAAGAGCTGCAGAAGGACCTCTGTGGGCTCCAGGAATGGTCGAAGGAATGGCTGCTGAGATTCAATGTCACGAAGTGTAAGAGGATGCACCTGGGGCGTACCAACGGTAAGGAGGCGTACCATATGTCCCAACGGGATGAAGAAAATGTACTAGTTGAGACTGTGTGTGAGAAGGACCTAGGTGTGTATGTTGACAATGAGCTGAAGTTCTCGGGCCATTGTGAGAAGAAGGTAAATCAGGCAAATAAATTATTGGGTCTTATAAGAAGGTCGTTCAGATATCTAGACGGTCCGTCCCTCGTGACGATCTTCAGGAGTGAAGTGCTTCCCCATCTGGAGTACTGTCACCCCATCTGGTCCCCGAGATATGCTAGGGACTGTCAGTTGGTTGAAAATGTTCAAAGGAGGGCCACCAAACTGGTGCCTGCACTTTGGCATCTCAGCTACCCTGAGAGATTGGAGCGCCTGAACTTGCCTAGCTTATACTACAGACGGGCAAGGGGGGACCTAGTTGAGGTTTATAAGCATCTCAGGGGGCACTACTCAGTTGAGTGTCCTTACTTGGAGCTGGCGGACGCTCGCCCCACAAGGGGTCACAGCTCAAGATTGAAGAAGCCGCAAGTCCGGAAAACCGTGAGGGCAAACTTTTTCTGAGTGAGGGTTGTAAACTCTTGGAACAATCTACCAGAGAGTGTTGTGACGGCACCGAGTGTGAGCTCTTTCAAGAGAAGACTTGACTAACACTAGAGCAGGTTCAGGTACATTCAGGAGCCGGTGCATGCCCAGTATTTGCCAACAGTGCGTGACAGAGACGTGACCGATCGCCCGGGCGGCTAGCGAGCAGATCTTTTGGTGAAGAAGATAAAAGTAAAAAAAAGACATAAAATGCTTCCAATATTTTTCCCGGGCGGTAGTACCTCCCTGTTTATTCCTCCTGTACTAACATTGGGCACTGTAGACTAACCGCCTGAACGGCTAGTAATCTGAAAGTGGTGAAAATATATATAACGTATTATGATGTTTGGATCCTCTTATTGTTAATGTAACCCTTTAAATAACGTGAACTGATTTGACGGTTATCTCTCGTTTATTTGCATTTGTCTCAATGCGTGTTCAGAATTATTCCTGTAACCATTCTATAATTATATGTGTTAAGTATTCAACCGCACTGTATGTTTAACATTTATTATTGTATTATATATACATATAGATGAGGAAATTGAAATGGTAATATATGTTGATTAAAGGTAATAATTTGTGGCACATTGTGAGATAAGGGATACGAACACAGTTGTCGACGTAAACAACACTGGTGTAGTGGCTCACCGCTAACGATGCCGGAAGTAGTTATAGCAGCCCCGTGGCCCTTAAGAGCAGGGACAGGTAGTTACATGCCTCCCTTATATTTATATTGTATTATTTCACTTGTTGCCACTACAAGAATCATGGGAATTTAATAGTTGTAATGAGTACTGACAATTCTAATGCACTTTTCTTTAATGGCATCTCGGTTAATTATCGTTATCCACCCATCACCTTTTTTCACATGAAAAATATATTTGTCGGTAGTTTTGTTGGTATCATTGCGTTTTCATACCACGCATTCTTACCACTGATCTATTGTCATATTCGAATAAGACGTCTAATTATAAGATAATTTTCATCTATTACATTACCGTTGCAAATGTATAATAACGGGGATACCTTATTCAAAATTTTCTTTATTTTCTTCCATTAATCTAATGCCATTATCGCCTACCTCACCTCCCACACTGCGCGTCTCCTTCATAAATCATCACGCGCATACGTTCCCGTACATGCCACACGGCCAATCCAAAGCGTATTTTTTTTGCAACCAATTAAAATTATTTTTTATTTAATTTGCTGTATTTTTGGCCCAATCAAATTCGATTTTTATTTTGGGTCTCGAATCAACGCCAGCAACCTGTAAGAATCTCAGAATCCAACGACGAACAAGAACCAGGCCAATAAGGTAAGAAATAGGTGATTCCATCATATGGTGAGAGTCAGTTAGGTTAGGTTAGGTTTGGTTTTTGTTTTCTTAGTGTTTTTCGGTGAATTTTTTTATTCGCTTAGCCATTATTATTTTTTCGGAAAACGTCCCACGAAAAAAAAAATCGATAAAAAAAAGGCCAATTTCCGACGAAAATGAAGGTCATATTCGGTCTAAATTTACACAAATACACTAGAAAAATATATTTTTTACTTTCTAACAGAGTGTGGTGCGCTTATGCAAATTCACCGTGTTTTTCTTGTTTTAGATGTTTCTGACATTTATCTTTGGGGCAAATCACTTTTTTTTTAGGTTAGGTAAAGTTAGGTTAGGTTTAGATTGGTTGGTTCGTCTGGTATTAGAATAGGTTAGGTTAGGTTGGTTGGTTCCTATGGTATCAGAATAGATTATTTTGGGGGTGAATTTATAATTTTACACCGGTCTTTCTTTCGCTGTTATTAATATGTATTTCATAATGTTAAGACAATTCAAGGATGTTTTTCTTCTGTGTTATTTCCACCGTAAATTAACGGTAATCGAGATATTATTTTTTAAGATTATTACTTTCGCTCATTCACATTTGTGAATGTTTTGTCACTGGGTCAGGTTAGGTGGGATTGGGTCGAGTTGTGTTGGTCATGTAATGCAGAATCAGTGCCTTCAACATACAGAAATTTGTTATGATCTTCCCCACTATAATAGTTAATTTTGTCACTTTTGGAAAGGCTCAGCTAATTTTCTTGGGGTATTAAATGCCGTACTGCAGACTACAATGGAGTCATCTAGAGGAAATCAGCTTTCTCCACTCTATGATGAAAGTTGGCTTACAGTTTTTTTGCTGTGCATTACTGTACAGTACTGAACTGTACTGCTGTCTTGGAGTATGCATTAGTGTTATTCTCTTGAGGACTGCTTGCCAAAATTAGTAATGTCCTCTGTATCGAAAACTGTCTTAATATAACCAAAGGATTTATAGTTAATAAGTTTGGCCTTCACTGTCAAGTCATTGAATATTTTTTATAGCTATGGTTTGCCATTAAGCCACAGCATGGCAGCTACCAGGAGGAAATTCTTGTACTGTACCTGTAGCTGCATCATAATTATTTGCAACTTAAAATTAGCTAATATTGATGATAATTTAAGTTTGTTGAATGAGTGATTTTAAGTCTTACATGAAAAAGACCAGTTATGTTTTTATTACTATGTATAGAAACTATGTGGGCATAACATATCCCAATTTTCAAACGGTTCTCATTTTTCTCAGTTTGCTCAATGATTTAATGCTTACATCTAAATATGACTTACTCATTATGGGTGAAAGTTGCTTCATTATTTCATTTTACTCATTATGTCAGTGTCTTTTTCTGATCCCTGTTCTTTTGCATTGCACTTACTGTGCTTATTAGTTCCTTTTTAGTTGTGCATGAATCTGAAATAAGAAACAATTGTGGCTTGCAGGTGAGGTGATGACAAATGTGTAATGCTAGAATGATTTAAGGACTTTTTCTCAACATAACTTTATTTAGTGTAGCCTCACTAATTATGGTCTTCTACAGGAAAGATGCCAAAGTAAAGTCTCCTACAGTATACAATTGAGAGGCTCCATGTCTTTTATCTTTTTATCTCTTTGTTTATATACACAGGGCAGAGTTAGCCGCTCTCAAATCTGTTGGAATTCTGCAAGATTTTAACCTCTATTTGTAGTGGTAAATTCATTGCAATTCAACATTCTTGAAAACATTGGATGTAGGTCAACCATGCAATCTATTTTGACTTTTCTCATCACCAACTGGGTTATCTTCTCTTCATTATCATCTTGGTAAAGGTAATGTGGAATTGGCATGAATTTTTCCTTAATATTATATTAACTTCTTTAGGTTTATGATGAGCTCTGTAGTATCTCCCTTTTTATTATTTCAGCCTGAAGTCAATATTCCTATGGCTTTTGATTTTTGCATTTCTTTAATAATTCACATAATGGGTATGGGATCCTTTTCTGGGATGGTTGAGATCTGAGGATGCCCACATTCAAGGTATTACTTTACTACAGGCACACCACTAATTTTCCGGGAACTGATGGTCCGGCACCTCCTTTAGTCCGGACAAAATTACGAAAGGGCACTTAACTTCCTTCCCTTCCTCCCAGCAGAATGTAACTTACATTGCTGGAATCCTTGTAAGATAGTGATTAATTTGAGTATAAACATCATATAGTTTGCAAAATAAATATTTTTTTTAGTCCTTTAGTGTAGTACATTTGAGTACACAGTGAGTACAGTAATATGTTGCTCAAAATTAAATTTTTTTCACATTTAATTTACATTTAAAATTTGTTGAATTTAAGTTTCTAGCAGTCCATGGTGCTTTAGAGACATGGGAGGTGTATAATTAGTGGGTCAGAGGTGTATTGTTGAATTATTATTACGTGACCTTGGTTGGTCCAGTAAAACGGATAATCCAGCAAGGCTTTCGAACCAAGGGTGCTCCATTGTTTCCTTTTTCCTATGTGATTTTATCAAGATTTATCCTGTCCATGTTTCCATTGTGGATCTACATGAAATATATACAGTATATATATGTTATTGGATTATTTTGGTCCTTGGTTAACCATTGTCCTCAAGTATTACTGAAACATAATTCCATCTTCACTTATGATGTTTGAGGTACGTCTAGCAACTATCATGTGCGTCGATCTCACCTGGTTTATCCCTTTCTTGTGATTGGCTGATGATTGTGTTAACTGAGCGACGATTGGCCAATTAGCTCATGCACTGCAATCTACCTTTGGACAAGAGAACTGAATTTACAGTGTAAACACTAGAGTTACAGACTGCTTACGGACCCATAATTAAATTTTGAGTATGAGAAATTTATACAGGACTGTAAGGAGTGTGTAAGTTACGGTACCGTATCTCTGCTACTGTACGTAACTGATGAGGCGTTTTGAGTACTGTATGCAGCCCCAGTACAATAAAAACAATAATAAAATTTATGTTATATCACATACTTAACATAGTTATCTATTTTTATGAGTACTGTACAATCCAAGTGCAGTACTGTATAAGTAGTAATATCTCCGTTAGCCAGAATCCTTCGAACCCAGAACTCTCTCATATCCGGAATTCAAATTTTCTCGGAAAAGTCTATGATAATGGATATTAGCATCTGTACAATGATATAATATTCTGTATATACCAAATATATATATATACAGTATATTATGGACGATTTGAAACTGTATGATGATTTATTTAAACCTGCTAACAGTCGTGTAATTTTATACATGTTCATAATAATGAACCCGTTTGTTTCATCAAATCATTTATGATACCTGTACAGTATATGCTATTAAAATTACATTTTTATTATTATTAAAATTTATTAGTTTGATTCTGGGGTGCATTACCATTGCTTATCGGTGAAGGGTACCTATGAAGGTCATTCATTGATAACTGGTGTGATTAATGTATACCGTAGTCCATGGAATTCAATATGAAGATAAGTTCTGTTGCCTAAGTGAGGAAACTATTTATAATATTCAGCTCATAAAGTATATTTATTGTAAGAATGTTATGGACATTTTATAACACTGTGTCACTGCTTGAAATTTACCCAAATTTATTTAATTTTAAGAGTTTTGCAGGTAAATACAGTACATGCTACAGTTGCAAAATATAAGAGCATTAGTACAGTACAGTACAGTACAGTACAGGTAACTCAGGGAAAGAGATGCTTGATCAAACAAAAAAGTATGAAATTGGTCTTAATATCCAGTGATTTAATAGAATCATTGCACGCACACACACACATGCATGCTCACACACACACACTCACAAGCACGCTCACACACACACACACACACACACATATATATATATATATATATATATATATATATATATATATATATATATATATATATATATATATATATATATATATATATATATATATATATATATATATATATATATATATATATATATATATATATATATATATATATATATATAAACAAAATACTGAAAAGTAATAGGTGACTAGTCATGGCATAAAACTAATGTTGTGTTGATAAGGCAATATCTATCATATCAGTTCCCCATCGTGCGATGGGTTTACCGGTAAGTACCTATTATCTTTTATTCCAGTTAACCACAAGTGCCACTCTTGGGGAGATAACATTGTTACGATAATCATTCGTATTGTACCATCCCTATACTCTGTCCAGGCTTTCAGTTGTTAAAAGAACAAAATAGATTTTTTTTCTTATGAATGTTTAACATAGTTCTGTGTTGCTGAATGATCAAATTTGCATTAATGTTTTTTTTTTTTACTACGTATGTAAAAGTTAAGAAAATACAGCTCCAGGAATGTGTAGTTGTAGTTTACTTTAAATGTGTATTGGCACCTGTCTCCATGTGAGAGGGATATAAGAGCTTGTCAGATAGTGATGGTGCATAGTGGTTGAAATTTTAGTAAGTAGAGACTGACATTAATGCAGTACAGTTTTACTAGTAATGAAAATCTTGTTGAGTTTCTCTTTTAATTATTTTGTGATAACTTTTGAAAAATTTAATCAGAATACTACTTAGAAAGGTAACGTAATTAGCAGGTGTACAGGCACATAAGTGATGTAAAGATCAATAATTATCCAAAAGGTTTTCATAGTGTACAATATGATATTTGGGTAACATAACTAGTTTTTGCTGATTGACAAGATGGGAGTGATTACCACAAGTGGGTCATGGCTGTTGATTCTCCTCCCACATAGGTATCGGCTGACTAAATGTTATGAATATACAGTAGTTTAAATAGAATTTTAGTGAGCTCAGGCAGGGCATTTTCAGCACATGAAAAGCAGATACTTGTACTGTATATGATCATAAGTTTGGCTGAAAAAACATGTTTAAAATTTGTTTTCTAGCACAAAATAATTTTTTTAATAGTAAATAAGTCCTGTAAACTTCAGCAGTAACTGAAGACATTGCTGTGATACACATTGATATTATATTTAGAAGTTTAAAGCAGTCGAAAGGAAGATGATTGATTTTTAAAGTGTTCTTACCCCATTTGTTTGATCACATCACTTTATTGATTGCTTGCACCTTCTTCAATTTGCATCTTCTTACTTAACTTTCTCTGATGCTTCACACTATTTATGTTAAGTCTACATTGTAATTGCTAGTACTGTACAGGTATAGTATTTAGTCATTTTTTTTTACCATAATTTCTGGTATAAATGTTTTGTCTTCCCATAACTGTTAGTTCTGTACATGCACAAATTTTTAGCCTGTTTAGTAATTTTAAGTGTCTGCTTCCATGTTGAGTAAGTCTTATACAGTACATGTACTGTAATGATTAGTAAATATTCACACTTTGAATTTATAATTTGGCAGATTTTCATTGTTCATAGTACTGTACTGTACAGTACAGTAATGTACTTTACAGGCATATTGGAAGTTTTCACAAAATTAGTAGGCATAATATTTTGACAAGGTATTTAGGGTAGTAGCTTAAGTGGCATAAGGATGAGTGCACATGTACTGAAGAGATACAAAATATACAGTACAGAATATTATATGTGTTATATTACAGCCATCAAGAGTGCAACTGTCTGTAAACTACAGCATGAAGAAATGCAGTGTATCATATTTATCTATGAAGTACTATAGGTTGTTCATATAAATTGCCTATAAATTTTTATGTAATTGTTATTACAGACATGAACAACAGTAAGTGTCCTCCAGTCAAAAAGTTCCCCACAGAGGGGGAGCGATACCAGCGACTCAGAGCTCTCCAAGAGAAGTTTACTTTAGAATTCTCTCACAACCCACAGTTTTATGTTCGAGCTCCTGGGCGGTATGTTAATTTTATGGGTTTTTATTATATTAAAGCAGGTAGTAGAATGTTTTGGGTTAAAAAAGAAAATATATGAGAAAAAAAATTTGGTTGATAAGTGATAACATATAACAGCTGAAATAATTTGGTGACTGGTGAAAAGGTTAATGGGGTGCTGGAGAGACATAGAGATGTGGAGAACGTGATGGATTCATGCATGTTGCACAATACTTGTACTGAAATAACTTTTGAATTCTACACACCTATTGTTATTCATTGGTTCACATATACAGTACAGGTACTCTACTGTAAAAATGGCACTGTACAGTAACTGTGATAAGCTTTTAGATCTTTTGAATGCTTATAATAGTTAATAGTTGACAGAATAACAAAAACTAGTCTTGATTGGGGAACATTTACAAAGACAAGATAGACAGCATACTGTACTGAGGCTGACCTTGGTGTGGTAGTTATAGGTACCTGTATTAATATTTCACGAAGAATTACTGTGTGGTATCAGTCTTCAACAGTAGAATGACTGGAGATGTTTAGTAATTAATACAGTACACAGAGAATGATTTAACTGTGCTGCAATTCTTTTGATAAAGGATATGATGTATTGTAATTAGAGACTGTATCAGTAGGGGTCAAACCATCAAAATTGAGATGACTACATTGAAAAATAAATTAATATTTATACTGTAGCATTTCCTTCCTAATAATATTAATTTCCTACAGAGTCAACCTTATTGGTGAGCATGTGGATTACTGTGGGTATGCTGTGTTTCCAATGGCTGTAGAACAAGATATCCTCATAGCTTTGGCAACCAACGACATGGGAAAACTCAATGTCCATAATATTGACAAGGATTATCCGGATTTTTTCTGCAATGTCAATAATTTTGAGTAAGTAGAGGCTTTAAATTTTTCACAAAGTTAATTAAAGGTAGTGTAATTTTGTTTTTATATTGACAATGTGATTATTTGTTGGAAATAACTGATGCTAACATATTTATACTAGGATTCACAGGGAGCAGCCTGCATGGTTTAATTACGTGTTGTGTGGAGTGAGAGGGATCATGGATGAAGGGGGTATTGAAGGTCCTCTGGTTGGTATGGACATGCTAGTTGGAGGCAACATCCCTCCCTCATCTGGACTTTCTTCATCTTCTGCCTTGGTATGTGCTGCTGCCCTAGCTGTTGCACATGCTCATGGTATTTCTCTGACCAAGGAGAAGCTTGCTGAAATCTGTGCTCACTGTGAGACACACATAGGAACACAAGGAGGAGGAATGGATCAAGCAATTTCTTTCCTGGCAACTGAAGGTCATTTTTTATTCATATTACATTTGTTTTGTTACTTCTCAGTATGGATAAGTTTGAGGTTTGGTTTGTCAAAGTTACTGAAATTTCATGATCTATATGAAAAGTAGAGGTTTGAGAAACAATTGTCATAAATTAGATACAACAGAAATTCTTGGAAGTAAGAAGCACAGTATCAGTAGTTAAAAAACTTTTCAGTAATATAAATGACATGCTCTGTTGGATATTCATACAAATGCCACATTCCTCGTGTCAATTCCCATTTGTCTTAATATTTGCAGACACAGCAAAAGTAATTGAGTTCAACCCATTGCGTTCAACCTCAGTGACACTACCTCCAGGAGCTACATTTGTTGTGGGCAACAGCTTAGCTCCAATGAACAAAGCTGCGAACTCAAGTTTCAACTGTCGTGTCATGGAATGCCGACTAGCAACTCAAATTATGGCCCAAAAAGCAGGTAACGGTAATTTGTACAGTTGTGTACAGCATTTTGGTAATTTACAGTCCCATTCACTTCCTCATTTACAGGGCCTAGCCAAGTTTTATGAAATATGGCAGTGCTGTGTTTGTTTATATTGTACAGTAGTCCCTCGCTTAACGAAATTTCAGTTAACGAATTACCTTCCATAAGAATCTTCATTTCGTTTAACGAACAAAAATTTGGTTAACGAAATTCTTATGAAAATATTTTGACATGCTTTGGCTTGCTCACCAGTTGGAAGATTAGTCCGCCAATACAGAAATCGGTTCTAGGGCTTACATTCATTAAAATTGGAGTACAGTAAATATCAAGAAGGTTGTACTATTCAATAATTTTCCAAGTTTTATATTAAAATTTTTAGTCATTTTAACACTTATTTAACATAATTGCAGTACAGGGAACTAGTTTTTGGTGCACCTAACAGCCACTTCACTCACCCACCAAGGCATGATGCATGGGGTGATTTCTCTTCCACCCCCACTTCCTTCTCTTCTCCCTTCTCCACCCCCACTTCTAATTCCCATCATCATCATCATCAACCAGGAGCCTTCTACATACACACCTCAAAGTAAGTGTACTTTACTGCATTTATTTTTACTTTGTATGTAATTTTCGGTGAGCTGGAGCCAATTACCCAAAATCCCATTGAAACAATGGTTTCGGTTAACGAACGACCTTCTAGAACGAATTGTGTTCGTTAACTGAGGGACCACTGTATATGATTCACCCAACTGTTTCAGAAACAAATTGCTCACTGCAACTATTAACTGAATGTTATCAGGGCTTCATACCATTACTTTTTAAGGGTCAAAGAGAAATGTGGAAATATCTGTGTTATGGAAATGTGAAGATATGAAATCATAAATAATATTTGAAAAATTTTTATCGCCGTTCGCCGGAACAATTGGTGCAGAGCGCTAATGGGAATGAGAGATTTCTGGGTAATGAGATGATTCTCTCCAAGCCGGAAAAAAAAATCCATCATCCCCGGAATTTTTGGGGTAACAGAAAAATTTTCCCCAGAAGTTCCAGAAATTGTGCATTACACCATCTCTCGAACCCAGGAAAATATCCCCCATCCCTGAAATTTTCCAGAATTTTCTGGGTACCCGAATTTTTCTCAGAATTTCCAGAAAATGTGCTTGATTTTCATCTCTCAAACACACAAGAAAAAATCACCCATCTCCGGAATTTATGGGTACAGTACTGGGAAAATGTTCCCTCAGAAAATCGTTCCTAATGCCGAAATTTTCTGGACAATTCCGTCTTTGGAAATGATTATCCAAGAAAATTTCAATTCCGGCTATCAGAGAGTTGTGGTTCAGAGGGATTCCGGCTAACAGAGGTCTTACTGTATTATATTTTACAATTTTTTTTATACTTTTGGACATGTGTCACCGTCTTCAACACATTTATGGCATTCCTTTACTCTACTTATAGGGGACCAACAAAAATGGTGCAGACAAACACAAGCTGTGAAATATTAATTTCATTTTGGCTAACTTGCAGTCAGTCTAATTCTCCTTAGGAAAGTGGTGAGTTAAAGAATGCTGAGTGGTTCATTTGCATTGTGAATGGGTGGCTTGGTTCACATAAAGGTGAGGTGCTGCTTGAGAGAGGGTATGTGGTCAGGATCTTAAGTGGAGCAGGAGTGACGGGGACAGCCAGGCCGTAGCTCAAGGCTGGTATTGTGAGCTTGCTGATTGGTTCATATAGGTCTACCCGTTGGCACTGCACAAGCTCTCGCTGATCTGCGAGAGGTCCTCTAAAGGCCGTGTTGTCCATGACGTCGTCATTCGACTTGTGTTTGTCTTGCTAGGCAGATGGAACTGTAATGGTGTGGTCACTACACATTACATTGAAGATGACTGTTTTGAAATATCTGTTTCTATACCCTGATCACAATGGCATTTCCAAAAGGAGTTTCTAAAATATTCATAACTACCAATGGGCTTACAGTTTTGAAACATTATCTATTTGGATCTCAATTGCTGGAGTGAGGTTAGAGCACATGTGGTGTGTGGTGGATGAGCAGGTGGTAGGAGGGTGTGGGAGCAGATAGTGGGAGGGTGGAGGAGCAGATAGTGGGAGCGTGGACGAGCACGTGGTGGGAGGGTGGGCGAGAAGTTGGTGGGAGGGTGGGCTGGCACATGGTTAGAGGAAGGTGCAATTTGTCCATGCCAGAGTGACAGAGGAGCGTAATAAATCAAATTTCCTCACGACCATTCTCCAAATTAAAAGATAGTGGCATAAAATTTTATTTATGTTGATGAATTCCCATGTTTTGGTGCTATTTTGGAGATATAATATTGTAAAGGTGTGATGGTTCATGAGGACCACTTCTGCATATGATGGTCTCAAGATTATGCTTTATTTACCGGTTAAATAAGGTAAAGTAGGGGGTTGCAGGAAGAAATGTAAATGGAAATTGTTGTTTTGTTTTGTGGGGAAAAAAATTCATTCAATGCAAAAAAAAAAAGAATAATAATAAATAGAGAAGGCCTATGATAGGGTGATCAAGAAGGACAGTACAGTACTGTATTGTGAAAAGTGATGAGGATTTATGAAGTAGGAAAGTTGATTAATGCAGTAAAAGCATTCTACAGAAATATTAAGATAAGTGTGAGAGTAATGTATATGGAGAAGATGAAAAGTTTGTGTGTATACAGTAATTGCAATTGTAAATTTTTACAGGATTAGCATGGAAGATGTACCAAAAATTAGGAGATCTGCAAAAAGTCTTGGGGAAGTCTCTTCCACAGATGATGACACTTGTCACGGACACATTTGAGGCTCGACCATATGGAAAAGATGAAATTTGTGAGCTACTTCGCACAACTCCTGAAGAGCTAGATCAGGTGAGGTTCAGCATTTTAATGTAGGTTTTCAATCTGTCTGTGGTAGATCCAAGTGGGGTAAGGCAAGGAAGGCCATCAAAATTGTAGCCAGGGAAAAGGTTCAAGGTTACTACAGTACAGTACTTGGAACTACCACCCTCCTCAAAACAAAAAGAAATAAATAAATTAAAAATAATGCACAGGCATCTGACTAATCATTGAATAATTATTTTGTATCAAATGACAACACCATCACTTGCTGGGTCACCATCGTATTTGGTCAAACAGTTATTGACATCAGCTTCAGGTCAATGGTTGACACTGCTTGACCTGATTATGTCCTTAGCAATATTGTGTTACTTTGACCTACATTTCTGGGTGCATAAAGTGGGTCTTTATATCTAAAAATGTATGGTTTTGTAGGCTTAATTTTGTGCTCATCTGAAAGTGATGAGAATGAAAAATAAATAATTGGAATAAATGCTATCATTGCTAAATTTCTTAAAAAAATTCTGTCAAGACAAAAGCCTGCAGAGAGACCCTTGGCCTGATTGAAAGAACACACCAGGAATGGTTTGATGAAAATGAGCAGGAAATCAATATACTCATTGATGATAAATGTGCTGCATTAACTGACTGGCAGAGCAACCCTCATTTTTGGATCAAAGCACCTTCCACAAGAAGAAAACGGCAGCCTAGCGCGAACTTCACAGACTAAAGAATGAATGGTTGAAAAATAAAGCATGTAAAACAAAAAATTGCAGATCAACACAAGATGCACGAATTTTTTAATTCTACTAAAACATTTTAGGGGCCGATCACCCATGGCACAGCCCCCTCCGCTCATCTGACAGTAACTCCCTAATTAAAGACGATGAAGTCATCCTTCAGCGCTGGAAAGAGCACTACCATTTGCTGCTCAACTGAAACACCAGTGTGGCTGTCCTGACTACCCAGCAGGTCCCTCAGCATCCAGAGCTGACCTACCTCAGCTATCCTCCATCCCTGGATGAGGTAGCTACTGCTATCAAACAGGTGGAAACTAACAAAGCCTTAAGTCCTGATGGAAACCCAGCCGAGGTGTATAAAGCAGGAGGACCCCTGCTTACTAGCCGTCTCTACTCTCTCCTGGAGAATATATGGGAAAAGGAGGAAATCTTCCAAGCTCTTAAAGACGCCTCCATCGTCAATATTTATTAGAACAAGGGAGACTGGTCAGACTGTGGCAACTACCGCGGGATCTCACTGCTGTCCGTAGCTGGCAAGATTATCGCCCGAGTCCTCCTAAACAGAATTTTTCCTGAGTCAGAAAGCTTCCTCCCAGAATCTCCATGTGTCTTTAGGCCATCACGTGGCGCCACTGACATGATTTTTGCTGCCCGCCAGATACAGTTAAAGTGCAGAGAACAGTGTCATGACCTGTACATGGCCTTCATCGACCTAACCAAGGCCTTCGATGGGGGTAAAACAAGGATGTGTACTGGTCACCAACTCTTTTCCATTTTCTTGGCTGCTTTCCTTACTTGTGCCAGTGCCAATTTAGCTGGTATGGAGGACATGCAGTACCGGATGAATGGTCTTTTCAACATAAGATGACTTCAGGCAGGACCAAACGTGTCAGCAGCCTCCATTACTGAACTTCAGTATGCAGACAACTTCACCCTTGTCGCTCACATTGAAAGCGACCTACAGGAGATTCTGAACACCTACGCAGATGCATATGCACACTTTGGCCTTGAGGTGAATGTACGTAAGACTCACATTCTTTTTCAGCCTGCCCCTGGTTCAGTCACATCTCCACCATCCATCCAACTTAACGGTACTACCCTTTCTAATGTTGCCCGCTTTCAGTATCTCGGCTCCCATCTGTCCACCACCACGGACATCGATGAAGAGATTCAACATTGGATTTGATGTGCATTTCAAGCCTTTGGCAGACTCCGTACCCGTGTCTTCAGCTGTAGGGAGCTGAAATAATTTACAAAGCTGCAAGTATATCGAGCAGTGGTCCTTCCCACCCTGCTATATGGCTGCGAGACATGGGTCACATACAGGAGGCACCTCAAGGCACTTGAAAACTTACGTTCCATCTTCTGAGCTTGCTGACACCAACTGTAGGAGCCTCGAGGCTACTGTTATCATGAACAACTACGTTGGACTGGTTATGTTACCTGCATGGACGACAGTAGACTGCCAAAACAACTACTTTACAGTCACCTAACAAATCGTAAACTTAATGTTGACGGGCAACTGAAAAGGTATAAGGATAGTCTTAAGGCAAACCTGAAAAGTGTCAAATCGACCCCCTCACCTGGGATCCACACCATAGCGGTTGGAGGATCACCACACGAGAAGGTGTCAATGCTTTCAAGTCAGCCCGACTGCAAACTGAAACAGACAATCGCCAACACCAGAAAGATGCTGCTCCCGCCTCTTCTGCACTAGATGTAGCCCTCCACACGTGCAACATCTGTGGATGACCCTGGCAGTTCCATATCGGCTTTTCGAGTCACCTCAGAGCTCACCAACGAAGGTGACATCCTTAATAACTCATTTCATTATATCATGGCTGGATGATCATGATACTCAATTCTGAGTGACAGCTAAGTAGTAGTACTGTAGCTTTGTATTAGTAGTATTGTAGCTTTGTATTAATAGTACTGTAGCTTTGTATTAGTATTACTGTAGCTTTGTATTAGTACTGTAGCTTTGTATTAGTAGTACTGTAGCTTTGTATTAGTAGTACTGTAGCTTTGTATTACCTGTAGTAGGATAGAGAGAGACCTCCTATCAGGGAATGTACCAAAGTTAAGCAGTAATTTTTTTCTTCATGTGTTAGGAAGTAAATTAAAGTAGTTTTTTACGGTTCATCATTAGTTAAGCAGGTCTTGTTTTTGTTTGTGAACCGATTTTGTGGTTTGGGGGTATGATATGGGGTCTTTTTGTCACTGGGGAATGGAGCCCTATTTTTACCTATGTTTATCTATTCGTGATATGTAAATTCGCCTCACATTTTTTTTACCTCACCCATTTTTATCTCGAGGGATACCTTTACTGTACAGCATTATGAAATTAACTTACACTGACATTGTTAAATATGAATATTTGTAGTTCTAGTAATGGAGTGAACATTTATAATCTCAGTCACACAGGTTATGGGTCCTGGGATCAGTCATTCATTCTCAGCAACAGTGACCTTTGCCTGAACCTTGTACAGTAATATAAAAGATGCAATTGCAGATCTTTGAATGATAATGATATGCTTGTTAAACTCAAATTGATCCATCCAATACTGTAAGATTATTTACCTTGTTAAAATCTGGGTTATCACAATCAGACAAGTCTACTTACCCAAGGCATGGTTGACACTATACCTTTGATTAAAACTTAAACACAAAACAAATTAAATCAAATTAGAAATATCTTTTCAGATAACTCTTAGTGAAAACACCAGGCATATTCAAGAATTCAAGTTACATGACCGTGCCCTTCATGTTTTTTCCGAGGCTCATCGTGTGTGGCAATTCAAGCGTGTGTGTGATGAGCAAAACGATACAGCTTTAGAAGAACTGGGGAGGCTCATGCTGGACTCACATAGGTCCACACAGCTACTATATGAGTGTTCTCACCCCAAACTTGACACTCTGGTTGAACTCTCACAGGGAGTTTCTCTAGGTGCACGATTAACTGGAGCTGGGTAAGGTATTCTTATTGTTGATTAGAGATTATATTTTTAGTGAATTTGAAGGTTGATACCAGTATTACAAGAGGTTTACTGTATTTTTTTTTTTTGCATTTATTTTTTGTATAACCTTACCTTACAGTAAAACCCTCATGATTCATATTTCTCTAATTTGAAATCACTCATAATTCGTAAGGTTTTGCGGTTTCGAAATACAGTACCTATAACATTTGGTAAAATTTTTAAACATGAGAGACATTTTGAAATTTTATGATAATGTATTGAAATTTTGGTAATATTTGGTAAAATTTGGGATTATGAGGGACATTTACGTATGTATATATATGACGCACATGTCACTATGAGATGCAACTGCTGACTGCCCATCTCAGAGTCGGTGTAAACAAACTATACAGGTACTATGCGCATCACACATGGGTTGTGGTCAGTTCACGTTGGTTAGTCGGGAGTGTACATCTATGATCTACCACGTAAGCTTTTTTCGCTTGTTTTTCCTTCATTACCCAGTGTTTGAGCCAATATATCTGATAACCCTTCCTAGGGTGGTAACTCGTTAGTTTCACACATGTTTTGTGGACGGTGGAGCATAATATGAATAGTAAAGTGTTGAAATTACTAGCCGTGCAATTGTGACCATGACACAAGAACCTAAATCTAGTATACTGTACCTAGAAACATTTAAATTTTCCTTGGGGCAGATAATGGAAAATTACCGCTGTATTTTCCCCCTCGGCAGGTGTCGCTCATATTTTGTAAAATCTCATAATTCGTAAGGGCTAGAGCCCCAATTATTTTGAATTGGGTTACCAACAAAAATTTAATATTCGTATGCGATACTTGCTTACATGTACTGTACTGTATATAGTAATCCCTGACTGTTCGCTGATATACTCAAGCCTTTGACAATTCGTGGGAGGCAATTGATTATTGAATATTAGTACTTTACAGTAATTTGAAATATCTGCGAGCAGAAAACATGGCCACTTGTACTGCCATCTTTTGAGGGCAGGTGAAGCTATGTTTTCATCAGTTGATCGATTGTTTTCGTTTTATATTTATTTATTAAACCTGTCACGAACAACCTGTGCCACTTTAGCACTTGCAGGAGCACTCACTTGAACGGAATCACGAATTGCTTGTTCATTCTTTATGTACCGCACTGTCGATTCGTTCACACCAAACAACCGACCAACCGCGGCAGCACTCATCCCCTCTTTTAACTTGTCTAATAATTAAATTTTCTTTGCCAGAGTCAACACTGACATTTGCCTTTTATGTTTCACTCCACTCGTTTCACTAGCACTGACACTAGGCAGTGTTTTTGGGGCCATTTTCACAAAGAAACACAAAAGTTTTGAGAGTATGACACAGGATGCTAGGTCATGGGTACTGGGTGAGGGCAAACAGAGTGAGATGAGACGCCGTGGGCACTTGGGGTGACTCGTTGCACTGAGGGAGAAGCTCGCATGCTAGCCACCCGAGCCACCAGCTGCTTACCGCGAATCGTTGAAATGGCTTCGTAAACCCATGAATGGGAAGGATCTATTGTACTGTATTTACATGTTGAGGCTCTTAAGAATCTCTGAAACAGAACCAAAATTTTCTCTATAAGTTATTAATATCGATTTACAATTAATCACTTAATGATGTAAGGTAAATTAAAATAAATCTTTATTTTGTGTAAATTTATTGTTTTTATGTCTATTTATTAATTATTTGAGTTATTTAGACATTATTTAATCATTGTAGCAGCAGGATATAATACTTATTTGGGCCCTTCAGGGTTTCAGGAATGGAACCTATTTTTTCCCACTAGTTATTAATATCAATATACAGTATAATCAATCACTTAACGATGCCTTTTTGAGGTCCCTAACTCAATCATGTAACTGTCAACACATGTATTTCAGAAATGTAACTCTACTTAAAATGTGTACAGGGTATTGTGAACTAGGTTTTCCCTAGATTATTATATATATTCGTTGTATTTTACACTAAAACACTTACCTTCTCTAAATATCACTTGCCTGTTAAATTCCGCTCCTACTCCACCTGAGTATAGTATTATCTTTTATTGCCACCTTCACCAAGTGCTGTACTTTTATTACAGTTGGGGAGGATGTATGGTGGCACTGGTCGAAGAGAAATCCACAGAAGCATATAAGAAGATGCTGCAAGACAGGTATTACAGTCAGGAACCAGCAGCACAAGGCCGTGACATGAACAGTATTCTTTTTAGCTCTCGGCCAGGCTCTGGAGCTTGTATTTTTGTGGAGTAAGATATGAATTGAGGTGCTATAGCTGGTAAACTGTGTTAAGGTTCTTGGGTCTTGTGTGCTAGTTTATTTATTATGAGTGATTTTATTAGTTTGGTCTTAGTATAAAAGGTATACAGTACATATAGTACAGTATTAGTTGTACTGTACTTGCTTTTCTTTACAGCTCTTTATACTACCAGTGTTTTTCCTCTGTTACAGTAGTACGTAATAGTATTCATTGGCCTACTTAGATGTCCATCCACTGTTGAGGAAATAACTGCATAACAGTGTCAGTACCTGATTTACACATTTTTTATTTAAACTGCGGGGAAGATTTATTTTAAAGGATGAGTGCCCGTGTGGGACTTTTAGTCTGTTGTAGAAGTAACAAGGTCTGTACACACATATACTATTTTTATTATTAAGATCCTGATTGTTTTGCTTATGAACAGTGTGTAATGGTGAAGGGTACAGCTTGTAGTCATGTAGATAAAATTTATGAATACCATAGCATAGAGTTCATTGCACAGAGCTAATAATCATTCATCACAGGCTCAGGTCATAACTGAGGAAGTAGTACAGGTAGTCCCTGAGTTACAAACCTCTGACTTGCAAATACTCATACTTACGATCGAGATCTCAGTACAGTATATTCATTACAAAAATCTGCAATTAAAATTAAATTTTTTACTGTAACATACTTTATATTGTTTAACATCACTTTATTTACAGTATTTACAGGTATTTACATTATTTGTTATGTATGAGCTATTACTGTTGTTTTGTATGGGCAGGGATATGTTTTAACCTAACCTATGGAATTAACACTGTTCTGATGTACGAACAGGGTCCAGAAACATAAACCCTCTCATAACTTGGGGACTGCCTGAATTTGTTTAAGATTGCAGTTTGAATGAGTATCATTAATATAATCCTTTGCCCTCTGAATTGTAAAAAGCCAGCTGGATCATATATTTACTCAATAATTATACACCTTTTACATTTAACTCAGACTTATACTGTAAATAACTCCAGGTCTACATACGGTAGGTGATGGCATAGGTTACCTCATGCATTGTTTCATAGGTCGTCACAGTTGACTTGGAAAATACACCACCACTTCCAGGCAGAGCCTGTCATTGCCCAGGAGTGTGCACTGCTTAGTGTCATGATTACATAATCCAATCCAACAATATTTCTGTTGTAAAGATCATTCTTATCCAGTTGAATTAGTATTCATGATCCAGATCTGGAAATTGTCTCAAGAACTAGTTAGACTTCAGGCCAGAAGTTTTTGACTTGATGAGTGTAAATCAACCATTCTCATATTCCAACTGATAGCCAAACTCTGAAGATCTTTTTGGGCAACTGAGAAAGGTAACTGTTGATTTTGCTCTTTACTATATCTGATTCATACTATGCCATGGTTTTACTTTTTGCCACAGATTTTAGTGTAGTTTTGTTAACCAGGGTATGCCCTGTTTATATTTGGCAGTTGATATTTTTATTCAAACCATTCCTTTCTTCTGGGCTCCCAGAAGAAACTTTCAAACAACATCTGTAGATCTCAGAAAAGCTAATTGGCACATTGCTATACTGATTCAAGATTGTACCAATAGTGTTCAGAGAAATCCTTAGAGTGGCTGTCAGTCACTCCCAAAAAGAAGGGACTTATTGTTTGGTTCATCTGGAGGAGTGGTTGATTATCATATGAAAGAGGCTGCTCATGTTGACCGTAAACCCCTCAGTCATAGATGGGATTCCTAGTAAAATATAGAAAAAATACAATCCTAGTCCTAACAACTCTTTCTGCACTGTCCATTATTGAATCTTATATACCATAGATATTACAAAGCATTTTAACAAAAACTTAACCTTCAACCATATACAGTATCTAAACAATCTTCCGAGTGATACATATAATATTTTATCGTAAATTTGGTAAATACCTAATTGTTCTACCAGATCATATGACTTAAGTGGTTTAACTTTTTTGTGGCATCCTTGCAAGGAATGTCTATCATGTCTTTTTTTTTTTTTTTTTTTTAAATCAGCCAAAGTTATTGTATCAAACTCTTAGAATAAAGAGGCCCCTATCTAGGGAGCATGTAAGGTTGAGGCACAATATACCATTTATGGCCAAAGGTACAAAATCTGACCTGGATTCTCTCCAGATCCTCTCTCCCACCACTTGAGCAGTTCTAAATTAGCAGAGGAGTGAGAAGGGTTGAGGCATGGCTTACATGGGTGAGAAGCTTTTAAACAGTCCTTGAGACTACTACTGGATGTAGATTATGAATTTGAATTTAAGTGGGTGCGAAGGCTACTTGCAACAAAAACACTGTCTGCTAAGTACTGCACATTCTCTAGGGACTGGCAACCTCTGTCTGGGGATGATTTGTGGTGGTATATTTTCATGGTTTTGGGGTGGATCGGTGGTAAGTATGAGTGGATTATATTATGTAAAGATAATAATATGTCGTATTTCATATTTCTTACCGTAGAGTCCGATACCTTCACACTGATTACTTACAGGAGATTATGGCGTATCTACGTAGAAGTTCACTCCACCACTCGACATTCCATGATTTATACTTGATAAATGATGATTTAATGAATTCATTTAATTTTCAACATCCATCTAAGTTACTGGTTATACTTTGTCATAGCCAATCAGTCATTACCTTCAGTAATAATAAGATAGGATCACAGATACGGGCAGATAATTGCACTTACATTTAATTGTCAAGCTTCCATACAATGATTTACAATTTGCATGGCTATATGATTCACTCACGTTCACGCTGTAATAAAATTAATCTTCTAAAAGAGAATTTTATCTTGGGGACACATGTGATTACTCTACTATGGGAGTAACTTAACAGAGCCTTAATTCTTCAAGTGATACATTTACTGCCAGCCTGGATTGCTTTTGTTGCAACCAGGCTTCATCACAAGAACTTCTTCCCACGGCCATAACAACAAAAAGGTACTCTTGGGTTACCACACACAGTCTCGCGTCACTGACAGTCACTGTGGACGGTTGTCGCGGCAAGTAGAACTGGTAAGCGTGACTTGAATTAACCATTAGGTGCAATAGACCATCCTGGATTGCTTTTGTCGCAACCAGGCTTCCACACGTGATATTTCCACGGGGATAACAAACCTAGGTTAACACACTTAGTCTCGTGTCGATCGCGGTCACGGTAGACGGGTGTCGTGCAGGAGAACTCTGTAAGCGTGAATTAATTAACCATTTACTGTAGGTTTGATAGGCCAGCCTGGATTACTCTTGTCGCAACCAGGCATCCACACGTGATATTTCCACGGGGATAACAACCTAGGTTAACACGCTTAGTCTCGTGTCGACGACGGTTCACAGGACGGAGTGGCGGTGGAGGACTGTGTGGTGTGGTGTCCCGCCCCGCCCCCCCTTCAGGAGGGAGAGGATGGAGACGACGTCTTAACTAACCCATGGCTCAGGGGATACTACTTAAAATGAGGTTTTTGGGTGTGAAGCGATGAACAGTACAACACTGTTTCACTGCCCACCCCCCTAAAGGCTGGCTGACATACACTAATTGAAAAATACATGTCCCAGTTATGCCTCGCCGGGCGTCTTATCTCTGGTAAAACAAACTTTGGAGTTGGTTGCGTGGGTAAGCCTAACGCAACCCATGACATATATCTTGCAGGTTACTTCTCTTGCCTCCTCAGTCATAAAATGGGGTTGTGTCCCACAATCCTTCATGTTTTAATGGTCACTAAGCCAACTTTCAATAGAAAGGATAGCTTAATGGTTATTTTATATATACAGGTACTGTATTATTCTTGTATAATTTATTGTTATTTACTTACTTCAGAAAGTAAATTGCTCCTTAAGATGCTTGGTGCTCATAATTTATTTATCCTTGCCAAAGTCATACAGTAATTGATTTTTGGGAAGGTAAAATGGTGAAGAAAAAGAAATGAAGTGAATACAACTTCATGTGCTCTTTTGGGGCTATATACATGGTGCTATGGACAAGTAGTAGAGTAATGATCCTCTTTAGTACTCTATTTATTGAGAGTCATATGGTAAAAAGAATTGGATGGGGATATCAGTTTAGTCATCAGACACCCATACCTCCCTTTGATTAGGCAAATGGCCTCCTGAAGTAGTGTGTAACCAGGTAAATAATAATAGCTACCCAACCACTAGGCCACCCTGACCTACTATGGCAGTCTTAGAATTCTCACATTTTAAGATATTATTGGATCTTTTCCAATTTATTATTATCATGTTTCTGTTCTAATAATGAAAAAAAAAAAAAAATTAGGTCATTGTAAAATACCAGTAATGATGAAAACTGTAATATGGATATTAGAAATTCTCATCTTAGAATATGGTTCAAATTGTAAAGAAACTAAGATATATTTTCAGAAAAGATTTTTCTCATCATAACAAATTCATTAGAATAATAACATTTATTGAAAATACTCAGTTTCTGTTCGCCTTCTGCTACAGTTTATTGATTTGTAATTAATTTGTTTTTAAGAGTATTTTCACCGCCCTGGTATCAGCATTATTGTTAACCATTATTGGTAGTTTTTATTTGCCTGTTTATTATTTATACTGGAGGTAGAACAACTATTACAGTACTGTATTAGCACATATTTAAAAGCACTCCAGAGCAAAAGTATATTTCTGATTGTCACCCATAGATGTCAAGGCTGTTATAAATTATATATTATTATCCCAAATGAAAAATCATTAAATGTTCTACAACTTTCTGAAGAGTTAATTACAAAAAAAGAAAAAGAGAAGCTGCCACAAATGAATCTGAAGTTAGCCCTGGTAGCTGATGACAATCTTCAATGTCAGATTTATTAACTTTATAAATATGTACAGGAATCCCTTGATCCTGACTTAAGATTTTTAATTTTTATCAATTTAAATTTTTAACACCATTTTGTCGCAAAACAGTTGGACTTCAATTTCTGTTGAACATTATTTCACTATTTTCATGCAAAATTTATGATGTATGAACTGCCTTGTGGTGTGGAGATGCTTTTAATATCATGATTTTAGGGCCTTTTTGGTTGATAACCTCCACTTTTAGTGACTCCTGGAATGTTACCCCCACTGAAACCATGCTAAAACGTGTTCAATATGCTAGCATTCACTTACTGATCAGGTTTTCAGGAACTCAGCCTAACCATATACTGTACAATATCGAGGGATCCATGTAGTACTATGAATAATGCATAAAATGGTGAGCCTTTAGTTAATCTTTCAGTTATGTTGAACAGATGTCTATGTCTGCTTTTGATGCTTTTGTTCTTTTTACTGTGATAACCAAAATGTTACTCAGGTAGATTATCATGAAGAGACTGCCTCAGATTTTGTCACTCATACTTAATGCTCTGCTGCGCAATATACAGGGCACAGGCTTTTTATGCTTCAGGTTCATTAACTTAATCGTCTAGTTGTATATTTAGTTTATTACAGTACAGTAGAGGTAAACTGCTATGATAACTTAGTAACTGGTAACTCATGTACTGTATACAGTATTAGTTCTGAATGTTATGGGTACTGACTGATTATGTACCTCTTTTTAATTAGAAATTACTTATGTAATTACAGGTAATTAATTATTTATATAAAAATTCTGTATTATCAGTTTAGTAAAATCATTCCTGCCATAATAGACATTTAGTTGATTGAAAGTTTATAAGTATAAATGAGTGCAATACAGACTGGTTTGATAAACAGAGTTGTTGTTTTATATTAAGATGTAAAGTACAGTATTCCCATTTAAATAAAAATGTACTTAGAGGTACACTGTATAAGAGTGGAAAAGTAATGTTACATTCCCTCAACTGTATGAGTACACTTGTGTATTGATGCACAAGCCTTTGTTGTAATATTTAGTGTCAGATCCAGCATCAACTGTACCTGGAACATGGGGGCCAATGTCTTATGGTAAAATCATTTGACTTCTCACATTTCTGTGTGACTTCAAGCATTGCACACACGAGTTAAATTTATGAATTTTCCAAACCAAAGTTAATTTTTCATTGTCACTTGAACTCCTTTAGAAATTTACTCATGATTTGACAATGAAAGTTTAGCACAAGATCTTCCTCAGTTTTTTATTACATGGTGACTAGTTTTGCTCTGCTATATCAAACTGATCACCTGCATATGATCATTTGTGTATAGGTGAGTGTGATTGTGACAGAAAATAAACAGTATAGTACAGTACAGCATACAGTATATGAAACAAATGTATCACTCGGTTATTTAGAAATTTGATGGTCGTACATTTATGAATATTTTGATATACTTGTACATGTACTGTACATTATAATAAATTTTCCTCCTTTTGGATGGACTCGTATTATTTCAGGTATACTGTATAATGTACCGGTAGCCTTCCAGAGGTGTACTATCACCACCAAAATCAATGTGTGGTTTATGGGAAAACATTTTAGCAAAAAGTGTCCAGAGTGCAATGATTGATATACAGGTACTCCTCGACTTAAGACATACTCGACTTACGACAACCCGGACATACTACCGCCGTAGTCGTATAAAATATTTTTCAAATTATGTATTTTCTAGTACCGACCTTAGTGATCGCGCTGTGTACTGACAAAATTTTCGTTTGTAATTCCCTTTAAAATGACTGGCAAGCGTAAAAGTGAGAGTTCTTGTGGTGCTGAGAAGAAAAAGAGACACCCATTTTAGAATTTCTATGTATTATTTTCGCCTTTTCAACTTATGACCTGGTTGTCGGGACGGAACCCCATTATAAGTCGAGGAGAGACTGTATTGTGTAAGACCGTGAAGGAGTTGGAAAACAACATCCTTGTGGAAACTAAATCGTGTGAAATTTTTATTCATCTAGTAATTTCTCATTTAGTCGTAAGCCAGACATGATATGTGCCTTCCAGCCCAAGCAGCAGTCACACAGTAGGATTGCAACAAAATGACCTGCTTGACCAAACACCGCATTAGACTCAGTTGTGTATCTTAACACCACATTTTGTCAGGTTTTTGTTTCTGGCAGTTGGGCACTTATGGAAGGCTACTCCTCAAATAATATAGTAATTATTTATTAATTTTTAAATTTTAGTCTTGTACAGTATTCTAATTAAAGGGAAGAATAATGGGATAAGTGGTTGGGACAAAACCACTACGGAGCATGAACAAGGCCACACTATATGTGACCAGTATAACCAAAGTATGAAATTACTTTCAAGTACACTAAGGCATGTACTGTATTATGAAATGGGCTCATGACAGATTTCATGATAGGGAATTTACTCTAACAAAGAAGTTTTTTTGTCTGCTTTATGCATTCTGTTGTGAAATTGTGTAAAAAAGAGATAACGGTTCTCAAAGTCCATACAGCAATCAATAAGCTCTTCACAACATGTAATACAGAGATGATTGAAAATAAAACACAAATATAATTGGAGGTTTACTTGTAATAATTATCAAGTCATTTCATACATAGAAATTAAAATTGGATAAAATGAGCAAGCTTACCTAATAGGTAAGTTCCACTGGTTCAGTTAACACAGAATGAGATGTGTGAATTACTAAGTGACTCCCCAAATTCCTTAATCATTCAATAGGGCCTAACTAACATAATATTTCTCTATACTGTGCAGTGTGTGACTGCTTCAAGATGGTTCAGCCCACCAGCATACAGTAAAGGGTATTTCAAATTCAAACTTTTTTCATCAGTTTTGAAATACAATATTGGTATGACAGTAAAAGCCATTTTCATGCTCAATACAGATTCACAGAGCATACTTAAAATTAAACAGTTTTATTTATTTAAAGTAAAATACACAGGTACTGTTCATTAATACTACTGCAGTGTATTGATAATTTCCCCATTGATTATATGTGTATGTCCAGTACAGTATTTGATACATTTATATGGTATACCTGTACCATGGATAACATTTCTGCACAATGCATTTTTCTACATATTGTACTGTACAAAAAAAATCATTAACTTTATGGATATTCTTTGGGTCAAAACCATGACTGTATTCTTTAGTTTCTCCTCACAGATAAATAAAGGATTTGGGTGTGATTTATTTACCCTTTTGTCTGAATATTGTTACATTGGTAAATTGTTATACAGTATAGGTAAAAAAATTTGTTATTTCATCATTATAATCAACCATTAAAGGAATATTGATAATTCAGATTTTTAGTTTGTAATTATATGTATGGGGCATAATGCACACAGTTTAGAATTTCACAAATGATTAGGCTGTGGTGGAGTCCAGGTCTGCCAAGTCAGCCTGGTCATTGGAATACTGAAGATAGGTGTCCTTGTCAAATCCCAAACCTGTAGCATCCCACACCCATGGGTACACAGTAGGACACGTATAGCACGTCACCATGTACCTGCAAGAGAGGTGGACACCACTGTCTTCAGTATCTGTTTGTCTTATGACATTTCCATCCTATCTTTTTTATTTTTTGCCAACTGTTTATGATACGTACTGAAACCTGCCTTTTCTATTATAATCTGCCTAATTAAAGCATTTTCCTCATTGAATGCATGACTACAAATTTCCAAATTATAACCTCTCGTATTGTCTACCATATGCTTACTATACGGTAAACCCTTGTTATTTCAGTTCCATACTTTGCTTTTTTATTTCCTAGCACCCTAAATTACTTCTATTTGCTTTATTGTAGTCAAAATCTGTAATTTCTTGGTCTTAGCCCATAAAAATTCAATTTTTTCAAATGACCATTATATTCATCCACTGACAACAAGTGAAAGATTCCCCTACATCTCACTAGATAGCAGTGATGGCACCATGGTTGTCTCACACAAGGCCAGCCAAATGCACCTACAGACGACTCCTAGATAAGATGATCCATGACCAGGTAAGTTAAAATAAAGTGGTTTTAGATTATGGTATAAAATTATGAAAAAATTAAAGCAAAATTTGTAGAGTAGCTCAGTGAATAAAACTGCCTTAGTGTAAGGAGACCATTAAATATGTCTTTTAATGTTTTTTATAAAAGCATTCAAATTTTTCACTTCAGTTCCTGAGAAAGAATGACCATCAGTGTTATGAGCTGCGCCATCTGTTAACAAGGTTGCCAGTGTGTAAAAGATACATGGTGTGATGAATCAGCCTGCTGTTGAGGTGGTCCAGTTGGATGATATATACAGTAAATGACTTGATTAAATCTTTCTTTTTACTTTGTGTATTTTGGGGAGCTCCAGACCTGTACTCTAGAATTTTCTATTTAATTGCTGTGCAGTACATAGATTGATATACAGTGAGTTCTGCTATAATGCGTGTTTTGACAACGTGAATTGACTCTAACGCGATTTATGAATAGAGGAACGATATTTGTATAACGCGAACGCTTGTTTGCTGTAACGCGATTTTTGCTTACTATTTCTCCAATTTTGTGGTATTAACTGTGAATATGGTAAAGAAGAATATCTTCAAGAAGCGTTCTGGTGATCGCATTCCCGGTGATGATCGTAAAAGAAAGGCTATAACCATTGAAGAGAAGCTCGATGTTATCTACCTCAAAATCACCCTTCTCCCCATCAAGTTATATTCATATTTTTTCGAGGTAAAGTGTTACATTTACTGTATGATTTCATTATTAGGTATGAATGTAACATTTATTTAGACTGTGCTATCCTTTGTGTTAGGCTAACTACTAATTTTTTTCGATTTCGAGTAGTAATCTGCACCTAACCCTATTTTCTCCATAAGCCCTGTTATTTCTATTACGCGAATTTCTATAACTCGATGTTTTACAAGAACACAACTATCGCGTTATAGCAGAACTAACTGCACTCTGTACAGTATTGCAGTTTGCTATTTCATGGTTATTCTCGGTCCCGCTCTCTACGACTCTACATTAGTCTGTTATCCTCCTATAACCTGTCTTATTATAGCCTGTTTTCCTCTTATTCTAACCTGTTTTCATCTTATTAAAACCTGTCTTCCTGCCTAGCTATAACCTGCCCTACTGCTTAGCCATAACCATTACTCCTCTCTTTTTTTATTTTGAAAACTAGTTGTGGTGTAACATTGGTGAGGGTAGTTTTAGTACACTAGTACTGTACTGTCCTCTATATATTTGTGGTGAGATAATTAAATAGTAACACTGTATGAATAGTTGTGTTGTGTGTGATTGTATTGGGTATTGTTGTGATACAGTGTGGGTAGTTATGGTGTAAGTAGTATAAATTGTTGGATGATGATTGGTGGTTGTAATATACGTGGAGGTAAGTGGTGTTTGCAGGGATGCTTAAAATAATAGTGGTGCAACCCTGTGATCAATGTACAGGTAGTGGGAACTTGGTAAAATGAGGTTAATAGTAAGTACCAGGTAAATAAAATAAATTATTGAAAGTATTGCATGACAAATAAAGCACTAATTATATAAAAGCATCCTGTAATGTACCCATTTTATGCCATACTTCACTTGACCTCAAAACCTGTAGGATTACCTGGAGCCATGGGGTGCCGTAGTTCTGTTGTCAAACTTGGGTGTCAGAGAAAGCTTGCAACTTTTGGGGTTGGGACAGGGTGGGTCAGGGAGGAACTTCTGCTTGCAGTCCCATGGCTGGAAGCGGGGGATGTCGTTGAGCTTCTGAGGTGTCGTGACCCATTGCAATGCCTCCGTTACAGTGGTGTAATACACATCTTCACTGCTCCCGCAAAAGAGATGTGTTAGATTTATTTGGAAGTACAGTACAGTGTTTGTAAACATATCATTATCAAAAGTATTGATAATTTAAGGGTATTTCCAGGGTTTTCACACATAACAGTCCTTAAAACATTGTTTCTATCTGCTCTTTTATTTGATGGCTGATGTGGCAATTTAAGGTTCTTTCTAGTGCTTGAATTCTTGTATTCACAGTCAAGAGCATTTTATTTTACACTTGGTCGCACTCTAGATCCATTCATTAACTTTGTTTACACTACTGAACAGCTGTTAACCTGGAAGCTTAACTTATCCTGTGCTTTTAAGTATCAATGGAGATCAACAATCATAAGTGATAATAAACCTGCCAGCTGCAATGTCAGGAATGGGTGTTTGTTCATTTTTTTTTTTTTTTTTGGGTACCCCCTTACATCCTTGTGTAAGGTGAAGCACAGAAGCATTTACAGTGCCCAACAGAGAAGCATGCTAAGTTCATGCTTGCCTTTTATGTCTCATGAGTTAAGGGCGTAGAAGCCTGAAGAGTCAAGGGCATAGAAGCCTAAAGAGTCAAGGGCGTAGAAGCCTGAAGAGTCAATGGTTTATGTCTAAGCAAGTTATTGGAAGCTCCAACAACTTGTCCCTGAATACGAATTTGCAACTTTTGATTTACAGCAGGTACCTACATTGCTGCTAGGTGAACAGGGACCAAGGGGGGCTGGGAAGTGTGTCCGAACAACTTTCCACCAGCCCAGGAATCAAACCCGTGACATCTCGCTTACGAGGCAAGAGCGGTACCGTTCTACCAACCGGCGCCGGTGTTTGTTCATGTGAGTGCGATGGCTCTGTGAATTGTACATTCGTGACCTTTGCCTTGAGAGCTATGGCACACTTTGTGGAAGCTGGATGCATGACAAAGGGCCATTCACAATTATCAACCTTTTCATGAGCATATAAACTGTATGCTGGGAGAGGGGAGGTTAAGGGCACTGTACAGTATACTTTTAGAAATGTGAAAAATGTCGATCCATATCTTCCTGCTAATTACATAGAGAAGTGGTTTTTGTGATCGCTGCTATGTAAACAGTGGCCATTCTCAGTGTCGCTTCTGTACATTTCCTCTAGTTTAATAGTGCTAAATACCCCCCCACCCCCTTTTTTTAGTGTAAATATTGACTTGTATACAGTATTCTTTCTCTATAGCACTGTTTGTCATTGGTGTCACATAGTTGTGGGCGGAGCTTCTGGGCAACCACGTGGTAATAGTGCGGAGAACAAACAAGATGTTGTTTACCTGTTGCCCTCGATAATAAATTCATATAACCACTGCTACAATTATTATATTATTAATTAAAAGACATAGAACAAAATACACTCAAATACAGCATAACAGCTGTCAACATATGAACTGCAGATACAGTACTGTATATATTTCTATTGAGATGTTTGTCCTCTGTTCCCACGTTGCCGTGCTGTGCCATGTTGTCTCGAATCTATTTTTAGTAACATCAGCGAATGACGAACAGTGCTAAAGTACCAAAATAATTGTTTAGCAGCCAATTCTGTAAAAGGAATTTTTCGGTATAAAATGAATCTGAACAACATCTTCAATACCGAAGTTTGTTCAGTAGTTTACTACTGTATGAAAAAGTTTGGTGTTTTTAGCCCAGATAAATTGTCACAATTCCATTTTTTTTTCAATATAGTTTGGTAGCACAAGACTTTTATAAACACTGATGTCATACATAATATACTGTACATTAAAAAATACGCACAGTAACACAGATATTATACATACCGTAAGTAGTTATATATTACATAAACAGCACCTGATTTGGCTGGTTGGTCAGCTGTTCATCTATGTAACCAGAGCACTAGGAATTTAATATGACACAAAAAACATCTGGGGTTGCGTGTGAAATTATTTTTTGTGAAAATTGATTACGTATTTTACAATAATTTTTTGTTAACCCAATAGCAAATGAACCTAAATGATATGGGATTATGGTGAAAATGCATACTGTCATTTTAAGAGGGCCATGGGTCCAGAGACGGAATTTTCAGCTCGGTCCAGCCGGTAACCCACCTTTACTACCTTCTCCTCCAGTACTTTGAAATACAGTACTGTGTAACATTCAGTGCCATAATATCCTGACCACAGGGGTTAATTATTCTGACCCTTTGTAAACCATACTCTGTAATCCTTTTGTGCTACAGCTCACAGGATGAGTATGAGGTACACTATAAACTAGCCGCAGTAAGTGGCAAAATTCAAAAATTTGATTTTTCCAGACAATTAGGTTCCCCTTCCTCATTTTTCTTATTTTATAGTTTTAAATTATATTTTATTTATTTCTAAGTCACATCAGTGCATTGTTTTACAGTACATATTTGAATATTTGAGATATTTGAGGAAAGGTTCGGTTCATCGCAAAATCGTTCAGATCAGAGAGGTACTACAGTACAGTAGATGTAGTGGAAGTGGAATCTGAGGGCAGTTTGGTATACTGTACATCACAGTAATATATTGTAAATTTTGTTATATGTACTGTAGTACAGTACTGTATAGATGTTCAGTATAGAGAGGTATTACAGTACTGTATCTCTAGTTCTTCAATGCAATACATACATTGTAAAAAAATATATAAAATTTTCCTTGCACACTTTTTTTTGGAGGGAGAGGGGTCTTCAAAAGTGTACTCTTTGTATACGTGTGAAAATGCTGTTAAGTGTGAATGGCCCCTAAGCGCTTATGACTGTATGTAATTTATTTTCAATTAAAACTTTATATCAGTCATGCAATTACCCATGGGTTTTTCTCAACTCACAAAACTCCATATTTTTATTACAGTACAGTACAGGTATTTGTTTTTGTAACTGGCAAAGTTTTAGTACATAAAGTAACTTTTGATGAACATGATGCATTGTCAATAATCTCCTTTATAATCAAGGTGTCTCTGAAGGATAACATTAACAGTCTTATATACTGTACATACACACACACATTCGCAAACTATTAGCAGGTATCCATAATCCACAAACAGGTACTCTAACACTAATGACAGGTACAGTACTCACAATTGCATGGTGTAATCGATGAAGGCATGGATGGCATTTTTCAATTCTGGGGTCTGGAACCAGTTGGTGGTGAGAGACATCATGTAAGGTGCCCTGAAGGAGGGATGTGTTGTGGAAATCAGCTGAAGTAAAGCCTACTTAAAGCAGCCTTTGATCAAAACTCCCTATAGCAAAGCACTATCTATTTCTACTTAAAGTAACAATTAAACTAAACCCATTTAGACTAAAGCAACCTCCTGGATGCTTAAAATAGAGTAACCTCGAATAATGAAACTACTGTACCTAGAATAAACAAACCTCCTTAGACAAATAAATTTGTAAATAAAGTAACATCTTACATTAAACATAGTTAAAATATACTAACCTCTAAGACTGAAAAGTGAAAATGGGTCCCATAGGCCTGACAGCTCATTGGAAACTGAATGGATACAACACACTGGATCACCTTTACTTCCCTCAACAACAATGTTAGGTAACAATTCACAGGCGGGTGGACATGGGGTGAACCAGCTAGATGAGTGTTGTATCCACTCAGCCACCACTCCCCTTCTATTACAATAAATATATTTAAAAAACACATGACTGTTCCCTTAACTATAATATTTGATGTATTTCTGGACTAAAATTGTTACCAGATACTACCCCCTCTGACTCAGTATCCCTAAAACAGATTGATAACCATACAAAGGCTCGCATAATATGATCTGATGTGTTTTTGGACAAATATTGTCAGCTGCAGCCCAAAACTCCCTCTTACATTAGGTATCCCTAAATCACAGTAATTTTACTAAGTCTAGAACAAGAATGCTTTATATATTTTGGAGAGTGAACATGGCAACCAAGGGAGCTTACCTATTGGCCAGGTAATGGCGATTGAAGTCCTGGACGAGCCATTCCAATACATCAGGTTCATTTTGATAGCTAAGGGCGCACTGGTCCAAGTAAGGGCAGAATCCACCCTGATAATGGAAGTCCCTAAAGTGTGAGTTCATGGGCATCTCCCATATACCTGTTGGGTGAGCCATGTGTCAGGACTGTTGGTAAAGTACCGGTAGCTTAGTACCTTAGGCCATTGGTGCTCAAAGTACTAGTGTGAATTTGTGCCCTGAATTTGTTGTGGATTTTTTGTCAGACTAAGATTTTTCAAAGATCCTTAATCGAAAATTGCTAAATTAGTTTTTTGTGATATTTTCAGGGGTAAAGGCAGTTTGTGCCTGCATTGGTTTCTGCAATTTTATACATCAACAATTGAGAAGAATTAACGATCGACATCCCTGATTGACAGATCAAAATAAACATTGTAATAGAAACAAAAGCACAGACTTGACAAGCACTGAAGCAGGTTCAGATACATTCAGGAGACAATACATGCCCACTTGCCCAGTACTGTACTTGCCAACTGTGCGTAACAGAGACGTGACCGATTGCCCAAGCAGCTAACGAGTCGATCAGTGGTGAAGAGGAGAAAAGTAAAAAAAGGTAAAGAAATACACTAAAACGTATTTCGGTCAGTAGAACGCTGTTATTGTTAAAGTATTAAAATATTTTTATAAGATTGCAACTTCTTTATGCACTCTGGTAAAGAGATGCTTGGATGTTTCACACAGTATTTTGTAAAACAATTAACAAATTACATAGCTTTTTTTATTTTCCTTTTTTCCTTTTATTGGTGATCAAAATGAGCTAGTCACTGGGCACTATTTTCACTCGTAAATCAATTCACCTGGGTAGGTCAGTGAAAAGGCAATAATTTGTGGTGTAAACTGCTGAAGCTCTCATAACATTATGAGTGTTTAGTCATTTACCCCTGTATTTAGTTATGCATGATATCAGTTACATCAAATTATAGTACAGTAGAGGATAGAATTCGATTTTTTTTTTTGCTAATTATAAGATCAGAATAAACAAGATGATTTTCAAATATGACAGTTTTGGCTTATTTTACCTGTAACTGAGATATCGGGAGTTGAAAATCCCAAAACTAGCGAAAAACTCGAAGTTGTAGCGAGAAATGTTTTTTTTTTTAATAGTGAGTTCAAACAAAAACAATACGATTTTCTTTTATGACACTTTTCTCGCATTTTACCCATAAACAATATATATATATATATATATATATATATATATATATATATATATATATATATATATATATATATATATATATATATATATATATATATATATATATATATATATATATATATATATATATATATATATATATATATATATATATATATATATATATATATATATATATATATATATTGGTAGAAAGGAAATTTCATTTCATTCAATAATTTTATAAGAAAAGAAATTAGTGTTCACTTTATCATATGGGTAGAGAATTCAGCGTTCATTCTTTGTATTACGTCTTTTTTTTTTTTAATAAACCATGTTACTAATCAACAGCATTAAATTAAATTCCCTTTTAGAGGGAGGACATAATATTATGATGCTTTTCTTGTGTAGAACCTGTCTTACCTGGGAAGGACCTGGTAGGGCAGGTTCCGGCGCGGCACTCATGCGGGATGGCATATTCGAGGGAGTATGGCCACACCGCCTCAGTTGAAGGTGGATTATTGATGGTAGAATCCCAGGTAAAACCGTAAGCACTTAGCACCTGTTGAATATAATGAATGAGGTTAGTAAAACGAAGTTTAAAGAGGCGAATGATATTCAATCAGATTACTGTCTTCATATCTGAGGATTGGCGACAACAGTCCTCCACTGTAAATGTTCTCGGGCTGTTTTACCAATCCTCCGAGGTTTTGTATCTATGGGGACCCAGTTTTTAATTTCATTCATCCATCACAGTCTTTGCTTTCCCCTGGTCCTCTTATCCTTAACTTTCCCCATTAATATTTATGTTATTATTCCCTCATCCCTGTACTGTTCCAAGCGTATAGTCATTGGACTGTGTGTACTAGTATATGTGTGAGATGGTGTAGCCTATGTGTGATAATTCCTGTTCTGTACATTTCAGATATTGGTGCCTTCTGTATTGAAACAATAAACACCAACAAAATCAAACAGTATATTACTGACCAATGGTGCATACAGTAAAATCCCTAATTATATGACCAAATTATCTAATTTTTCTTTTTCTGTACTTTTCAAGTACCGGGTACATGGATATTACATGAGGTTAAAAGAAAAAATCACAATCACCTTTACATACAGCCTTACTTTACCAAATATTGCCAAGTAAAATTGCTAGTACGAGACCCAAGGTGGGGTCAGTGCATCTTTGGTTGACTGTACCTACAAACAGTACTCACCTCATACTGGGCTTCCCTGCCGGGCTTAAGGTGGGGTCCACGCACACCCTTGATATCCACGGCTCTAATGCCAGCGAAGTTCTGGAGGATCTCCTTCATGGTGACTGTCTCCCCAATCCACGTATCTTCCCCTTCGTCTTCCAACCCCGCCCTACGACTGCAAAGACGGAGACCACAACAGTAATATTTTTATATGAATTGGAGATATAAAAACACATGTAACTACGAAAAACGACAGAACTGCTTTAGGTTTTCTGATTTTGGTTTAGCAATTATTTTTCGGGAAATGGATAAGTAAGACGCACCTAACAACCTTACTTAGGTACGACAAACACACCTAACATCTTTACAAACGTGAAAACGGAGTCCTTGGTCTAAAAAATCTGTATACTGTATAGCCTCCGTATATCTTGCCCCTTAACTGGAGAGGTAAAAACGCATCAGTTTTCATTAAATTACGAAGCAAATATGATGAGTTTAAATGGCGTCCAAAGTCCACATAGCCTATACAGCCTATGCAGACATGCGGACAGACGGAGGGCGCATGTCCGTTAATATTGTTAACGTGTCCGTTAATATTATTATCACACTGACGTAACTGCAGATAGATATGTTGGCAGGCGAACGGACGCTTTGGTCAACAAACAGACGCACTGGCATTTTGGAAGGCAAGCGGAAAGGCCGATGAAAACGCGAGAACAGGCGGACAAAGGAAGAGGGCAATGTTATATGCCTTGACTAAGTGAACTCGTAAATATAGGGTAAGCTGCTCCAGGGTGGATGAGAAACGAGCCTGCTGGTCCAAGACGAAAATACTCCCTGGTAAAATCCTTCTCCTGTGTGCTATTATTGACGGAATGTATTTTTATTGTCTCGGTAACAGGTATAGTACCAAGCGTGTATTAGTGCAGAAATTCCCTGTACTGGAGTGGAGTACCGAGAGTGCTTGTATTGTTCACGAGTGAATCCAGGCTGTCTTATTGGCCTGGTGAGTTTGTAGTAAGGTGGTATCACTAAGACTAATTATTGGTACTAGGTACTGTAGTTACAAGTGTGGTCTGAAGCGAATTAAGGTGCTATGTGTGCCATACGTAATATATTATTACGAATGTTACCTGTAGCTGTACTGAAGTGTTACCACTAAGATTATTCATACAGAATTGCTTATATTAGTTATGAGTGTTGTGCCATCACTAAGAGCTTTAGTTAATCTATAACTAAGAGATTGAGGGTGTTGATTTTAACAGTTCCGACATTGTTTATGAATGCAAGTGAATTCAGTTGGGTGTTAATGACCCAAGTGGGAATTCTTGAGTGTTGTAACTGATGTATCAAAATGTTCGAAGATTATGTATGTTAATTGACGTGCTTATTTTTCTAACTATAAAGTAAGCCAAGGGGTCTTTATTTTTTTAAAGTGTTAACGTACGGTAGTGTTTAATAAGGATCGATTGAACCAAAGTGGGAATTCTTAATTTTGTTATTGATACTCCAAGATGTTCAAAGAGAACAATACTTCTTTTAATACATAGTGATTGATTGTACAGTAATCGGTGTATCAACCTTTATTCCTTCCAATATAATTGTCTGGCGATGCGAACTCTTACAACTGCACTTTCGGAGACAAGTAGAAGATAGAAACATGAAAAAGAGAATGGGGGATTAATAATACAGGGAGAAAGGAAAGGGGGAGAGAATGGAAATAAAGAATAGAAGAAAAAGAAGGGGAACAGGACACCCACCAAGCCTGACCACTTACCTGACGGTACCGACAGCGATCTCGTGTCCCCTGCTGTAGAAATCTTCAACCAGCTGGTAGTTGGTGTACTCGTGGGCGACGAAGAAGGTGCTGCGGATGGGGCAACCGTTGGGATTGGTGCGGTTGTCCAGGAAAATTTCGCTGTACGTGTTGAAATTGAGGTCGTTGATGGCGCCGTCGAACGTCATCATGATCATCTGGGGCGTCTAAGGGGGTACATGGAATACATTGATTAGAGACATACGGGCATGTCCTTGAGTACTGGTGTTTGTATGTACAAGGGCGTACAATCCTATCGACGTATACTTAAAAAAGCTCTGAATTTACGAACACGCCTTATAATTTACCATAGTGCAGGTACATTGTAAGTAGCGGCACTTGCCAAGCCTTAAGTTATGTGCCTAGAGCTAATACATTGTATTTAGAAACAGGCACAAACCTGCGGACAGATGATAATTCAGAAACACGTACCGTTTCTGGTTTGAGTCGGCCTGGAATTTCCTTGCCTTCGAAGGAACAGTGGCAATACGGCAGGAGGCATTCGATGGGGTCACATGGGGAGGCCTTGAAAGGGTCGGGGGGCGCGGGCGTGGTCTCAACTGTATGGACACAGGTTAAAAGAGAGTTTAGGCTCTGACCACGTTTTCAGAATGGCGGGTATTATGTACGGGCGCACAAAACGAATCAAGAGTGACATACTGACACATAATTATAGGTTCAGAATGACAGGTATATGCAGACACAGCAAGTCAAACAAACCCAGGATAATAGGTATATACTGCACAGACACACAAGCTTAAGTAAAGGTTCAGAATGATAGAAATATACATGCAGATATGCAAGCTCAGGATAGCAAGTATACTGTAAACAGATGTACAAGTTCAGAATAACTAAAAAAATACAGACGCAAAGATAGACTCATACAAAACACAGGCACACAAAAAGATACAAAAAAGATAATGCACTTACCAATTGGCTGTGGGCCACACTTGACGGTAGGGTCATGTACGCTCTCACAATTATGCTTACTGCCATCATAGAGGGAACCTTCCGGACATTGTCGCCTAAAGGCAAAGTTACCCACGCACTGTTGGGGGGGAAGTGATAACTTAACTCATAGTGAGCGTGGTAGCTTTGGTTACAAGTTTGACTTATGCCTATGTAAAAAGAGTATGAATTTCATTGTATCGTTGAATTTTATTCTTGCTGTGTAAACTTGTAAACTGCATTCATAGACTGGTATATTTTTTTTTTTTTTTTAGCTTGGGCACCAACGCACCCAGCGAGTATACAATGCCAACCATGTCAAATTAAATGTGGTACATGATCAATTGGTACCCATGAAGAGGTGCTGAGAAATGATACAAAATATTTAGAGTCTAACCTGGTAGAAAATTCTGCAGCTTTGGTCAGTAGCGAACTGTCCGTCTGGTGATGGGCACTCGAAGTCCTGGCCTGCGCCCACACCTGTACACAACACACCGTCTATTATTAGTAGTAGTAGTAGCATTTAGATAAAGGTAAAGGTACACCTATTGAGAAAATGTAATTGTTTGAAGACAATCGAGTTAGTTCCCTTCACTTGTGCATTTACAGGGGCTCCTCATATAAACATTCCACAAATCATTATCTTTGAGATGTTTATTTTAACATTGTTTTAATTTGATTCCATAGTATGTTTTCTATTGCGAGTTTCCTTCTGTCGACTGTAAACAAACACAGGGCTACCACGCTGCACAAAATCTGACATGCTCCTGTAAACGCATTTGTTCACTTTACTGGCTTTGATATTCAGCGTAGTGTCTGTGTTCTTATATCTTAGTGAGTCAGGCCAGTGAATACCCCTCGTTTCCTCCCTAATCCCGTCGTAATTACCCTTTTAATATTTTAACCTTGGCCTGGTTTTGTCATGAACCAAGTAACAGTTAAATCTGAAGGACAGCGCTACATGGTGATTGGTGCCAACGGGGGCTAGGGTGAAGGGGGGAGGAAAAATGGCGAAATCAAGATTTTCTTTTTTGTGCATTTCTTTTATAGTAGCACACCTACTTCTGTCAATGTTGCATTGACTGTTCATTAGTTTATATGAGCGCTTTCTCGATTTAATGCATTTAGTACTAATAACATTCCACTCTTCAGAATTGCTAGACTTTGCTAAGTTACTTTTACTTTTATCCTCTTCACCACTGATCGGCTCGTTAGCCGCTTGGGCGATCAGTCACGTCCCTGATTACTTTTCCTTTTCTTTTATCCTCTTCACCAAAAGATCGGTTCTTTAGCCGCTTGGGCGATCGGTCACGTCTCTGTTATGCACTGTTGGCAAGTACTGGGCATGCACCGGCTCCTGAATGTACCTGAACCCGCTCCAGTGATGGTCAAGTCTTGTCTTGAAAGAGCTCACACTCGGTGCCATCACAACACTTTCTGGTAGATTGTTCCAAGAGTTCACAACTCTCACTCCAAAAAAATTTGCCCTCACAGTTTTCTGGACTTGCGGCTTCTTCAATCTTGAGCTGTGACCCCTTGTGGGGCGAGCGTCCGCCAGCTCCAAGTAAGGACACTTGATTGAGTAGTGCCCCTTGAGATGCTTATACACCTCAATTTGGTCTCACCTTGCCCGTCTGTAGTATAAGCTAGGCAAGTTCAGGCGCTCCAATCTCTCAGGGTAGCTCAGGTGTCGAAGTGCAGGCACCAGTTTGGTGGCCCTCCTTTGAAAATTTTCAACCAACTGACAGTCACTAGCATATCTCGGGGACCAGGCGTGGTGACAGTACTCCAGATGGGGAAGCACTTCACTCTTGAAGATCGTTACGAGGGACGGACCGTCTAGATATCTGAACGACCTTCTTATAAGACCCAATAATTTATTTGCCTGATTTACCTTCTCGCAATGGCTCGAGAACTTCAGCTCATTGTCAACATACACACCTAGGACCTTTTCACATTCAGTCTCAAATAGTGCAGTTTCTTCATCCCGTTGGGACATATGATACGCCTCCTTACAGTTGGTACGCCCCAGGTGCATCCTCTTACACTTCGTGACATTGAATCTCAGCAGCCATTTCTTCGACCATTCTTGGAGCCCACAGAGGTCCTTCTGCAGCTCTCCACAGTCCGCTTGGTTCTTGATTTCCTGAAATAATTTGGCATCATCTGCAAACATTTGTATGGAGGAGTGTACAACGTCAGGCATGTCATTTATGAAACAAACAAACAACAGCGGGCCCAATACACTGCCCTGTGGTACCCCGCTTGTGACAGATACGGATGATGATTTCGTGCCATTAATCACCACACACTGCTTGCGGTCATGTTGAAAGTCTTCTATCCACGCTAGGACATTTCCCCGAATTCCGTACCCTTTCAGTTTGATTTTCAGCCTTTCGTCGAAAGCCTTGGCAAAATCTAGATAAATATTGTCGGTATTATCACCCCGTTCCAGAATATGGGTCCAAATATCCAATACCTTGAGCAATTATGTTAAGCAGGAGCGTCTCGGCATAAAACCGTGTTGGCAATCCTTTACAAGGTTGTTTTGTAGTAGATGTTCCATTGCGGCATCTCTGATAATACTCTCAAGTACTTTACATATTTTGCTGGTCAGGCTCACTGGTCTATAATTGTTCGTGGAGTGACGATCGCCCTTCTTGAAGATAGGACTCACATAAGCCAATTTCCATTCACTGGGGACCTTTTGTTCATCCAGGCATTTACAAAACAGGATCTTCAGGGGCTCGGCAAGCTCGTTGCACAACTCTCGTAGCACTCTTGGATGCACCATGTCAGGGCCGGGACTCTTATGAACCTTTAGCCTGGACAGTTTTTTCTAATACCCTCTTCTGTGAACACAATGTGGGTCAGTGCTGTGTCGAACCGTCTGTCCTCAAACGCAGGATGGTTAATTGCATCCTCTCTTGTGAACACCGAGGAAAAGAAGCTGTTCAATGCCTCAGCTTTATCTCGGTCAGAATCTTCGTAACTACCATCTTCAAGCCTCAGGTCTGATATCCCTACTCGCATTTTTAATTTCGACTTTGCATAGCGGTAAAACGCCTTCGGGTTTGACTTGACCTCGCTTGCAACCAGTCTCTGGAACTCCTTTTCAGCCCTTCTACACTCTATCTTTGCTTGGTTTCTGGCTCATGCACATCCCCCTGTCCTGCTCATCGTTTGACCCAACCCACGTCTTGAATTTCTGGGTTTTCTTCTTAGCTCTGTTGACCGCCGCGCCGCATCAAATTGCATTTTAAAACAATCGGCATAGTTCCATGTATTAATGCATTATATAGAAGCCTTCCCCATCTTATCGACCCCAACCATAACTAGGTCATCGTTTGTTTACCGCAAATTCCCGCAATGTATTGTAGGGGGGAAATCCGGGGTTATTTTGGCGGAGGTGCGTGTTATTTTGTATTATATGGGAGTGACATTAGAGGGGTGAATTTAAAGTGTTCTGTAATCGAAGACAACGAAAGCACTGCCCAAAGTCTCTATTCCAAATGTATATTTTGTTTAATGATTGTAAACTGTTCAGAACATATTTGCAATACTGGTTATTTAACCTCTCCGTTAAAAAAAAAATTACCATCTTAAAACTGTTGCAAAAGACTAATTCAATTGTTTCGGCGGCAGTTTCAAGTTTGACGGATGTTTGGACGCATTAAAGGTCAACAAAAAGTTCAGTTAGTGAACTGTTATAAATTGCCATTACCTGTTGCCCAGCATTTTCTGGTGAACTTCTGGTCGTCTAACGATCGATCCGCTTTAGAAACCTGAAATGATTGTGTATAGGTCATGTTCATCTTGACGTTGTAACCATCGTGCATCATCATTCGAAAATTACTATTTATCATCGTCTTCTGACCAACACCAAAGAATTTGCAGCCTTCTCGCCGGCCAAGTTTGCTACTGTGCCTATACTGTAATTTCTCGTTGCCTGTACTTAGGCACCCAAGTAACAGACAGTTTATCATTTCATTCACATTGCTCTTGGTGTTGTAACATAATGGTCATTGATACCGTAGAAATCAGTAAAATTATAATTTTTGAAAGACTTCACAATAACTACAATGCCATTATCGGCATCTCCGCTTAACACGTTTGTTGCCTCACAGGCCACACTTCCTCGTCACCTGCAGGTACGAAGGTCACCGCTGCACGACTCTCCCTCTCCATCTGGGAACTGCCAACACCTTTGCTACCCATGGTTTAACTAGTGACATACAGTCCTATCAGGAATACATCCCAGAAACCTGAATTGCTGTTGACTTTTGTGTTTAGATTTTGTTTTTGTAGAAAGTTTCGTGGGGATGTGTAGGGTAAGGTTGGACACTAGTCAGGGTTTAAGATGGCCTACTGCGTACAACCATGACCTTTTGAAATGACAACCAGTCTGCCCACCCCCCTCCTCCCACTCCTGTCATGTACACTCATAACTTTGGTACACATAGGCTCGTGTTATAGTTCCCATATAACACCTTCACGTACTATACTTATCGAGGACGTGTTCATCACCGCACAGTTGTGAGTCGGGTAAATTGTTCAAATTGTTGAAACCAAGGTGATGAGGTCCATTCTTGACATGAAACCAAGTTAAATGTGGCGGATATAGTGAAGTAACTGAGGATGAATTACATGTAGCTATGGGTGAGAACACTCTTTACATGTGATGTGTTCATACATCCATTGTATATATATATATATATATATATATATATATATATATATATATATATATATATATATATATATATATATATATATATATATATATATGTGTGTGTGCGTGTGTGCGTCTGTGCGTGTGTGTGCGTGTGTGTGTGCGCGCGCATAACTATGTATTTATGTGTATTAGCTATATAGTATATACAGATCATATTGCATTGATCTGATGATAAATCTGTATGGTACAGTTGCGGGGAAATGTGTTCCTGCTCACCCTGTACTAACCCGTGTCTCCAAGCGGCTAACCTATGACCTACAGCAAACCTATCCACCAATCACGCCCGTCGTTAGGTGACCAATACGCGTTCATTCAAAATAGTGATACTACTGCGATATTTTTGCCGTTTGGAGACACGGGTTACCACTGGGGGTTGTAGGAACACATTTCCGCAACTGTACAAAGTCACTATGTGAACAGAGAAGCGGCAAAAAAATTATTGAGTAAAGTCTTAAAACATTAAGACGGGAAGCTGGCGAGAGGGTGAGTCGCCATACTACACCATTTGTTAAGGTATAAAGTTCTTCCCGCATCCGCCAGGATGAAAGCTTGAGAACACTGATAACCAGGACGAGAGAGAGACTTTCTCCCGCATTTTACTCTCACTTTCACTCTTCCTTTCAGAAGTGACAATGTATGTTCGTCTTCTTAAAGAATTTATCTTGTGTTAAAGATAAATCACATACCAATCTTATACGAAACATCCTATAGACTCGCTCATAAATCTTAATTCGCCTAAGTTGGGGATGTGAGATTACTTCCATCAGGCTCACTGGAACTACAACTTTTAGCTTTTATCCTCTTCGCCACTGATCGGCTTGTTAGCCGCTTGGGCGATCGGTCACGTCTCTGATTACTTTTCCTTTTCATTTATCTTCTTCACCAAAAGATCGGCTCACTAGCCGCCCGGGCGATCGGTCACGTCTCTGTCACGCACTGTTGGCAAGTACTGGGCATGCACCGGCTCCTGAATGTACCTGAACCTGCTCCAGTGTTAGTCAAGTCTTGTCTTGAAAGAGCTCACACTCGGTGCCGTCACAATACTCTCTGGTAGATTGTTCCAAGAGTTTACAACTCTCACTCCAAAAAAGTTTGCCTTCACGGTTTTCTGGACTTGCGGCTTCTTCAATCTTGAGATGTGACCCCTTGTGGGGCGAGCGCTCCAAGTAAGGACACTCAACTGAGTAGTGCCCCCTGAGATGCTTATACACCTCAACTAGGTCCCCCCTTGCTCGTCTGTAGTATAAGCTAGGCAAGTTCAGGCGCTCCAATCTCTCAGGGTAGCTGAGGTGCCGAAGTGCAGGCGCCAGTCTGTTGGCCCTCTGAACATTTTCAACCAACTGACAGTCCCTAGCATATCTCGGGGACCAGATGGGGTGACAGTACTCCAGATGGGGAAGCACTTCTCTCCTGAAGATCGTTACGAAGGACGGGCCGTCTAGATATCTGAACGACCTTCTTATAAGACCCAATAATTTATTTGCCTGATTTACCTTCTTCTCACAATGTCCCGAGAACTTCAGCTCATTGTCAACATACGCATTTAGGTCCTTCTCACACACAGTCTCAACTAGTGCAGTTTCTTCATCCCGTTGGGACATATGATACTCCTCCTTACCGTTGGTACGCCCCAGGTGCATCCTCTTAAAGATTGCTCTGGGCCTCTGCCAAAATTCTATCGCCATTGACGACGGACGGAAACAAAAAACCCGTACGAATGTTTGAGAATACGTTTCCAGAACGAGGGAGGTCGATGTTATAATTTCTTTAGTAATGCTAGACCTTTCGGTAAAGACAGTATCGCATCGTGTTAGATAATATTGTCCTGTGTCACGTACACGCATCTGGCTGAAGGGTCGCATCAGGGGCTCAAAGTTTTCACGAACTAGTTTTGGGAACTTCCTCTTTACACACACACACGGGCTGTTTCCAAAACGGTATAGTGCCAACTTTAAATCCCTAATGTGACCCTTGAAGGCCATGTCTGTTGTCTGCTCTACACTTCCCGTCTGTAATGGTGTAAATTATAATTATAATGCTGATTATTATTTGATGATGCATTAGGTATTTGGTGGTGGCTTATGGATATCCTCGTTTTCTTCTGATAAATTCAGCAATAGAATGTTTATTATCACAAATATTTCTTCGGATGAGAAAGCTCGCTTACTACCGCTATGTTTTTAAATATTAACATCACAGTTGTAAAAGGTTAATATACTTAAAATGTCAAAATACAGGCGCTCAGTGTCTAAATGATTAGTTGCCATTCTGTACTACGAGCAAATATGTATTGTCACTTGCTTGTAAATGTAAATACTGTATACTGTACAGTATATGCTTTCTCAACGTATCTGCATGTACTTATACACTAATACATTATTGTACTGTGTTTGTGATTGATGTAGTAGTTTTGAGGGAAAGCATGCATATTTCATGTAAAGTGAGGAAGAGGCAGACACAGACACGACTTTCGACACAGAAAGCTGAACAGCCAGGTCGGAGGTATAAAGTATGAGCGTGCTGGATGGTGAGGGTATGGCGTGCTCATGCAGGGTTGGCAGTGAGCCACCCGCCATGGTTACCCTCACATCCACTCCTAAACTAAAATAAGGCAATTTTATATCTTTTATTTTTTACTTTTATTCTCTTCGCCACTGATCGGCTCGTTAGCCGCTTGAGCGGTCGGTCATGTCTCTGTTATGCACTGTTGACAAGAGAGGTGGGGGGCTTTGAACCGACATTGTATTATTGCGGAAGGGAGGTATGGAATCTGAATACAAGAGGTAAATTAACAGGAACTACCTGGAGTGAAGTGTTCGAGAACAGATTATGGAGTGAAAAGGATGAAAAGAATAAGATATGAAGAAATTAGAGAAGATATAGAAGTGAAAGAAGTGTCGGGCAAAGAGATAACCAGGGTATGTTGTTGTAGAATGGTCATCTTGAGCGGTAATTGACGAAAAGTGTTTGTATTAGAGATGGATGATAGGAGGAAGAGGAGAAGACCGAAAACGAGAAAGAAGGATACGGAGAAGGGCGCCACCATAGGAGTGGAGGGATGAGAATCCCGGAAGCAGCAGTGTGCCTCAACGAGTACACGCGCTGCTGATGAGCGACATTGGGTTGTGTGAAGGGAGATTACCACAGCAGAGCACATCTCTGTACAGTTGTAAGAATGAGGGAATGGCAAGAAATTACTGGACAATGCGTGTATGCGTCATCTTTATGCCACGCCTTAGAATCTTAGATGATCCCCCTTAAACCCTATTTCACATAACCAGTTGAAAAAATTAACACAAGAGCTTCTGAGAATCCAAGAGACACGCTTAGGATAATTAGTTATCACTCGTTAAATTCCTGACGCACAGACTAACATCATCACCAGAAGAAGACCAGAAACTTTTCATACTGCACTGATTTGGTTCATTTGTGATATGGTAGATGAGATAAGAACATAAGAATGGAGGAAACTGCAGCGCAGTGCCGGATTTAGACCTGTGGAGGCCCATGGGCAGCCTCGTTGTGGAGGCCCCCCTCATTATAACTACCCAAGAGGGTGGGGTGGCGAGTGAAGCGAGCCTCAACATCTGGGAGTTCCGGGGGGGGGCGCTGTAAGCCCCCCGGGAAAATTTTGAAATTTGAACACTTCTTTGGAGAATTTTGAAGCCATATGCAGTTATATTGAGTAAATTAGAACATTGAGAAAATTTTAATTACCTGTATATTTTTTGATAGTGTACAAATTCCCAACACACACACACACACAAAAGTGAGACATGACTGGAGTTATTCATGTGGTTTCAAGTCGACCAGCCCTGATATACGGTTCATAGGAAAACCAGGTATTCACGAATTTCAAGGAGTAGCTAGCCTAATTTCTATCACGCTTCTTGTTGAACATAGTTTTACGTGATGGAATAGATAAACATGAATTTTAAAGAATGAAAATAAAAATAATCCAAATGAATAAACAAATAAATAATATATTGTAATATGTGGAGGCCCCCAGATTGTAGAGGCCCCTGGGCAGCTGCCCACTGCCCACTCCTGAATCCGGCCCTGCGGCAGCGGGCGTATTGGCCCATACTGGGCAGTCTCATTTACACCCAACCCCTATTGTTCATATATCCATCCGAACCTATGTTTGAAGCTATCCAGCGTATTCAAGTTTATGATGATATTTGGTAACTTGTTCCACTCGTCCACTATATTTCCAAACCAATGTTTACCTATTTCGCGCCTAAATCTAAATTTGTCTAATTTAAAACCATTGTTCTAATTAGTAGCTGAGCCACAACACCTCCACGAGATATATCGCACTGACGATAAAGATATTGATAAGTTTTGGTAGTTTGCAAATCATTAGGCCCCAGTCTGATAACATATACAGTAGTCCTACAGGTACTTGCCTCCAACCTAACGTTGTCTTACTTCGCCTTAAAAGATTTGTGTTTCATAAGGTTGGGACTTTAGGACTGATGGGCACATTTAATAAGTTGCCGTTGTGGTGTAGTAGTGTGCGGTTGCTTACACCCTCTACATGCACCATTGCTAAGTCAACACAGCAACTTTATGTAGCGTTGCTAATCCAACACACACTTCCTTGATCAACACATTCGTCGTAAAGTACCACTAAGTCAACATGCCCGCAGAACAACTCATTCGTCGTAAAGTACCACTAAGTCAACGTGCCCGCAGAACAACTCATTCGTCGTAAAGTACCACTAAGTCAACGTGCCCGCAGAACAACTCATTCGTCGTAAAGTACCACTAAGTCAACGTGCCCGCAGAACAACTCATTCGTCGCTCAAAATTGAAAACACAACAAAACAAAAAACAACCCAAGATACATGGAGCGTATTGTGCGTAGAGGACAGTTGGCTATGTTGAGCATTAGAGCACAACTTGAGAGTTTATTTTTCGCTCAACATGAGAACGAAGAGCTAAAGTTTATTAAGGAATGGAACTATAACTTTTAGCCGAGACCAAATAGTTTAAAGTGACAACGGGATTTGACTTTAACTCACAACTTGAAAGCGAAAAGTTTAAGCTAAGTGGAATTATGTTTGGAGAGAATGGAAACTTTCTCCCTCGGATGCCTCGACTTCCCTCTCTTGCTGTAGTTTAACATTTCTCCCTCCCTTTCCATTGCCTTCCCTGCCGCCCCCCCCTCACCCCCCGCCTTGTCTACAGCCTCCTCTCTCTCACCTTCTCATGCTGACCCACGCCGACCGCTCTAACCCCTGCCTGCATACCCATTCTACCATACGCCACCCCCAAACTGTCCCAACCACACTATCATCCCGTCATCCTTTACACGACCCCACCGTCCTCATCACACCTCTTATCACCTCGACTCCTACCACCTTGTCACATCCTTTGCAACTCCACACTCACTCCTCTATCAAGCATCACCCCCTCACACACTCCTCCTCTAACGAGTACCACCCCCTCACACACACTCACTTCTTCCACCTTCCCTAGCGACCTAAGAAAGTGACCCCGACGCACCAGGCTGTACCACTCGCCCTCCACACAACTTTCCACGCGTGACCTGACGCCGTGATATCAACGAACTGAGTGACATCGTCAGCCATTATGACCAGCCTGAGTTACACCGTCAACCTACATGACATTAGCCTAAGTGACATCACCAGTATAAGCTGCATCACCAATTTGAGTAAAATACCAGTTTGAGTGGCATTTCCAGCCAGAGTATCGTAATAATAATGAAGTGGCCATTAGACAATATTCCAGCGTTAACAAAATGCATCGGGCTGAACCCTGTTAACTGGACTAGCTGAGCTACATTAGGTTCGGTTTTGTCACTCAATCAAAAAAACGAAACACAACATGGGGGTTGTACTGTCAGTCAACGCTTTAGAACCATACAGAAACTCTGAATAGATTTTGAGAATAATTGAGATGTGGAATCAGAGTAAACTCGTTCAATTATTTAACTGTGTATTTGGTGGTGGTACAGCACCTACATTTGACCTGTGTTAGTGACACGTGCCCTAAGTGAAAGGATAAAGAAATGTGTGTTTAATATTTCCTGGCACTTCATCATTTAGGGCAGGTACGTAGGCAATGACATTCTCTGGGATTTTTAATGTCTTGCACCAACACTTGGCCCGTTATCAAACTTATCAACAGGTTCCCTTGAAGGACGCCACGTTACTCAAGAAAGGTCTCTCTCTCTCTCTCTCTCTCTCTCTCTATTATATATATATATATATATATATATATATATATATATATATATATATATATATATATATATATATATATATATATATATATATATATATATATATATATCTTTCTTATCTTACTGTTTTCCGGTATTTAAATATCCATCTATCTATCTTCCTTGTACTGTACTAAGCTATTTTTCTCTCTCCCAGGACGCTAAGATATTGCCAAAATGTCATAAGTTGTCGGGTTTGTTTTATTTGTCTCTGAATACTAAAATAAGTATCACTGTTTCTGTTGAATTTTCTCAACACAAGATAATAGTTTAGAAAATAGGAATTAGATAAACAAATTATATTTGTCCATATATTTAAGTTGTGTCACTGTTCATGACTCAAATAATAGACAAAAACGGAGTGTCATTTGCGGCTTACAGGGTTACTTGCAACGGAGACAGCGGTCACGAAATACTGGTGTCGCATCACATATTGCTTTGGAAAACTCCCTAAGTATGATCCAAGTTTAAAATTGAATAGTAATTTTTGCGATTCCTCCGTCAGTTACAAAGCAGATTTGACTTATTTTTTAATGAACTCGTAAATGTCCTCCCTCCCCCCCTTTACCTCCTTGCCGTTCTACTGTGGGAGGTGTTTGTGGCTGGCAGGAGTATCACCTTGGCGTGCCCTCGCGTCCCGTTAGGGCAGGTGGATCAGGCGCCATACGTCAGAAGTCTGAAATTGACCCACTGAACAGTACCTGAAGGCAAACTGGCTATACATTTGTCTTCCCGTATTGTTACAGCTGCTGGAGTAATTGAGCACCAAAGGCTTTTACCAATAGATGAATTTAGCAAGAAGTTTTTTTGTGTGCGTGGATGATATGAAGGACAAATGTTTAGAAAGCTCAGTTCTCATAATTTCCTGGTGGTGATCACAAGACGATCCACACTAAATGGTGCTTCCTTGTTCCTGTGAGTACACGTTCCTTGTTCTCGAATAAAAAAATGATCCTGTATAATATTGTTCCTTAACGATCACAGTGTTTTCCGTATACTGTATAATTGAATTCATCAGATGAAGAACTTATCCTTTTGCCATTTTTTCTGGGGTAGTTGACAGTTAAGTACTCTTTACCTTTACCGAGTCGGGGAAATAGAAGCCACATTGGATTTGTTGACATATCGAACACAGCTTTACTGCAATCCAATGATATAATAACAGAATAATGATAAAAGATCAACAGAAGACTTAGAATTTCTCTCGCTTCCTAGTACTAACCATGTAGACCGTAGATAAGTACAATGTAAGTTTGCTCCAACTTTCATGGGAGTACTCGGGAGTGTGAAAAGGACAAAGTAAAAACAGTGAAAAAATAAACGTCGACAACACCATCAGCGTGAACCCAAACACAACATTATTATTTAATACTCATCCTGTCTCAGTTTTTCACTCTTCCATTCCTAGGAATTAACTTAAAAGAAAAGCGTGTTGGGTTGTGGGTGCGGGGCGCAACAAACTTGGGCTATATCGCCTCGTTTAAAAGAAATTAAACCTTGGTGTGTAAGAGTGAGCCACCATACTGACATGAACGTAAATGATCATAAAACTCAAAAGGAGAGAGGGAGGCGGCGGACATAAGAAGGTCATCTGAAGGTAAGGCCACGTTCATGTTGGAGCTCCATTGTTACCAATCCTACTTACCAACTACCCAGCAATACCAGACATTCCAGACAAGCCACATAATATCAATACCATTTAAAAAGAATTAACTCAAGACACCAAAGCACAGTTAACTGAAATGTTTCTTATTAGAGGGAATCAATAAAAAAAAACCTGAGTGCGGTCTCATGGTTAAGTGGAGAAAAAATTATGTAGGCGCGGCAAGAAGTGGGGTGCGAGGCTACCGAACAGCTTAGGAGGGAGCAGGCTCACCCAGGCTACAACCTGTTCCCAACCAGCTGAGTGTCCACACACACACACTATTTCAATGACCCGGATCTCAAAATATTCACCATTAGAGTTCACACAGTAGAGGTCAGTAGCTAGAGCAGGTGTTACATATACAAAAGACTGGTTGTAGTAGTTTTGACCCATTATTTAAAGTGAAGTGTGTGTGCGTGTGTGTGTGTGTGTGAGGTGGTAAGGGAGAGAGTGGTGGTAGTAGTGATGAGTCGATGTTCACTCTAGATTTTCACTTCAGTTGCCGACACAAAACATTCTGAGACAGCCGATAGAACAAGAAAAAGACAGTTTGTAAGACAATATATAAGATATTGATAACTTGTGTAGGCAAGTATAATGTAGGACGGAATGCAGACGGAATATGAATAATTGGAAGTAAACAGAATATAAATGATTGAACTAGACTGAATAAAAATTATTTGAAGTAGACAGAATATGAAAAAAAAAGATTGGTAACGTGGAAACAAATTGAGAAAAATTGTAAGTTAACGAATCTTTACCGACGATAACGAAGACCGGCATCGAAACATTACTTACGGGAAAGACTGGTATTTCTCGTCAGTGAATTCGTTTGAATGACGATTCTCATAATATCGTTCTCTGAAGAATTTTCCTGGGAACTGATCATCGTGAGATGTGTAGCTGCGAGTCTTTCGTGCATAGTGATAGTGGTATAAAAGGACCGTGGATGGACAGGGGGTGAGGGATGGGTATGTGAAAGGATGGGTGGTAAAAGGGGTCGCACATAGCGGAGAGATTACAACAGCGTTCGTAAACATTGTTCAAGTCTGGACTCCTTTTTACCCTAAAATCTTCATAATATTGGAAAATATGAGATTTGGAAACAGTGATACAGCAGCGCTAGAAACGGTACAGTCATTTGGAACATAATACAGTAGTCCATCATGGTCAAGGAGTTATGGAATGGATAATATTGCTCTACAGATTTGAAGTACATGTGCTTTGGTGTTTGGCTTGTGCAGGGCAGTCACACCGGACAAATGACGCTTTATATATACATATACAGTACAGGAGGACTGTGGACTTTCCTATTTGTTCTATCATTTCATTAACTATCTTCGAATATTTATACACTTATTCTCACGACTAGAGGTGGGCGGGGAAGAGAGAGGCGTTCAGTGTGACGACAACATTATAAGAAGTATACCTGAGGAGGCAGAACGAAAGCGACAGTCCCACATTACTGTATATAGACGTTCTACATTTAACACTGCCCCGTCATGCACTCCACCAACATACACTTCACATCCACCACAACCGCTGCAACACCCCCTGGCACTGACACTATGTAATTCTGTGTCAACTGTCTGTTTTCTCCTTAAAGTCTCCCAGGATGAAAAGATATAGAAAAAATAGAACGCGATTTGCTTGTCAGTCACAGCTCTAATTCACTGCATGGAAACAATATAAAGTACATATGTTTACGTACATATATTTGAATTATGTCATCACTTTCATAACAGTCAGTATGTGGATATTGCTGACCAGGGATAACTTATACCCAAGCCTAAATTTATAACTGGTGTTTCTTAATTAATATGAAAATTACTGAAGGTCTGTATATGCTTTACGCCTAAGACATTTTACACTCTACTATATACAGTATACACATTTTATACTTAAGTCTATATTCGTACTGGTCTTGTATTTTCTGCTTAAACCTACGTCTGCAGTGATGCTTCTTGTTATATTTTAGTGAAGGACATGAAAAAGTGGGTTAGTGGACTGACCAAAGGCGAGGCAGAAGATGAGGAGAGGCAGCCGACTGGTCGTCATGGTGGCTGGCTGGTGTCTGCCGCTCCAGTCCTCACTCTTACTTTCTAACAGACAGTCCCGCCTACTGACCTATCAACCCTAGCCCACCCCGTCACCACACTCCGCCTACCTGTCCACCACACTCCTTTACCTACCCAACCATACTACATAACCCCCTAATCCTGTCACCACACTCCTATTACCTACCCACCATACTGTCAGTTAGTCACTATTCTGTCATTTCATCATCATACTTCGACCTTCAATTCACCATACTCTGTCCTTCCATCACCATAAGTCACGTTCTTCTCATGCATCTTGACACTGCTTACTGTTTTGCCCTCACCACACTACCTAAATGCCCATCTCATTCTACCCACTTATTCCTACGCTGGCCCAACACACACACACATATACTGTTAATCCTTCACCGCACACTTTTCACTCCTCAACCATACTTCGTTCACATATCTACAACATTATCACTCTGTCACCACACTCCACCTGTCCACCTAACCCCGTCACCACACCCTACTTGTCCACCCAACCCCGTCACCGCACCCCATTCGTCCACTCAACCCCTTCACCACATTCCACCTTTCCATCCAACCCCGTCACCACACCCCACCTGTCCATCCAATCCCGTCACCACACCCAACTCGTCCATCCAACCCCGTCACCACAGCCAACTCGTCCACCCAGCCCCGTCACCACACCCCATTCGTCCACTCAACCCCGTCACCACATTCCACCTCTCCATCCAACCCCGTCACCACACTCCACCCGTCCACCCAACTCCGTAACTGTACCTTGCTTGCCCTGTCACAGCCACTCCTCTATCTTGCCTCGAAATCTGCCATCTTACGCCAATACAGCGAATTATTACCATGGCTTAGTGTAAGGTCCGTGTAGTACCTTGCGTGTACATGTCCGTCCGTCACACCTTCGTCTCCGTCCTATATCGTTGCTCACTTAGGATGGGCCTTCACCAAGCTTGTCATACAGGTTCTTTAGTACCTGGGAGCGTACCCATCGATTTTCAGGTTAGTAAGTCAAAGGTCAGGGTGAACGTTGCATAGGATAGATCTATAAGTCACATTCGTTTCCCTGCGATGATCTTTAACAATACCTGTGTGGCAGCTACTCCCCAAAACAGCCATTGTGTTTCTCAGTCGTTCATTCCAATACTTGCTTTAAAATTTGCGATGCAAGCAGCGAAATGCCCACTCAAACTCTTAAGCCTGAAAGAGTTGACTAAGAAAGATGAGAAGTTAATAGTAGATTAAGGAGACAACACTGCCTTTGAAGTTTTGAAACAAAATTTGCGAGAAGACAGTAGATAATTATCGTTGAAAAGCTTCACCAAGAAGTATAAGAAAACAGTAGACAGTAAGTGGTAGTTCTCATTGAAAACATGTAACAAAAATATAACTCCTGGTACTGTACTATCATTTAGCTCCTTACTGTTACAAAATGTCAAAAGATATACGTGTTTACGGAACTACTCTCTACCTGTCTGACGGCGGAGGTCACCACCAGAAAAGCTTTACCCTATTCGGTCATCACCTTTTTTTTTGAGGGGGGGGGGCGTATGCATGCTTGTAGGTACTAACAACAGCTGTAGCAGATCTGAAGTTGATGAGTGTTTATGAAGGTCGTAGCTCTGTGGAAACCAGTCCAACAAACCAGATTACACCCCGACAATTTTAAACCGGGTATTTTTTAGCCTACAGGCTAACTTATACCCGGGGTAGATACTAGCCTATAATGTATCCTACGGTATAGGTTGTGTTATAGACCAGGATCAGTCCCGTGGTAGCACCAGGCCATGGCCATTTTACACTCGAGGCTAGTACCTACCCCCGGGTATGAACTGCCCTAAGCTGACCAATATCTATAGACTGGTCTGGTACTGTACACGGGGAGCCGGATTCTCATAAATGAGAACTGTAAATCATCTCTCTTCACTGGTCACGAAGAATTATCTCCAGCTGCCTCAGTCAGTCAATGATACAACCAGGAATCGCAACGGCTGTGAGGAAGTCAAAAGCAGTGATCACTAGGTCATATATCCGGGATTCGTACTTGCATATTTCTGTATCTCTGATCCGTTTTTTTTTCAGTTAACAATGAGAGGGGGGGTTGCTTCAGGAAGCAAAATACTTACAGAGGATGTCGGTAAAGAAATTGAAGAGCCTTTATGTTGTTGTTGTTCATGTTAATATTTGTCTAAGGTACTTTAACTTCCGTGGTTATTAGGCACTGCTCACTGGACTATTTCCTATAAACACAGGGTTTATGGATCACTTGAAATTAGACACCCCAGCTTTTTTTTCACCTGAAAATTAACCCTTATAATGTGAGGCCCTACGCTGTAGCTTACTTAATTTGTGCCTAAAAATCCGGCACTGGTTGGTGGGGTGTGTGTGTGTGTGGGCAGATAGGTGTTTGTAGGTAGGTGGTGTGTGTGGGTTGGTGGGGTGTGTGGGTAGGTCGTGAATGTGTGGGTTGGTGCGGTAGGTGGCGTGTGTGTTGGGGGGGGAGGTCAACGCATCCAAACATAAGGTGATTTAACCTAACATTGGTTGGTCCAGTTAAACATGTGGAGGCGAGGGTCGGTCACACTTTGAGTGAAGGTGTGGTTTTATTTATGTATTTAGCCTGTTTCTGTATTTTCTCGCTCAAAGGGCACTATATAAGCAGTACTTCTCCCTAAATTAAATTATATTTTACCATAAATGGCCTGAAATACATTCTATAAGTAGCGGTACCTAACTCTTCATGTAACTCGTGCTTCTTCAGTCGTCTTTTCAACCTCAAAATCTCCACGTCAGGGTTCTCATAGTCATTAAAAATCATTGAAAAATCAAATATGTGCATCATGGTAAGAACCTAGAAGAATTTTACCTTTTTGGGTGATGGAATTTGGTGACAGTATTCCTAGTTATATACTGTGCTTAATTGCCATCTGTTTCGGTTTCAACCTCATATCATATACATGAAGTACCTTAAACAGTTACTCCAGGAATTTACACGACATTTACGCTACACAGAATATTCACATTAAGAGAGTTTCTGTACTTTTAAGAATTTCTTGTTATCACACACCCATACTGTCAAGTAGAGTAGGTCACATATGCAGGGGCGGATCCAGGAATATCAAAAGGGAGGGGAGGATTCCAAGAAGTGGTGGGTGGGGGAACATGATATTGCTCAGATTTAAAAAAACATATGGGGTGGGCTTACAACGCTCCCCCCCTCCCCACCCCCTCCCCACCCCCAAAAAAAAAGCTGGGTGGGCTCACGTCACTGCGCTCACCATTATCCCCCACCCCACAACTTGGACCCCCGTTTTGATATTCCTGCGAACTCTTGGAATAGCCTCCCAAAGAGTGTTGTGGCAGGGCTAAGTGTGAGCTATTGCAAGACCAGACTTGACCAGTTCTGAATCAAGTTCAGATAAATTCAGGAGCCAGTACATGCCCAGTACTCGCTAACAGTGCGCAACTGAAACGTGACCGACTGCCCAAGCGGCTAACGAGCCGATCAGTGGCGAAGAGGATAAAAATAAAAGTAAGAAAAAGAGATATTCTGAGGTCAATAGTAATTACTTTTTACTATACAAAAACGCCTGAGTATAATACAGCATTAAAGAAAAGGTATTGGAATTTTCTAGTGAAAAAGGGGGGGGGGGGGACCGGACCCCAGGATACCCCCTCCCATATATCCGCTGGTTTCCTAGTCTAACCTGTAAAAAAGGAAATCGCTCTCGAGTTCATGGGTCTCCGCCTCATTTGTACACCGAAAACACCACTACAACACACACTAAATATCCGATAACACGAATAAAGTACCGGGTAAGCTTTTTATAATTTTAGCTTTTTTATAGGTTAGGAAAGGTTAGATCTGATTTTCAAAGATTTATTTGGTTTTCCTTTTAGTATTTTACCCCACATTTTCGCTTGAAACAACACAAAATTCACTCAGAAAAATTATTTATGTTAGTAGTTTTGGTGATGGACAAAAAACGACTCTTTACCCTTACTACTACTGTGATAAGTGGACAGGTGGAGATTGAAGCTAATGAGAATCTGTAGTATCCTCCCTTATTATAATCGAATTATTTTTATTTTATCACTATAAGAATATTAAAACAATAAATAATTGTAAAATAAATCTTCAAATGATAATCTATAATCAATAATTAAATATTGATCAAGAGTTTATTACCCAACACTCGCTTGACCTCCGATGGCAAACAACACACTCAGCTGCTCCAGCGGTCATTATGATTTGCCATAAACAAATACCTGAGGAAGTAGTGTTATGGGTAATGGTAGAGGACACTGTTAACACCATAAGGAATCACTAAGGTCTGTTACAATACCGACACCACAGTCCATCGTGATTCTCTGTCAACCAACGGCACCTCCAGAACCTTTTTTCCTATCCATTGTTCTTCTCATTCCTCTGATCTGTTGCTGAGAAAAGATTTGCTCTTTTAACATTAGTGCACCGTTCTATCTAACCTAACTTAATCAGAGCCCCCTGTATCCCCCCCTGATTTGGTTAGATTTTTTTTTGTGATTTTCTATGGTTTTTTTACACATTTTTAATATCCAAAGAAAGAATGGTGCATAATGATATATATGCAGCAAGCACTCATAAATCAACACGGCTAAAATTACGGGAGGTGAAATGGTCTGTTTACTAGAAATCATCTGATGTGAGAGGGTGGTTGCTTTGACACCGCACACCGCCCGCCTCTCGTCTGCCTCACTTCATCCCTACCACTCACCATGCACTTTCACTTTCGTCTCAATTTAGTTTTTCATTTCTTTATTCTATCAAAAATAGATTTTCACTCATCTTTAGCCCCTCGGCCTCAGGTGACGTTCCAGAACGTCCAACCAGCACACCCCGGATGAAGTTCCAGAACATCCACCTAATCCCGCCACTGTGTAAATGCCCAGCTCCGATTATCAGGTTCCGGTGGGACTATTTGCCTGTCACACCACAGCTCGGCCACAGGGAAGCTTCCTGAATGTAATTACCTACTTTTGTGTTTGTTTCATTTTCATTGTTTTTTTTATTTTATCATGTTGTATCAAAGTAATACTGTATTGCTAAAAGTAGTGTAGTATTACTGTAAAATAATACTATGATTATGTTATGAACGTATGTATTTGAGGAATTATTATTATTTTATCCATTACTTGTTCTACCAAACAAAGACATGGATTAAGTATTAGCTTGAATACAGCTGGTAAATTATTAAAGTAAATTAGCATGGACACAGTGATAGATAATGATGTAGAATTTGAAATTTAGCTGACATACTGTACTACAGGGGATTGATAATGAAGAAAAACTTGCTTACAAACAGGTGATAAATAAAAATTAGCTGATAAAAGGATTAACAAATAATGGGTAAAAAGTAGCTTAGAAAAGGGTGACATATAATGGATGAAAATTAGTTTAGAAACAGGTAATAAATAAATAGTAATATTTAGCTTACATACTTGTGATAAATATTATGGGATCCTATGGTTGTGCATCTTAGTTTAGGGGTCTTCATTATATATCAGGGATGTGTTCCCGAGAAGCGGGACTTTGAGTGTAGTATTTTATAATGAGGAATTATCCCCATAAAAATGAATGTAATTAGGGGTATATGCACTCCAACTTGTACAGCAATATTGTACCCTTTGAGAGCTCAGGTTGTGTTCCTGGAGAGAGAGCTTTCAGGAAATCAGTTTACAATGGGTTCATTATAATATTCTGTACTGCTCTGTACAGTATTTGATATGGAGATACAGTACAAGTACAATACAGTATGTTCATAACAACTTCATTTCTTACCTTACCTCTGAATGATACATGATAGCTTGATTTTGCTACTTGTACACTTAAACATCTGATCGGTGAATAAACCAGGACATATGGGGATGCATTATACACTACTGTATAATAATATTTATTAAGTGCTGATAAATAAACTATTATTGACAAAGTGCTGAAGACATATCTGTGGTAAGCACCAACCCTCTTCAGCAGTGACAATTGTGCTTGGAAGATGGTGACTGCTGGCAAAATTGTTAGGGCTCTGTAAACAAGAGATAGGAAATATATTACGACACAATAACTCATCTATGGTTCAGTGTGTGAATATTTTGGGAAAGTTGATTTTTTACAATAATGTTTTATTGGCCCGGTACCAAATAAACCTAAATAATATAGAAATTATAGTGAAATTGCACACTGTACCGTAATTGTAAAAGGATCACGGGCTGACAAGCGCGGGAGGTGAGTTGTCCTCTCAGTCCAGCCAGCACTCCCTCCCTCCACCTCATCTCCTCAGCTATGCACCCAGACGTAGTTTTGTATTTTTTTTATCCACTCCATTTCTTTACATCCAAACCCTCCATTGTATAAGAAATGAATAAGGTTTTTTATTTTTTGGTGTTAGAACAGTTGTCTGATTTAAATGTCATCAATGTTATTGTAAATATCTAATTACCATTGTTTAAAACCTGGACCACAACCTGAAAAAATTATAAATAAGGAAATGGATGGCACATTATAATACAGGTAATCTTAAAATATGGGTCCTCATTTGTTACTCTTTCAAGCATGTAAACCCAAAATAATAGTGAGAAAAAAAAGCTGACATCCAATCCTTCCCTTCCTTCTTTCATGAATTTCCCTGCTTTCTTCAATTTCCTCCCTCTCTGATGAGCAATTTGCATCACATACCACCCTTCCACTCCTCACCCCCTCCTCCAAGTCAGTCATTCCCCCTCTCCACCTCATGTGGCTTGCCGTGCAGAAAGGACCTGGCCAGGTGCAGGGGATGGTGGATGATCACTTGTGACCGTTGGCCCGCGTAATACATTTTCTACCTGATCACGTTTGGCCAAATTTTCCTGTGTTAGCTTGGCTCAACTCACGTTAAGCAATACCAGGTACAGGGTAGTAATATAAAAGCTGTGTTCAAGTGAATCCGCATTGAACAAACCCATGTTAAGCTAGGGGGCAGTGTAAACCTTTATCTGTTGCATCTTTTCTAATTGTGTTAAAAAATGACTTTGGTACCATAATGATCCTTAATAAATTCTCTACCAGATTGTTTAAAAGAAGGTCCTGAAACAAAATACAGTACCTGTATTCGACACGACATAATGATGGGAATTCAATTCCTTTATGAATAAACATAAGAAATGTACAGTATATACCGGAGTCTATAAAATCAGTTCTAATTAAGTTAGATACACTAATTTTATACCAAACTAATCCTGAATAGTTTATCTAAATAAATATACATAAAAACAAAAAATCTATTCGATATTGGCCATCAAATAGAGGTATTTTGGGGGCATAAAGCTTGAATGGAGCTGACTGTGATAGAGCTGAGACAGTACACACTACTGCCAGACATATGAGAGCTCCCAGCAACACCTGCTGCTTGGTGACTTGCCAGGACAGTGCGGCGGCTGAGTACATTTGTACTGAGACCTGCCGAGATCATATGAGACTGAGGAAAATTAATTTTTTTTCCCCACAAATGTTAAAACCCTAAGCTAAAAAAGAAAAATGTTCATATGGCTTATAAAAACCCAGAGTGTTAAGTTTGGGCTAAAAATTTCAGTAGGTTTGGGGCTCTTGGGTAGCTTGAGTAAAAAATCCCCCATCCTCTGGAATTTTTCACCTTGCAACAGATACAGTACTGTACAAATGCCTTCCCAACCCAGAATTTTGCCAAACTTGACAGGCCTTCCCCCTAATTAGTCTGAATTAGAGGAAGTTCACTCTACCGGACATAGAAGGCTACTATTGTATATGTACAGTATATGAATACAACTCTCGGTCATGTGATACTGTATAACATTAACAATATGCACGGCTTAGAGATGGTGATATAGTGAGTCTTTCCAAAGTATCATGCAACAGGAGATATGACACGGCTTCAAGGCCAAGCGCCTATCATCACTGGTCTCCAACCCCACACTTCACATATTATCTGTAACATTATCCCCTGTACCATGTGATCCATTCATACACAACACAACAAACCACTTGCACTCTTGCCAAGATACTGACATTTTTATTTTGTCACTGTGTGTGTATGTACAGTAATACACACACACACACACATACATGCACACACACACACACACTCATCACACACACACTCACCACACACACACACACACACACACACACACACACACTCACCACACCTTCATCACCAGCTTATCATGCATATGTACCACATACAGTACACCACATCTTCAGATTACATGCGTAACACACACACCCTTACCACAAAAAGCTCACACAAACTCCTCCCACACACACCATTACCACTTATCCTCACTAAAAACACTCCTCACACCCTCACTATACACACTCCCAACACACACTCCTCATACCCTCACCACACACACTCCTCATACCCTCACCACACACACACCCTCACTACAACCTTACCACACACCCTCACTGCAACCTCACATCACACCCTCACCACACAAACACACCCTCACCACACATACTAATCATACCCTCTACACATCCTCACCATGCACTCATCACACATATAAGTAGCTGTTGTCACTGTAGAGCACCTGCAGTTTAAAGCCTGTAGAAGGTGTGTAAGAGGGAGTTGTAGAGAAGATGATGAGATAATTCCACCAATAACTCCCACTTGTACAACATAGTTGTCACTACACAAGTAAGAGTGTGATGACAGAACATTATCTAGTCAAAAGAGCATTATGCAGACTCTTAATGACTATGTGAACTGGAAAGGGTCCATTGCAGACACAGTTATAAAAATTTAGTGTATTCAATTTCAACAACACACATAGTACAGTGAGGAACCACCAACTAGTCACACCTATGCCCAGCGATCAACTGTCAAGAAGGCACGCTGGCTATGAGATGAAGAGTGAGGATGTTCACTTCGGGCATCACGATGTAGTGAACGTATGAAATCTTTGTAAATCAGGACTTAGGCTTGTATGCTTATGGTCAATAGTGGTAGAAGTGTTTGTTTGTTTGTTTGCAAGTGACACTTTGAACTTAATGTACATTTGATATTTGGCAACTATGACCAGGCTGCCTCCAGTTGTATATAAGATAGCTAGTGCTTCAGAGAGCCCAGTTACAGAGTGATGTTGTTTGTTGCAATGTTAGTTTTGGTGAGGGGCCTCCTGGCTTCCAGCATCCCCCACCAAAATGATACACTCATTGACCAGTTCAAAGCTCACAAAGATAGTTTACTAGAGGGTGATACCCATTCCACAAACAGCACTGTGCAGAAGTTACCTGAAGGACAGCTAGGTAAGCACTGATAAGGTTTATCTTTCTCCATTACAACTGTTTCAAGAAAGAGCCTTTGCTTGTGTTCATGCTTGTTCATTTTATGTGTGTGTATGTTTTTTCCAGATATGGGTAAAGTACTGATATATATTTATTTACTTGAATTAAAGTAATGGTAATGTTTAAAATTACTTAATTTAAGAAAAAGGAAGAAAGAGAATGACAAGATACAGTAAATGAATGTAAAAAATAAGTCATCAGGTAAAGGTAGTAGGCAGCTATCAAACAGGGAGGTACTACTGCCTGGGATGACTTATATTTACTATTAAATTTAGATGATAATGCTTTTATTTTGGAAGTAATGAAGTTGTGGTTAAGTTAGGTTAGTTTAGGATTATAATTAACCGGTGAAATGTCCTAGAACCATTGGGGACAAGCTAAGGGGATTTTTGGGTTGATGTTTTTTAATATAAATCTTTCTAGGATTTTAAGGCATGTACTTACTACTGATAGTGAACTTTTATCTCCTCACTAATAGTTTTTATAATTAAGGTAGTACAGTACAAAGGAAGTGAGAGCATAATATTGTTAACATTCTACTTGCAGAGACTATTACGCTGCTCAAAGATCTGTCCCAGGCCTTCACTACCCACCTGTTGGAATACAAACAAGGTGATACTTGCTTCTCTTAGCTCACAAATTTTGTGATGTGTTATATTTAAATTTTTATGGAGATTTGGTTAAAAATGTGCACATAAGTATAAATGTTTATTTGTCCTCCTAGATTGCCTCTAAGAAGATGACAAATGGTTAATGTTTTTTGAATAGCAAGATGATAAGTGTTTAAAGGTTCTCTCTTAAGGCTGTACAACAAGTTACAACACCACTATCATTATCATATTGGACACAATAATTTGTTTCTCCTCCCTAGTAATGGTCAACTGTCTGGCTCATAATGATAATCAAAAAAGAATGTACTATTAACATGATATATATTGTTTTCTATTATCTACTTGTTGGCAGATATGTCGCAGACCTTGAGGGGACTGACAGCAGCCACACAAGGTAATGTTCCTCAACTTACAGAAGACCCGCTACTTTTGTGCCGTGATCGTGGTAGAGGTATCATTATGTCATAAGAAGCATTATTGTACCATGATGGGCTCACACAATACATGATATCTGGGCTCACACAATATGTGTTATTTGGGCTCACACAACACATGTTATCTGGGCTTGCAAAACTTATGTTATCTGGACTCCACAATACAAATTATCTAGGTTCTCATAATAATGTTTCTGGACTCATGCAAAACACAATACTGTACATGTTTTGGCACATTAGTTTTTACTTGTTTTTAATGTATTTGTAGCTCTTTTTCCTTACTTGTCATCCAGAAAAATTTTCTAATGTATAAATTATTTGTGGTTTTACCTTATGCAGAACATTGCTTATACCTGTATTGTATTAACTTTAAAATTATTCAATGATGAGAAAAAAAGATCCTCCAAAATCTTGTGATAACTTCATTTTGTGTCAAGTGTTCTTCTTTTGTGCATTCCTCGGTCTTCAAAATGTTCATCTCTCTTTGATGAATCCAATTTGAATATTTGCATTAGTACAGTACTTAAGTTATAAGTTTTTTATACATACATAACTTGCATTATGTGGTATGGGGCCTTAGTGCTTTTTTGCTAACTCTTGACTCTAGACAAAGGATAAGGTATTGATTTCTCAGTACAGTTATTATTGTTTGTAATCTTTGATTTACTTGTTTGATGTATACAGTAAATGGTGGTGATAGATTATTAATTATTAATCTGGTGAGGATAGAATGGACATCAGATTTGTTCGCCTTAATGAGATGAGATAAATAGCTATCATAATTTAATAAATTAGTTTGTAATGAATAAGTTAAGATTGTCTTGTAATTGTAAAGTACAGTATTATATTTATGAATTTTATGCTTTTATGGAATAGCACAGTCTGATATTAGTCTAAAGAGTATTTTGAAATTTTACCAGATACTGTATTACAAAATTTGTAATGTGTACCTGTACAGTTATTTTGTAACAGAAAATCATTACAAATTATGAGTGATTTCAAAAGTGAGGGCTACAGTGTATAATTGTTGGAAATAGATTTGTCTGACACATACTGTTACCCTGTAGCTTTAATATATTATGGTATTGCAAGTTAGTGTATTGTTAACCATCTACAGTACTGTACTTACAGAGATTAGCAAGATGTCCCAGACCTTCACTACCTACCTATTGGAATACAAACAAGGTGATTTTTCCTCTTGTCTCACAAGTCTGTGTTTGTTTTAAATTAACCTTTTATAAAGATTTTTTTTGTGGGGGGGGGGTGGGGATTAACCCAACATGGCACAGGTCACTAACCCACATTGGGGCCTGGGGGGCGAAAATATAATAATAATAAATAATAATAATAATAACTATAATCAAGAGCGAGAAACAATATACTGTAGGTACAGCATGTTGTGTTGTCAGTAGTAAGAAACAGTTGAGACCCTGCAATTGTGTGTAAATGAGACAGAAAGTCAGATCAGCAACCTGGGACTTGGTCACAATTTTTGTGATGCCATATGGCAGCACATTATGCTTCCAATATCTTCCCAGGCAGTAGTACCTCCCTTTTTGATAGCTGCTTACTACCTGGTATAATGATAAGTAGTAATAAGATACATTACCATGTACAGTACTTGTAGGAGTAGGTGCTGTAGTTTAGAAATTTAATTACTCAATAATAATTTTTATACATAAACTATTTTTCATAATATAAAGGACAACATAGATTATTAATGATTAATGGATGGTACCTTTACAATATAGTACAGTATATTATTATTTATGGAAGTACTGTATCATGTTTTTTTAACAGAATTTGAGGCACTCCAGCACAAGGTTTTTACCCTGGAGGCCAACAACCAGGACAAGACTGACCAGCTCCTCATGAACCTGGAAATAATACAAGAGAAAGACAACACAATACACATTCAACAACAAATAATACATGAGCAAGACAACACAATACACATTCAACAACAAACAATACAAATTAACAACAACACAATACACAATCAACAACAAACAATACAAGAGAAAGACAACACAATACACAATCAACAACAAACAATACATAAGAAAGACAACACAATACACAATCAACAACAAACAATACAAATTAACAACAACACAATAAACAATCAACAACAAATTATACATGAGAAAGACAACACAATACACATTCAACAACAAATGATACAAAATAACAACAACACGATACATATACAACAAGAAATACTACAAGAGAAAGACAACACAATATACAATCAAAAACAAAATTTACAAGAGAAAGACGACACAATATACAATCAAAAAACAAATTTACGAGAGAAAGATGACACAATACTCAATCAGCAACAAATACTACAAGAAAAAGGCAGCACAATACAGGTGTGTGAGGCTCAGGTAACACAATACACACGCCAAATCCTGAGGCTGGATGAAGAAACGAACAATCTTGAAAGGCGTCTCCAAAACCCATCACGACGGTTAGTTAAATAACCACTTTATTCATTTGGATATTGAAATGTGAGCTAAACAGTGTTACCATTGAGAAGTAAGATATGTGCCAGATAGTGTTACCAGGTGAGGGGAGATGTGTGTTACACAGTGTTACCAGTTGGGGGATTTGTGTTAGTGTTACCAATGGGAGAGGAGATATGTGTTAGAAAATGTTACCACTGGTTTAGGTCAGGTTTGGTTGTATTTTTTTATCACCATTTTATTATATTTTATATATATATATATATATATATATATATATATATATATATATATATATATATATATATATATATATATATATATATATATATATATATATATATATATTATTATTACAAGTGATAAGTTTAACTTTAGATGAACTTGTGCCTATATGATGTAATACAGTATACCCTGTACTGATGAGCATCTTTGTTATGTTGTCTCATGGCCAACAGAGTTGTAAACGACTGTGAGGATGTGTTCCGGGAGGGAGGGAGGGAGAGTGGAGTCTACACCATCTACCCCAATAGGTAAGATGATTTTGTGTTACATGTTAAATTACCTTGTTGTTAATATAGTAAGATCTGTCTTAACTCTGACTTCTGTAAGTTGGAAATCCCCATAAGTCAGACGAGGTTCTGGCTTTGAGGCAAATAGTGTGGTGGTCACATGGTGGCTGTTTGAGGCACACTTGGGCACATGTAAGCTCCCACATGTTTGTTGTCACAACTGTTGCTTTGCCCACTTTGTCTTTTGTTCATATTCACTGCTTCACTAGCAGTGCCAGATTAATCATGAGGCACTTGAGGCACTGGCCTCAGGCCCCCCGACTCTAAGGGGCCCCCAAATCCAAACATTCTCGAAGTTGAAGCATATAAAACATGAACTTCGTTCAACGATGTCCTAGCAACGTCTCAATTTTCTGTCTCTTATGAACATTGAATGTGTTATTTTGCAGAAGCTTAATATTGATGAAATCATTGATAAATTTTGGTATATTTTGTTCTTGATATATATATATATATATATATATATATATATATATATATATATATATATATATATATATATATATATATATATATATATATATATATATATATATATATATATATATATATATATATATATATATATATATATATATATATATATATATATATATATATATATATATATATATATATATATATATATATATATATATATATAGCCATTTTTTTCGTATTTGGGAGGAGGGAGGGTGGAGGAAAATGCTAACTTTGTATTTTTTTCTTTAATATATTAACATTTTTACCAAAATTTCCATTATAGCAAATTTGGCTTTCTGTTTATCATATTGGGTGGATAACTGTACATTTTATGACATCAGCTAGATTTAGGTGCATACTATATAAATGTAACTAAATATTATACTGTACATAATTGTGAATACATACGTACTGTAAGTAGCCTCCATCGTCCTCCACCTAAATAAAAGCAAGTGCAGTGTAAAAGTATACTGGTAACTTTAATTTTGTTTTTGGATGAGATTTTCCAGCAGAATGATGGTTGGAAACACCTAGGTGGGAGTTATGTATAATTGGAATTTTATATATGTCAGAGAGCCTTGACCCCCATTTAGTCCGACATAGAAAGGTCTTACTTGTGGTTATGTTAGATTACCCTGTTATATTAATACAGTAATAACATTCACTGAGGACCAGGATAAACTACCATTATGAAACTAACAGATTTAATTGAATAAGTTTAGCTGTTAATACATTGAATGACATGAATCACCTTAATAATCTAATAGCTAAAGATATAAAACCGAATTAATGCATGACTGACCAGCCAGTGATGAGGAGTGATCAGTCAGTGGTGTGGAGTGAGCAGTTAATGGTGAGGGGTGCCCTGTTAGTGGTGAGGAGTGACTAGTTATTGGTGATGAGTGACCAGTCAGTGGTGAGGAGTGGACCAGTCAGAGGTGGGGTGTGATCAGTCAGTAGTGTGGAGTGATCAGTCAGTGGTGAGAAGTGACCAGTCAGTGGTGAGGAGTGACCAGTCAATAATGATGAATGACCAGTCATTGTTAATGAAGGACCAGTGTTGATATGTGAGGTACTAGAGTTGTGTAGTTATAATGAGGGTGTTTGTCAGTTCACCAGCAGGTGTGAGGGTTTACTGTGAGGTACAAGAGGGCCGGTCATGGACAGTGTTCCTTGTTCGTCACCGTCAAACTCCACAAGAGAACTTTACGAGGTCTTGGCAAGACTACAAGGAGGGCTTCGGGGACCTTGAAGGAGAACACTGGCTAGGTAAGCAAGTTGTCTTATATATTGTTGGAGTTAGTTTTGCTTTAAGTACACTACCAATGGCTTATTTTGATAACATCACACAATGCATGTTTATTTATATACCATCAGCCAAGGTATGATGGGTTATCGTGTTCACTTGCAGGAAATGAGAAACTTAATGCGTTGACTGATGGAGAGAAACATTACCGCCTGAGGGTGGAAGCCACCAACCTGCAGGGAGAACAGCGATATGGAGAGTGGCAAGTGTTTAAAGTAGCTGATGAGGACAACAGGTATATCACCACTCTCCTCCCTCACCTTCTGTTTTGTTCCATACTGTCCTGTCATCTCATAACATTACACTTAGTTGTATCCATACTGTTAAGCCTTGTTATATTATTACATTTTCATCAGCACTATATGTACTATACAAGTTTAGTTTTATACATGACAGCCATCTTCCCTTCAGGTACCGGCTTACTTTACAGCAGTACAACTCCAGCAGTAGCTCACTGGGTGATGACCTTACCTACCACAATGGCCAGTCATTCACCACGGTGGACAGAGACCACGACACAGCACCATTTAGTAAGTGTTGAAGTTTTTACTTGAGCATCACTTATACTGTACTTGTTGGGAGGATCAGTGTACGTATACAGGTGTAATCGTTCTAACAACTCTCACCACAACCAAGTAAATGTGGAAATTGTGCTTACAATGATGATGATGATGATGACAATAATAATAATAATAATAATAATAAAAATAATAATAATCATACAGTAATAATAATAAATTAATGATAATAATAATATCAACAAAAACATGCAATAGTAAATATTAATACGTATACAGTAATGATAAAATAGTGATGGTGGTAATAATAATAATAATAAAATAATAAAAATGATTATAGTAATAAAAAATCAAATAGTACCGGTAATGATAATAGTAATAATGATTATAATATTGTAATTTAAATAGCATATGATGTGTAGTACTGCACTTGCAATATCAAGTGATGAAAATTATTATAATAAAAATAATGATAATAATAAATGTACTGTAATTGTAAAGACAAGTTACGTGAATAATAATACTGTAATAAGAATAAAGTTATTCTAATGAAATTAAAATAAGTACTGTATAATTCTGTATGGTAATGATAGTAATACTGATGGTATCCATAATATTAATAGATATAATAATACCAATACTAAAAATGTCAGTTATTATACTGTATTAAGATAATAGTTTATCTTCCTTGTCTTCCTTAACTATGGCATTGAGCACATTATGTAACAGATTAAAGTTGTTTATTACCTTCCCAGGGCACTATTACAACAAACAGGTTGATGAATGTCTAGTTGACAGTATTGACAGTACAGTAGAACAATTCATTAAGGAAGTGCTGGTGAGCGTCGCCATTTAGACAATTTAAGCCGTACTTGGTCGGGCTATGGAATGTTAAATGTGACCCCTGGTCGGCTAAATTTTTTTTATTTTTTTCGCTAAAAAGTGTATTCAACTTCTTTTGAAAATTTTCCTACCTTCAACCATTATTACTTAATCTACTGCCCATCTATCATAATGTTGAGATGGAAACAAACAACTTTTATTCTTTCACATAAAGTGCCAAATGCTGTAGTTAATATGTGTAAGCATGGTAAACTTTTACCTAAAATAAAGACAACAACAACAATATTGCTACTAATAATAATAATTAATAGTAAATTATAATGAATTTCGTACTATAGTAAGTCAGAATTAAGTTATATACAGTAGAGTGATTAAGTGAAGAGAGTCACCTTACTTCACACAGACTGTGCAGCAATTCGTGGTGAAGGAGGATGGTGGTGGGGGGGAGAGAAGGGGTGGTTTTGTGGTCATGCTCAACCGACCTCCCCACTTGGCAACACTGATGGCGACCACCACGTAATGTCCTGGGGCTACTTCACCCCTGGTGTTAATCGTTGGATCGGACTCTCAGCTCTGAAGATGGCACTGATCTAGAGGAATATATACAAAAATTCCTTTTATACGAGATCTGTCCAAAAAGAAACCAAACTTTTTAAAAAACAAATTTATTGCTTTACTTACAACTTAATCAGATTTGTCTCCTTCAAAGTACTCCCCTCCACTGTTGATACACCGCTCTCAACGTTTTTTTCCAGTTCTGGAACGTGTCCTGGAACGCGTTTTGAGGGATGGTGTGCAGGTCTCGTAGCGAATTTTCTTCTATCTCTTCTATTGTCTGAAATCGGTGACCTTTCAGGGTGGATTTCAACTTTGGGAACAAAAAAAAGTCCGCAGGGGCCAAATCTGGAGAGAAGGGCGGCTGGGGGACGATAGTCGTCTCGTGCTTTGCCAAAAAGTCACGGGTAGAGAGCGACACGTGAGCGGGTACATTGTCATGGTGCAGCATCCAGGTCTTGTTTGTCCACGCCTCAGGCCTCTTCCTTCGCACTGCCTCCCTCAAACGCTTCAGAACCTCCAAGTAAAACTCTTTATTGACTATCTGACCGCGTGGAACAAACTCATGATGAACGACGCCCTTCCAATAAAAAAAGACGATCAACATCACCTCCACATTTGAGCAACTCTGACGTCCAGATTTGGGATAGTCTTCGGTGGATGTTCTTCCTCTTTTGAAACGCTGGTACCAATCGTGACATTGCGTACGGCTCAAACAATCCTCCCCATAAGCCTGTTGCAACATTTGAAAAGTCTCCTTAAAAGTTTTTCCTAATTTTAAACAGAATTTCACGCAAACATGTTGCTCTTCAAGATCATTCATTGTTCAACTTGCAACAAATCGCCAAGTGCACTAAACACACGTTCATTCTAGCGCGTGTAGCTTGATGACTAATTGACATGGCGTGATGCAGCTAGTGTTAGACTAAAGGTCAAGGTCACCGCTACACAGCACGCTGCGCCGGCTCGTTTGCGCGCTATTTGAAAAGTTTGGTTTCTTTTTGGACAGACCTCTTACACCAATAACAGTTTTTGATGAGTTTGATCAACACTATGAAATATTGACTACCCAGTCAATATATTTAATCACAATATTCCAGAAGATTCAAGTTTTACCTTTGGGGATAATGATATCGAAGCAGAATGTGAAAGAAGCTTCAATGGAATGTATGTACCCTGTACAGTATATTACCACAAGGGTGCACGACTTCAAATTGATCATCCTTCAACTCTTCTCTTTAATCAAGTTAGTGGGGCTACCTCTATCAAAATTAGACCCCCGAAGACTATGTGAAGACATGGCTTCCTAGTGGCAGAAGGCATACAGAAGGAAAGAAAAGGTGACATAAAAATATGCATATTATATATCGTTATAGGACATTCTGTAATATAAACCTGGGTCTAATACACTTGACTGCTCCATTTGTTCATTAATGAACAAGTAAAAGTTGTAAAGTGTATTTATAATACATGATCATTGTATGTATACAGTATACCCTGTATGAATATGTAAAGTTGTAAACAGTATGCTAATATTATGCTCAATAAAATGAAAAATAATTACAGTACTGTATTCATATTTATTTATTTATTTACACTATTTAATTTTTTTATTTTTTTATTTATTTTTTATGGGAATTAACCCACTCGGGCACAGGTCACTGACCCACATCGGAGCCTGGGGGGCGAAAATGTAATAATAATAATAATAATAATAATAATAATAATAATTCATAGTAAATAAAATTTAATAATAATAATAATAATTCATAGTAAATAAAATTTATAATAAAAATTAAAATAATAATGATAATAATAAAAAGTCTGTAGTAATAATAATAATAATAATAATAATAATAATAATAATAAAGAACCATAAATAAAAAAATGAAAAAAAAGATCAAAAGTGAGAAACACTAAATGTACGTTGTGTTGTCAATAGTAGGAGAAATGATTTAGACCCTGCAATTGTGTGTAAATGAGGCAGAAAGTCAGATCAGCAACCTGGGACTTGGTCACAATTTTAGTGATGCCATATGGCAGCAGGGTCTACCATTAGACAACACATTATGCTTCCAATATCTTCCCAGGCGGTAGTACCTCCCTGTTTGGTAGCTGCCTACTACTGTACCTACTACATTCATGTCTTATATATACAGTATATATACAGGGGGTATATATATATATACTGTATATATATATATATATATATATATATATATATATATATATATATATATATATATATATATATATATATATATATATATATATATATATATATATATATATATATATATATATATATATATATATATATATATATATATATATATATATATATATATATATATATATATATATATATATATATATATATATATATATATATATATATATATATATATATATATATATATATATATATATATATATATATATATACAGTATATATATATATATATATGTGTGTGTGTGTGTGTAATGTTCGTCGGGGTATAGAAAGAATGATAAGAAATTTCAAATGACTATTTTTCTCATATATTTTTTTCTCTCAGTACATAATATTTGGCAACATACAGTGTGTAAATAGACTGCAAAATAAAATATTAGTTATTTGCTCACTCTCCTAGTACATAGCTTGGTGGGGGGGGGGGGGTAACTAATGTAGATAAATCGTATGATTTCAGCCTCTGAGATATTCTGGACGAACCAAGAAGAGCTCATTAAAATGATTTCTTGAGGGAACTTGTGACGATGGAACTCCCTAGGTAGAAGCCTCTTTTGGTGCCTGAGATGTCTTCGGTAACACGTATGATCTTGGTCGAAGAAATTACTTCTTTTCAATTAGTCGTGAAACTGCTTACTTGTTGAATGATAGACGGAGACCAGGGGTGAGTGTGAAGTGCCTATTGCTGTTTTGTGGCAAGACCTTGTTAGTACACATACACAGGGAGACCAGCAGGGGACAGGTTGGACTGTACTTCTAGCGATATCACTTGACGAGACTTAATATTCCTTGTTGAGGCCGGCGGACGAGACCAACGCGCTTGTGTGCAGACTTGTTACCATCTTTGGCGGACACGAATTAAAATCTTCATCATCATTAACATCAATATCACACTCAAATTCTATGTCCAACTCTCATGAGTGTTTCTCTCATGTTGCAAGTGGGAAAGAGCTCCACTTGTTCATTGAAGTGGATGTGTTTTTGTAAGCAGCAGTAGAGAGGGGTGTGGGAGACATCTTACTGGCTGGTGGTTGCTGAAGAGCTTCAGGTGTTGAGTGCATGAAGAGCCGGGAATCAGAGGTCGTGGGTCGCAGCAGGAAGGGATTGTTGTGTTGTGAAATGATGGATGTCAGAGGTTGTGAGGTTATTGGAGAGACAAGTTAAGAGTTGTGGGTTGTACAAGAGATTGATTAACTGGTGATGTGGGCTGTATGGTGATTTGGTCGGCGAGGGTTGTAGGTTGTCAGATAGATTGCCTATCAAGGGTCGTAGGTTGTTGGTTATCAGAGGTTGTAAGTATGACGGGGGTGTGGGTGGAAGGGATGAGTGTAAGACTAGTGGGTCAGTAGTCATAGAGCTCCTCCGTACGTTGAGCTCCGTGGTTCCCTCGCTTCCCAAACCTGCAACACAAGATCACTAGGTAAGACACTGTAGGATTAACACAACCTATGAACATAGATAGATAGATATTCAGAAAATTTTTTATGCAAGTTTACATTGAATTGAGAGTCTTTACAATAGGCCGGTCGAGACTGTGGTGTGGAAGGGATTGGCGACTTATGTATTGTCAGTCCTAAAACGAGTTACAGCCACCGAGCGGTGCTTATTACTGTTTAGAGACTAATCCGGTTAAAGGGTTTTCTTTTGTCATACTGTAATTCAAGATTTCTAGGTTGCAGTACACATAATTTTTTTGGTGTTATTTTTGTTAATTCCTATATGTAACATAGAACTTATTATAAATGTTCAACATGATTACCATTAACATCATGGTATGCCTGTAAGAGGCATAACATGTTATTAAATAATTGCCTGGGTCTTCCTCTTATGTTATTTTGAACCAAATGGATAACTTTTCTCAATGCACTCCAATTTTTTTATGATCCTTTTTGAGTTTAACATGAATTTAGTTTAGTTTAATATGGACTGTTCTGGCCATGAATTTTATCAGATATTGGTTTACCTTTAGATTAGCTCCCTCAGTTTATTTCACTTGATTAAATAACCTAATGCTACCTAGGGGGTTAGCTGGAGTACTTGGAGTTACTGAGGTTTGTTTTTGAGGGCAGCTCATATCCAATATCCCTGACCACACTATAGTATTTCCACGCTAAGCTGGCCCATAAGCCCCGTCCCTTGTCTATAGATACAAATTGCTGATTGGTTCCCCTGAGTGTTTCACCTCCCTGCGGATTGCGCGTATGCCTTGAAATAATTTGCCTTTTGATAATCCATATATTTAACATTATTTTAGAAACTAACATCTCTGCTTACCAATTATGAACACATTTAGTTTGAATTTTCTATGAGCCAATCAGCTATTAATATAGAAGAGGGGTGGGGCTTATGGGCCAGGTTAGTGTGGAAAGGGTATAACAGCTATACTACATCCAATGCACTATCAAATCTACATCTATCCACTACAGTGACTACACTATCCTCTATATGTACTACATTCAGTACACAATCATCTCTACTTCATCAACTACACTAAAATATACACTACATCCAATGTGTTAACTACTCTATCACTTTTAGGTGGGGGGCTAGCCCTGTTTGTGAAATTGCCCAGTTCATGAACTAGGCAATTTCATCATATCCATATATTTATTTACTCATACTATATTTAATTATCAATTCAGTTATTTTATTCACATATTCATTTATCAGTTACTCTGATCCATTTATTTATTTATTTGTTTAATCGAGATTCAAGTATATTTACCTAATTATCCTCTTTCATGATCTTTTTTATTTATATACAGGTGTATTAGGTAGGTCTGAGATCTGTAAATAGGTTGATAGATAGATAGATATATAAATATATACAGTATTCAGTAAAATTGACATACAAGATTACATTGATTCATCATGTACAGTACATAGACCATGTAGCTACCTTGGTCTCCCGGCGATGGCGTAGTAAGCGTTAAGAGCATCCAGGTATTGTCGCAGCTCCACGGGTGACTTGAACATGCTGGGCCTGTTAGGGTACTGCACTTCTGCTGATCCTAGGATACCCGCCATGGCCGCCTCGTGGATGGCCTGCAGTGTGTCAGCCGCCGAGTTGTCGGGTCTAGCAGCTGAGGCCATCCCAGCCACCAGAGCTGCCACCATGACCGCCGCCACTGCCCCTACCATAACAGCACCTCGCATAGCCTGTAAACACACACTAGTGCTGAATGCTTCTACTACACCTGGTAGTATGATGTACATTATATACACTTTGTACACTTAATTATGCAAACAAATGCTCTTATACACACATTAACACTTGCATACACATATTGTACATACAATCGTATGTAATAATATTAATAATAATGGTTTCCCCTCGTGTAATGAGGATGGCCAGCCCTAGGGCCACCCAGGCGTGAATTTGTTTGAGGTGTAGAAGCTGTTGCCAACACAACAACCACACCTTAAGTTAACGAGTTGCATGACCCAGTGTCAAGAATAATCCGAGAAGACCGGACAACTCGCCAACTGCACTGGCTAACCATTACCTCGGAATATAATCCGCAAACCGATTAACATCCAGGTTTCCAATTACTGCTGGGTAGATAGAGGCAAATGACATAAAGAAACACACACCCACACACACAAACACATTAACACACACACACACTCATGTACAGTATAAATAAATACAGTACAGTACCAACCAATACACAAGTTGTAACAGAGAAGACTCCCTGTAGACTCAGTGCAATTTAGGCCTTATCTAAGTATTCGTCATTGTGTAGTAGTAAAGGTGTAAGTGGGTGAGTATATGGGTAAAAGTATGAGTGTAGTAGTATAAGTGTAAGGGTAGTAGTATAAGTGGGTGAGTATATGGGTAAAAGTATGAGTGTAGTAGTATAAGTGTAAGGGTAGTAGTATAAGTGGGTGAGTATATGGGTAAAAGTATGAGTGTAGTAGTATAAGTGTAAGGGTAGTAGTATAAGTGGGTGAGTATATGGGTAAAAGTATGAGTGTAGTAGTATAAGTGTAAGGGTAGTAGTATAAGTGGGTGAGTATATGGGTAAAAGTATGAGTGTAGTAGTATAAGTGTAAGGGTAGTAGTATAAGTGGGTAGAAAGTAGTAGTATAAGTGTAAGGGTAGTAGTATAAGTGGTGTAGTAGTATAAGTGTAAAAGTAGTAGTGTAGTAGTATAAGAGTATATGGGTAGTATATGGGTAAAAGTATGAGTGTAGTAGTATAAGTGTAAGGGTAGTAGTATAAGTGGGTGAGTATATGGGTAAAAGTATGAGTGTAGTAGTATAAGTGTAAGGGTAGTAGTATAAGTGGGTGAGTATATGGGTAAAAGTATGAGTGTAGTAGTATAAGTGTAAGGGTAGTAGTATAAGTGGGCCAGTAGAAGTATAAGTGTAAAAGTATGTGTTGTGAGTATAAGTATAAGTGGGTGAGTTTAAGTGTAGTAGTTTAAGTATAAGTGTAGTAGTATTACTGTTGCAGTATAAGTGTAATAGTATTAGTGTAGAAGTATAATTGCAGAAGTATAAGTAGAGTATAAGTGTAAAAGTATAAATGTAGAGTATAAGTGTACTAGTATTAGTGTTGAAGTATAAGTGGATGAGTATGAGTTTAGTAGTATAATTGTATAAGTATAAGTGGGTGAGCATGAGTAGTAGTATAAGTGTAATGGTATTAATGTAGAAATATAAGTGGATGAATATTGTATAAGTATAAGTGTATAAGTGAAGTGGGTGAATATAAGTAGTAGTATAAGTGTAGAAGAAGTATAGAGTATAAGTGTAGTAGTATTAGTGTAAAAGTATTATTGGGTGAGAATAAGTGAATATAAGTGTAGAGTATAAGTGTAATAGTATAAGTGGGTGAGTATGAGTGTAGTAGTATAAATGGGCGAATATAAGTGTGGTATTATAAGTAGGTGAGTATACTGTAAGTGTACTAGTACAGTATAAGTGGCAATATAGGTATTAGTAGTATAAGTGCCAGTGTGGTGTGGTAATATAAGTGGCAGTATAAGTGAGTCATAAGTGTCAGTAAAAGTGGCGTGTTTAATATACTTACTCGAGAGGAAAAGTGAATTTGGGTATCATTAAGAACCATGAGAGAAAATTCCTGCAAGTTCTTGTATTGAAAATTTCCGTGGTGTGTGTGTGTGTGTGTGTATTTATGTCTGCCGCTGTCTGTGTATCTGTCTGTCTACCTGTATGTCTGCCTGCTTGTCTCTCTCTCCCCACCTGCACAACACAGAACAGTGTACGTACACCACCCCTTCCCCTCACTGCAGTAATCTGAAGCCATTTGATACAACACCTACCCACACGAAGGACTGTCCCTACCCTCCAGTTACCTGTCACCACTCCTTGTCTCTCTGTCAGTGTAATTTTACGGGTAGATGTGATTGGTTGTGTGTGTGTGTGTGTGTGTGTTGTGCTTTTTGAAAGTTAAGACCAGTGGGATTTTGTCCAGGAGATCTTCTTAGAATTCCGTCCTATTGGATTTTGTCCAATGTCATTTTTTTTATCACCAGTGTGCATCCCGACCGTCTCTCTTCCCTGACAACACTCCAACCCCAACGCTGCCCAGTACAATAACAAGAAAATTAATATCGTGTAACATCAGGAATTTATATTACACTATACTTTTACTATGTTATGTTTTATTCTTACTGTATATTGTATTATATTACATTGGTTTCTTGGCGGAGAAAAAGTCGTAACTATACTAGTATGTGTCATGTGTATACAGGTACCGTACACCTATAAATTTCATATATGTCAACAAGATACGTCTGGCTCCCCTTTATGATATTCTAACAAACAAGATCAATTATTTGCATATTTTGTTGCGATAAAAGGAACATTCTTCACTGACTCATAATGTTATGTTAACTCCTTACTAGGTTTATCTGCTTAAAAAGAAGATATGAGGATCATACAGGTCTTAAATTTCGTCCGTTCAGCCGTAAACAATATCGTCTTGAAAGGTTCAGTCGACTACTTGGCAACTTTATATTCTTCACCTCCTAGGAATGATGCGACTCTTGAGGAATGTTCGAAAAGAAAAATTATCGGATCACCTGAAAATTAGCCTCCAGCTTTTTTCCATATGATGATTAAGCACCCTAACGGTACCTGAGGGGCTTAGGTTAGGTTAGTGTTAAGGTGGTTAAATTTAAGGTGAAATAATCTGAGATGCTAATCTAAATCGTTTAGCTAAAGATGATATAGAAATCGAGCTTGTACTGGTAAATTGTCGTTGTTCGTATATTGTTTGCAATATAACGTTGGATGAACATACCTGTAGTTTCTACACCCAGAACATTGTATGGTGTGTGGGACGGTTACCTGCTGTCATCACTCCCTCACTCTCAGTAGAGTATTCTATCTTTCACCGTCGACACAAACATCTCTAGAGAATTTGTCGCAAGGATTTTTACTGTGACTCAGAGAATGTCATCTTTGAGAACAATATTTCCAGAAACTCTCAATTATGCTCTGTTATTGTTTAGTGTTTTCCAGGCAGTCTAACTCTACAAGGTATCCAAACAGCAGGTTGAGTGTACCCACAGTTTTTGGATTCCGTTAGTATGCCACTGAGATGTTTTAATCACCTGGAGATTAAATACTTCAACATATTTCACCTGATGCTTAACCACCCTAACGCTACTTGGGGAGGGGGGGGGGTTCGATTCGGTTGGATTAGATTAGCGTTAGGGTGTTTAATCATTTAGATAAAATAAGCTAGAGTATCTAATTTTCAGGTGATCTGATTTTTTTTTCAAATCTTTTCCACATACAGTAGCTCATAGTGACCGATCCAGAGCGTCATACGCTATACTAACATACCCTGTTACTCCTTTTCTAACTGCTGTAACAGATGTGCTCTTCTATGGGCTTTTCCTTACACAACGCCGCCCCAGGATTTATCTGATGTACACTGTCGTTTCACTCAACTAGCCATCACTCAACCGTCCTACGTCTACCCCCATAAAATAGTGGACACTGTGTGGTTCCTCAGTCTTCCATAGCCTGAACCCATCGCCTTGGCTACAGTCCCTCCCATCTTTCCACCTCCTTGGTCTTATTCTCCCTCTCCTACCATCATCCACGTCTCAATCATGCTCTTTTTGTTTTTACTAATCTTTCGTTCACTATTCCCCATTATGTTCATATCACAGCTGTCTTGTAGTTTCTTTCAGATATCTGTACAGTCTCACTCTAAAATCTCAACCATAGTCAGGCTGGTGACATTGTACTGGTCACACCAACCTATCTGAACACTTACCCATCACTACCATCCACTGCCCTCCACCCTCACACCCCCCACCACCACCACCTAGCACCACTAGCTCTACCAACGTTACCTCCTCCAACACCTCTACCGCCACCACCATCATCATCACCACTGCTACCACCACCGCCTTCATTACCACCACCATTACCACTAACACCACCAACTGCTACCATCAACACTACCACTACTTCCTCCACCACTACCACCACTTTGACCAACACCTCTACCACCGCCATGGCCACTACCACTACCACCACTGTCACCAACACATCTATCATCTACCACTACCACCACCACCATCACCTCAACCACTACTAACACCACCACCGCCTTGCTGTCGTGGCCATAACTCTGGGTAAGAGCAAGAGGCCCATAACTTGTGGCGGGAGAGACAAAGGGTCGTGATGCCTCCTCCTTCGTCTTCATCTCACCCTAGTGTTTACCTAGACCAATGATGATGGAGGGGGAGGAGGGGGGGTGTGTGTTAAGGCGGGACTCGTACAAGAAAGGAGCGGGAGGAGGACTGTGTGCATGAGACGTGGAAGAGATGGCGTTCATGGTAGTAAGGGAAGAAAATAAATGATAATAAATGTTTTAAAATATTTCCTTGAGATAAATGTACAGTATATAACAGGTGCCACTAAGAGGGCTCAGGCTCTCACATGGTTTAGCTATGTCAATGTTATTATTGTCCACTCTGAATGTGTGTTTTTCTGGCTAATTAAACTATTTCAATGTCAGGGGGTGGAAGACTGTGTGTATGGGGGTGGGGAGGAGGGAAGGACTGTGTGTATGAGAGTGAGGGAGGAGGGAAGAACTGTGTGTGGGGGAGGAGGGAAGGGCTGCGTGTATAGGGGTGAGGGAGGATAGGACTATGTGTATGGGGGTATGGGAGGAGGTAAGGACTGTGTGTATCAGGGGTGGGGGAGGAGTGCATGACTGTGTATGGGGGTGGGGGAAGTGATTTTTCATCAATTATAGAAACGATAATTTACTGTACTTTATCCTCTTTGCCAAAAGTCAGTTTATTAGCTGGTCATGCGGTCGGTTAGTTCTAGTACACTGTTGGTAAGTACTGGGTATGTACGGGATTGTTACACACTGTTGATAAGTTCGGGGTCTTGAATGCACTGTACTTAGACATGTGCCAGTGTGGATACACAGTACTCTTTACTGACCCTTCTGCATACGGGGAAACAGAGTGGTCGGCACTGCTATCAACTACTTTCACTTCTCCATTTTTATTTTATTTTTTATTTATTTATTTTAATTTTTTTTGCGGGAAAGAGCCCACCCGGGCACAGGTCATCAACCCACAATGGGGCCTAGAAGGGGGGGGGGGGTGAAATAAGAGTAAAGATAAATAAAAAATATAAAATAAAAATATCATATTAATCTACACCACGAAGATGCCGGAAAACCAGATAAAGTGAGACAAACTGTAAGAGCATGGAAATGCAGAAGAAGGCAGAGCATTTCACAGTTTGGCTGTGTGAAGAAAGAAGAATGCACTATAACGGGTTATTCTCGTGTGACCGACAGCCACTGAGAAACTGTGGGCACCGCGGGCAAGACTAGTGTTACGAGCCCATTGCCTTGCCGGCGGTACACAGGATGCCAAATCCACCGAACATTGCCTGTTAAAGTACTTATAAAAGAGAGAGAGTGAAGCAACATTGCGGCGAAGAGAAAAGGAAGAAAGATTGTAAAGTTACGTACCCCTTTGCTGCTGGGTGGACTAGGAGTGTTCCAGGATCGAATCAACGAACCTAAGGACAGGAGGCGAAGGCTGTCTCCGCACCCAAGTAATGCCTGTGTCACCTATATAACTAGTCTTAAAATATGTGTGTGCCTTCAGGAGAGGGAAGGGGTTGGATGGGGATGGCGGGGTGCCCAGGGGAGGGGTGACGTGCTGAGGGTTAAATGGGGGTATGGTATGGGGGATACTATGTGCTGGGGGTGGAGGAAGGAGTGCCGAGCTCCATAAATCCAGCAGTAAATATTGAACTCATTATCCCCAGTGCGGGGGTGACGTGAGAGGTTCGTGGGGCGATGCTAGTGATGGTGGGGTCTGGAGTGATGGTGGGGGTTGTGGGGTGATGTTTAAAGTCGTGGGGGTGATGTTGGAGGTTGTGGGGCGATGTTGGAGGTCGTGGGGTGATATTGGAGGTCGTGAGGTGATGTTTGGAGTCGTGGGGGTAATGTTGGAGGTCGTGGGGTGATGTTGGAGGTCCTTAGGTGATATTTGGAGTCGTGGGGTGAAGTTGGAAGTCGTGGGATGATGTTGGAACCATAGATATCAACAGATCCCCACAGACATCAATAGACACTTTCTTACCGACCCAGGGGGCACTTGAACAAGCCGAGGGAATTCCAGGTGAGGATGATAGTGATGAAAAATATGGTGATAATGTTGAGGGCGTGTGTTAGGTTTCCGCGAGGTTCCTTCGTCCACTTAGGCGTGAGCTGACTAGTTAGTGTAATTGAGTGGAAGTGACGACCTGCCACCTGCCACATACATTGAGAAGGGGGGAGTGAGGGTAGGAGGGGATGAGGAAGAAGATGGGGGGGGGGAGAAGCGGAGTGGGTGTCTCTCATCAGGTACAAAGAGGAGAGAGGGGGGAAGGGTGGCAGTTAATTGTGGCGTCTCGTTTTAATCCCATTCTTTCAATATGTTATGTTTTTTTTTTCTCACTGCCTTAAATAGTTTATTCAGGCTAGTGAAAGCTACCTGTGAATTACCGACCGAGAGGAAGCTTAGCGTTGCCAGGTGTAAGATTGCTTATACATAAATACAGGTGTTCTCAGTGTTGACTACATAATTAATGAGGTTTATACATGTTATCATTATAGCTATAGGTAAAAATAATATTCACCGACTAGTACAATATTTTGTTCTTGAAGTTGTCAGCCTTATTCTGGTGCTTTTGTCTGACACTGCCCCAGTCCCTCAGTGTGTGTGTAACGATATTATATGCCAAGCTCTCACATGGAAACCCCTCGGCGGGAGGACAGAAAAAGAGATATAAGGACCACTCTAAAACTCTACTTAAGTGCTGTAATATACAACCAAATTCACTAGAGCAACTAGCCTTAGACCGTTCCTTATGGCGCTCAACATGCCATAGAGGAGCGGAAACACTTGAGACCTCACTGAACCAAAAGAGAGCTACTAAACGAGCCCAACGACATCAGAGGGCTCAAGGCATAATTCCTCTTAATGAACAACATCCCCGTCACCTATGCAACAAGATCTGCGCCTCCAGGATTGGACTCCAAGGTCATCTACGGTGGCATCAGAGGAATAACACATAACTCATCAATCATCTCATCTGGAGCAACGTCGTCATAGACTTGGGTGGACTGCCATAAGCAAGTGTAACGATATGTGGGAGGCAAACGCTCCCAGGCAGCTTTGGTAACCCTTGATCTTTCTTTGTATCTCCTCTCACCTTTTTTTTTATCACCCCCTATCATAAGGAAAAACGGTCTATAGGATGTTGAACAAAAAAGTCAATAGATAATTATCGTTTGTTCACCACATATAACACATACCAGTAAGTTATATAAAACCCGCACAACAGCCTCGCTCTACCGGTATCAGATTTATTCTTTTTTTTTGTAAATTTTACAGTTAACGAAATCCTGTTTACACTCCGGCTATTGTATTAATTAATACACGCAATTTGGCTTTGTAAAAACTATAAAAAACGTCTTTTTATGGAAGTGTTTTAATGAATGCATACACTTTTGTTATTTAAGGAGGCCCACACTCAGGGCAGAAAATACGACTGAAAGGAATAGTTACTTTGGTTTTGTATGAACTTTGTGTTAGAGATGATTATGTTAAGTGGACTGATGCCTTGACTGTGTTCATAACGTGGCTAATTAGCTTTCAGGTACATACAGTATCTAACTACTATATAGTCAGATTCAGGTACCGCTTTCATATTCCTGTCCATATATGGGAATTAATATATTACAGTATGCCTGGCAAGGAGTACCTGGAGGTATACTGTAACAGGTACTTACTGGAGAAATACTGTGTCAGGTACTAACTGGAGGTATACTGCGACAGGTACTAACTGGAGGTATACTGTAACAGGTAGTAACTGGAGGTATATTATTCATGTACAGAAACCTAACCTAACCTCCGTTAACTCGTTGTGGCTGTGTAGTAATTATTGATATTTGCTTTACTATAACCAGTGATATAGATGGCTGATGAATTCGCAACAGATGTATAATAGTTGGTGCAACAAGTACGTCTTCTAGGTAAATAATGTGGCCAATGATCCAGTATAATTGAAGCCTTTATGACATCTATAATTTGCTGTTTCTATAATTACGCAATAGTTGCAGTATAATTATGGTTATAACTACATAATCAAGGATAATAATCCAGCTATATCTGTACTAATAATTACTTTAGAATGACTAAACACCCGGAGAATAATCGGTTAACAATCCCATTAAAATTATCGATAATACATGTAAGGGAAGTGTCACGTAAGATAATAATCTTTTAATGAGGTTGTCTGGATAATGTTAGTGTGTGAAAATGATCAATATTGGAACCTGATCTGTGTTGACAGTGAGGGTGTGGGTGGCTGGCAGGCAGGGTGTGAGGGTAGGAGGATGTGAGTGTGTAGAAGGGTGTGTGGGTGTGTAGGAGGGCGTGAGGGTGTATAAGAGGGTTTGGTTTTGACAATAAGGAACATTAACGCAATGAGACATATTGTGGTGTTTGCTCGTCAAGATACACATAAATACTCTTTCTGTCTCTCTTTTCACACACACACACAACGATACATAATTATATTCATCCCTGGGAAAGTTTTATGGAGTTAAAGTGTCAGATTTAATGAGTAACGAGGTAGTTAGTGTCGTAATGAGGTTGTTTGGGAGGTGCAGGACAACTAGTGACTCTGTGGTGTCTGTGTACCAGTGTTGAATAAATGTGTTGTCATCGTTATCCTCGCCGTCACTGTATGAGTTTGAACACCATCATCCATGCTCACTTGTGCAATGTAAAGTTGGGCGATATAAAGGAAAGTCGATCAAAATTAAGTGAAGTCGGGCAATATGGAGAAAAGTCGGATAATATGAAGGAAAAGTCGGTCAATGTGAAGTAAAGTGGCATTATGAAGGCAAGTCGGGCAAAAGTAAGTTAAGTCGGGCATTATGAAGAAAGGTCGGGCAATATAAAGTAAAGTAGGATAAAGTGAAAGAAAGTTGGACAATATGTATTAAAATCGGATAATATGAAGTCGGTTAATATGAAGTAAAGTTGAGCAATGTTAAATAAAATCTGATGATGTAAATTAGTATAATAACAAGTGATCGTGGCCCTTCGTGCCAGGTTCGCTATATAGTTCGACAAAACAGTAATGGAGGGAATATATGGAGAAGTGCCCTCGCGCCGGGATTTAACAGTTTACCAAGGCGTGAAAGTTTGAAAGCTCTTGCTTGGCTAGCGCACTACCGCCATCAGGCTGACAGCGTACAGCGACATCGTTTTCCAGGGTAAATAAAATGGTTAATTAATGCCTTCCTAAGGAAACCATCGACGTGGGACCAGGTTTGTTCCATTCTACGAATTTTTTGCTAATTTTCCACCAAGTTTGATAAAAAAACGATTGTGCCGTTTCGGCTGCCCAGAACAGACACACACAGACACACGGCTATTCCTATAGTATATTAGAGATAGTATATTAAATAAGTAAAGTCGGACAATATGAAGTCAGTTAATATGAAGTTAAGTTGGAGAATGAAATAAAGTCTGTTCCGGTTTTCCTCTATAGTCTCCTCCTTCAGTCGTTTGTTTTATTAAGGTACTATTGCAATATATTCAGTATTGTTTTTAGTTATCTGTCAAAGGAACAAAGGTTTGAGACAGGTGTTTATCCTGGAATTTGAAACATCCAAAATTAAAACAATACAAACGACAATAAACCTCAGAACATAAATTTAATAGTTAAAACATCAAAACTTAGAACATTAAAACAACATTGTCAATAAATCACTTGTGTCGAAGATTTTTTTAAAAGCAGTTAAAATTCCCTCAAAGCCTAAAAAACGATTCAGGTAAAGTTTAGCGCTGTAGCCCCATATAAACAATTCCTTCATCAATAACCGTTAAAATATAACTACAGAATTCCAGGAGTTGTAGGTATTGTTTTGTGTTTTTTGGTTCCTCTCTAGATTATTAAATATTTGAACTTCAAACGATACTAACTAAAAAATAATAAAAAAATACCGTCAAACTGGAATCCTCACGCCGGGTGAAGTACGGATCAACATTTTAATTGGCAAATTCTTTGAGTAACTTTTTGACTATGTTAACATTTTCGTTTTAATTTTAAATACGTGTTTATAACTAGCCTCCGAAGATGGAACTATCCAGAAAAAAATGCCTCAGCCAAAAGTAAAGGCTATGACATAATTCTCGTAACAAACTTACACTCAGGAGCCCTTAACTACTTGCCAACAGTGAATGACAACGACTGCATGAGTCATGATTAGTAAACTGACTAGAGAGGAAGAGGATACAGCTATTTCCGGGACATCAAGTGGAGGGGGAGGCAGTTGTGGTATTGTTGTGACGCCGGAGAGTTCTACCATTCCTACAGCACAAGGTAACACAAAGAGATGAATCTGTTGATCATAATGTTGACGACTAGTGATATGAATAGTCAAGTATACGAGCTTAATTTAAAGACCTATTACCTGTTGATGTGCTGTACACCACAGTTTCTCTTGCATTTTAGTATGATAATGCAGACTTTTCTTTGAAAGCGTAATTGATACTTGCAGACTAACAAGATATTTACAAGGCTAATCACTATTCCAGATGTTAAAGTATTACAACTTTTCATCCTTAGCTCATTACTTTTAATTCTAATTGGTATGCTTTTATATTGTGAGTTATAAATGCCAGAGGTACTGAATATCATCCCCTAAAATTATTTTTAGCTGTTTATCGAGCCATGAAAAAATAAACAGATTGTACTCACGTATTAACTGTTTTGGAGTCAATAAAAGTTTACACGCAATTTATTTTATATTTATTTTTGACGTATTTTAATAATAACAATATTTACAGATGAAAACAATATTTGATAGAAAATGTTGGCGTAGCGACAATCGTGGGATGTTTTATTATTGACGGGACACAACTGCCTGACGCTCATATCAAAACCCAAATTTCAACCTTACTCCAGAGTAATTAAGGGCGAATATTGTACTCTTATATCGTAGCAACTTTAGCTAGAACAGATTGAGTGTTTGTTTATGTATCAGTACCGGCGTGTGTGTGTGTGTGTGTGTGCTGAGGTACAGTATGTGTGTGTGTGAAGGGGGGGGATATTTGCTGTGTGAATATGGGTGACCGGTAAAAAAAAAATAAGAAAAGGTAAAACAAAATTAGATTAGGTTAAACTAGGTTAAGTTAGGCTAGGATGTGTAGGATTGGTTAGGTTAGGATAGGTTACGTTAAGACAGGTTAAGTTAGGAGACTTTTCCGCAGTGATTTTTTTAACCTAGCTTCACACATACGAGACTTCACGTCCCACTGACTGAATGTATGCGTTATTTTGACTCGAACGAAATTGGGATCTTGCATTGATCGTAATGACATGCCACATACTGTATTATAGCGTTTATCACTTGTAAACATAATTGAATGGTATTGGAAAGGCTAGTTTTTTTATTGTCATGCCTTAGTATATCTTATCTTCAAAGAGACTATTGTTTATGTTACGTGTGATAAAGCAAAAGCGTGTGCAAATTTGAAAAAAAAATATTTGTGCCTTTAACAACCGGTCCATTCTCCCTCCTTTTCAATGATCGCCTGCACTCTTACAGGCATGTTGGCAACCCCATGAAAGGCTGAAAACTAAACTTTAAGGGTACAAGATTCGGGGAAATGTCCTGGCGTGGGTAGAGGACTTTCTACATGACCACAAGCAGTGTGTGGTGGTTAATGGCACGAAATCATCAACAATATCCGTAACAAGCGGGGTACCACAGGGCAGTGTATTGAGCCCGCTGCTGTTTGTTTGTTTCATAAATGACATGCCTGAAGCTGCAAATTCCTCCATACAAATTTTTGCGGGCGACGCCAAGTTATTTCGGCAAATTAAGAACCAAGCGGACTGTGAAGAGCTGCAGAAGGATCTCAGTGAGCTTCAAGAACGGTCGAAGAAATGGCTGCTGAGATTCAATGTCACGAAGTGTAAGAGGCTGCACCTGGGACGTACCAACGGTAAGGAGGCGTATCATATGTCCCAACGGAACGAAGAGACTGCATTAAATGAAACGGAATGTGAAAAGGACCTAGGTGTGTACGTTGACAATGAACTGAAGTTTTCGGGCCATTGCGAGAAGAAGGTAAACCAGGCAACTAAGTTATTAGGTCATATAAGAAGGTCGTTCAGATATCTAGATGGTCCGTCCCACGGAACGATATTTAAGAGTGAAGTGCTTCTCCGCCTGGAGTATTGTCATCCCGTCTGGTCCCCGAGATATGCTAGGGACTGTCAGCTGATTGAAAATGTCCAAAGGAGGGCCACCAGATTGGTGCCTGCACTGCGGCACCTCAGCTACCCGGAGAGATTGGAGCGCCTGAACTTGCCTAGCTTGTACTACAGACGGGCAGGGGGAGATCTGATTGAGGTGTACAAGCGTCTCAGAGGGCACTACTCAGTCAAGTGTCCTTACCTGGAGCTGGCGGACGCTCGCTCCACAAGGGGACACAACTCAAGGTTAAAGAAGCCACAAGTCCGGATAACTGTGAGGGGTAACTTTTTCGGAGTGAGAGTTGCGAACTCTTGGAACAATCTGCCAGAGAGTGGTGACGGCACCGAGTGTGAGGTCTTTTAAGACCAGACCTGATCAACACTGGAGCAGGATCAAATACATTCAGGAGCCAGTGCATGCCCAGTACTTGCCAACAGTGCGTAACAGAGACGTAACCGATCGCCCAAGCGGCTAACGAGCCGATCAGTGGTGAAGAGGATAAAAGTAAATGTAATATGCCGCCGGACGAGGCGTGAGGTTTGGCCTGGAAAGACTCTAACACCGAGTGGGTGTGATTCCTCAGTTCATGGGCAGGCACCCAGGTGTTAACCAAAGAGGCCCATATATTGTCAATGGGAATGCAGTCTGCACTCGAAGTTTGCAGCACTGAACATCACGGTTCAGGGTGGAAAATTAATTTAAGTTTAAATAAATTAAAAAATTTCAATGTTTTATAATAGGAAGAGTGCTCAGTATGTGTCCTTATTAACAATACGTTTTCACACGAGAGACTTTTCAAAGTAAACTTGTTATACACACCATTGCCTTGGCTAGGAGTAAAGTCAGCGATAGATGTTATTTTTTGGCGCTGTAAATCATTGGTACAATAAACTCATAAATGTTACCCGTCTTATGACTAAAAAAATCATAACCATAAAAAGAAAGAAAACAAAACAAAACAGATATCAAGGTTTTAAGAAAAGATCATTGAATGAATTCTCTCTCTCTCTCCCTCTCCCTCTCCTCCCTCGCCAAATTATGCTATATATAGCAGCCTACCTCACGACTTTTTCGTAACCTTCCATTAACTTGTTTTTTGCTCTTTCGAAAATTAGCGCTGTCCAGTAATGTGTGTTCCTTTGAGGGTAATTAGCTAAATAGGCACCAGTCCTGATAGGCTCCATTCCTAATAGAACCTATTCCGTCCTAAAAGACTTCAGTCCTAGTAGGCCCCATTCTTGATAGCCCCAGTCCTAATAGAACCTTCTCCATTCATAGAGCCTCAGTTCTAATAGACTCCAATCCTAATAGGTCCTATAGTCAGGGTAGGCCTCTAAGCCCTAATAGAGCCTAGTGGCTCTAGTGTCTAGTCCGTCTTAATTTTAGAAAACGTATAGTGTGAACGTGTACAGTATATACAGTACAGTACACAGAGAACGTTTTCGAAAATCTCATATTTTATGCCGTCTGATAATTTTAAATAGGAAGCACCGCCTGGGCCAGTATATAAAAGATATCCTTCACATTTTTCTGTGTTCTAAACCAGTTATAGACGGCTACATCGAATCCCACTCCAGCCTGATTCAAATACATTGTTTTTTTTTCCAGAAATGTATTGAAAACTGCAATAAAAAAGCGATAGACGACTCTGATAAACTAAATTTTTACCTGGAAATTTTAAAAATGTATTGTGGCTAGGATAGGATAGGTTTAGATTAGATTAGAACCGTTAGAGTTTCTTAGGTTATGTTGGTTTAGGTTGAAAAGTAAAAGTGGGTTCCATAGGCATGACTGCTCGTTAGGTCAGAATCCATCTAAATTTGTAGATAATACGTACTGACAATTTAGCGTAAAAAATTGCTTCGAAATTGCCCCCAGACTATACCGTACGTAGCCGGATGCACTACATGTGTCGTCTCCAAGGCCTTGGTGGCGATTTTTATTGACACATTGATGACTAACCAATTAACCGATTACGTAGTAACTGGTGTAATTATCCTCGTAATTGAAGCTATATGAACACACTGATTGACTTAAGATAAAACACAAAAATTAACCCCCCAAAATGACAACAAAATTACACTGAGACTCTACCTTAACTTGATACATTTATTTAATATTAATCAAGAGAAAAGAAAATAAGGTAATTAATATATTGGGAAATATGGTATTAACTTTGTATACTTAGCTGATCGTAAAGTGAATACCAAGCCCGGTTAGGTACTAAACCTAAATTTCTCACAAGAAGTTTTACACCAATTTTTGGTATCAGGAAGCTACACAAATGTATTGTGTTAATTATCGCACAAGCAACCGGTAATTTGGGATCTTTAGCGGTATGTCTTAACACCTTACTCTAGTCTTTCACTGTGTGCTGAGGTGCCAGACAGGACTTAAGTGGCAGAGAGTCAGAGGATCTCCGCGTACTGACTGTCTAAAGGCGCTAATTTTTAACATTCAATCTAAAAATGAGAATTCAGTAAGACATCTAATTTCTTATAGGTCATGTTTGTCATATTTACTGAGATATATAATATCACGATTCTGGTGTCTTACAATATTTCATTTATGCACCAAAAATCTTTTGATATTCGAGGTAAATAAATATCCAGGGCAATACCACATTTAGTGTAAGAACCATCTCTACAATATTCGTCGTTCTAATAATAATAATAACGCTACACCAATTTGGTCACATTATATAAATTAAGGAGTAAAAATTCTGACTCAATTTTATATAAAATAACACTTATCTCGTGTACTCCAATGTATGTTAAGTGACTAACCTAGTGTATATTATGTATCACTCACCTAGTGTATATTATGTATCACTCACCTAGTGTATATTATGTATCACTCACCTAGTGTATATTATGTATCACTCACCTAGTGTATATTATGTATCACTCACCTAGTGTATATTATGTATCACTCACCTAGTGTATATTATGTATCACTCACCTAGTGTATATTATGTATCACTCACCGAGTGTATATTATGTATCACTCACCTAGTGTATATTATGTATCACTCACCGAGTGTATATTATGTATCACTCACCTAGTGTATATTATGTATCACTCACCGAGTGTATATTATGTATCACTCACCTAGTGTATATTATGTATCACTCACCTAGTGTACAGTATATTATGTATCACTCACCTAGTGTATATCAAGTAACACACACGTAGACCCCACGTAATGGTATACCTGTCACAGACACCCATTTAACAATACCTCAACTCCCTAAGAGAGAGAGAGAGAGAGAGAGAGACACTCACCTGTGTTTGTGTGTGTAAATGCAGGTCTGCTCGGGCCAGAGACGCGGCGAGAGTGGCTGTCTCCCACAGATGTTGCTCTTTATATAGCCTGACCTACTCCCATACCTCCCTTCCTCCCTCCCTCTCGTTCGTCTGCGCAAAGGTAACTGCGCCTTAATTTCGCCCACTTAACATTAGCTAGTGAACACGTATTTATCCTTTTTAGATAGTTGATGAATGTAGGTGTAGAGGTTAGTATCAAAATAAGAGCGTTGTTCAAGCAGGTCAACTACTGTAGGTGGATATACCTTTGGATAGCTCAGATTGTTAGGTGTGAAAATATATCTTTTCTAAATTTTACTGTATCGTTGACACTTTCTTTTTGGTTTTTGACTGGTATTATATGTAAAATAGGTGATGTATATTGTTATTATTATTATTATTATTATTATTATTATTGGTAGTAGTAGTAGTAGTAGTAGTAGTAGTAGTAGTAGTAGTAGTAGTAGTAGTAGTAGTAGAAGTAGGATTTTTGATCCCATGGCCGCATGTCACCGTAACCTAGCTCTCGAGGCTGCACATAGGAGGAACGAGAACGACAAGAGAAGGGCATATGGAGAGAGAATTCAAAACGTTGATCAAGGCAGCTTCACTCCTCTAGTGTTCACAACCTCTGGTGGGATGGGCCCAAGTGCAAGATGTTTCTACGCCAGACTCGCGGAGTTGATCTCCGAACAGAAGCAGCAGCCCAGAAGTTATGTTACAGCCTGGATGAGATGTCGACTGTCTTTCTCTCTCCTTCGGTCGGCTTTGCTCTGCCTCAGGGGAACGAGAGCTTCTGCCCCTACTCCGACAACTGCTGCAGATGTTGACTATGAGGCTACAGTCACTGAATGCCGCATAGATCTGCGGCTCAACTAATTTAACACAGATAGGATAGCTTCTTATGTATTAGGATATTTAATATTAAGGTAAATAAATGGTGGCGAAGGTGTGGCTATTGGGGGAGGCTGGAGGCCACGTTTAAAAAAAAAAAAAGTAGTAGTAGTAGTAGTAGTAGTAGTAGTAGTAGTAGTAGTAGTAGTAGTACCATTGCGTCCTGCCACACCACATGACTCCTGGGTGAACGACCTAACATTCAATCTGAACTGTTGCTTTATCCCACGGGTTCTCAATTAGGGTCAAATTATCCCCGTGGGGATAATTTGAAATTTTTTCAGGGGAAACGCAATTGAATACATGATTATGAAAAAAATCGGATCAACTCCAAACTGTCCGCCAAGACATGGTACCTGGTTTCTACTCAGGGTTATGGACAAATAAACAAGTGTAGCTGCTCGTAAAAAAATGTGGGAGTCATGAGTACAGTAATGTCGTCATGTGTGTTTCTGGGTAACAGTTAAAATTACTTGAGAAGCCCGGCTGTAACCAAACTTAACGAACATAAAGTGAAAACAAACATCTGTCCAAATAAATAATACCCTATTGTAGTGATAATATATTAGTGCATCATATCTTCATATATTGTTTAATCAAATTTATTAAGATAGTTACATTACGTACGAAATATATATAAGTGTATACAATCAACCGCGTAAAAATATATAATACAATGTTCATATATATGTGTTGAAAGAGTCTGTAATGTTGTATATCTTGGAGTACCGAGTGACGTCAGAGAGGCGGGAGGGTCAAGGTCACTGTGTGCTTGTTTATGTGTCTCTATGTGTTATTCAGTCATGTGTTTTGTTTTTTATGTGCCATTCCTTCAATCTCAAATGACCAAAAATACATCTCCAACTCAGCTGTTATCTGTCACACTGAACTGATAATCTCTTAGTTGACCGTTCTATAAAGTTAAACCAAAGTCTCTAAAAGTCTCTCTGATCAAGTGATTATCTCTAACACACTGTAGTAATTATCTCTCAGTCGGTTATGTATCTCTGAGAGTCATCACAGTATCTCCAGGTGTCAGCCAAAGTTAGGTTTGACCACGTCACTTGAGGTGGTAGGAGGCGGGGGATCGTTACGGGTCATTATTGACACTTTAACGAGGTCATTATCTCCCCTGATCTGTTACTGCTGCTGCTGCTGGTAGATGTTAAAATAGATGGAGAGAGAGAAAAAGAGAGAGGGAGGGAGAGAAATTGAGAGGGAGTGTGAGAAGGTCTGTGATATTCTGTACGTATGTGTGTGTGTGTGTGTGTGTGTGTGTGTGTGTGTGTGTGTGTGTGTGTGTGTGTGCATCGAGTAACAGAGAGAATGTAAGAGAGAGAGAGAGTCGCACTAACAGTTGTCCCTCTGGCGGCACATAAGGGCACTACGCATTTACGTGACCCAATCGTCGACCTCAGCCATCAAGCTGAAAAATACACTTAATTAGGGAGGCTGGTGGGGAGGGAGAGTAAGGGAGAGTGGGAGAGTAAGGGAGAGGAGGGAGAGTAAGGGAGAGTAAGGGATATAAAGCCTTAGTGAGGGAATAATTAGCTAAAGTAGTATTAAATTACACACACACACACACACACACACACACACCTCCTTGCCGCCTCTGCCTCTCGCATGATATATAAAATGAGTCGCCATTGTGGGAAAATTAACCCATAAAGCTATTTATTGTGACAGACAGTTAATGAAAATATATTACAGGTTGAAGTCCCGGTGGTCGATTGTCAAGCTTGGTTGTCAAGGTATGTTGTGTCTCCTCCCTATCCCACTCACCCCCCCACTACAAATTCCTCCCCATCCAACACACCTTGTTATCCCCACATCACTCCTACTCACTCCAAAATTCCGATCCTACTCCCTATCACTCCAAAATCCCCATCCTTCTCACTCCCTCTCACCCCAAACTCCCTATCCGCACACGTTTGAGTTTAATAACACGTAACAACTGCTTGCAATCTTGACTCCTGAGAGAATCGCGTAGAATGTTCCTAACCTAACCTAACCTTACATAACATAACCTAACCTAGCATAACCTAATTTAACACCTAAGCCCACACACCATCCCATACAGCCCACTCACCGTATCATGCAGCCCACTATCACATACCTTCACCTCTCTATCCAATGCCTCAACCCACTCACCATCCCATACCTGAGCCCACTCACCATACCACACAACCCACTCACCATCTCACACAACCCACTCACCATCTCACACAACCCACTCACCATCCCACACAACCCACTCACCATCCCACACAGCCCACTCACCATCCCACACAACCCACTCACCCTCCCACACAGCCCACTCACCATCCCACACAACCCACTCACCATCCCACACAGTTCACTCACCATATCACACAGCCCACTCACCATCCCACACAACCCACTCACCCTCCCACACAGCCCACTCACCATCCCACACAACCCACTCACCATCCCACACAGTTCACTTATTATGTTAGATGCCATCACAAGATTGTTATCTTAATTTAGCCTTTAGCATAGTGTACCTAGGAATGGGACATTAATAGTCTCATAACTACTTGTAGGATTACGGATACTGCGTAGGAGGTCTGCCGGTATTGCGTCACGGACCGTCCTGCTAGTACCCCAGACTCTCTTAAATGAAAACCATATGAATACATCACGCGAGGATTATTCACACCTCGTGATCGTTAGTCTACCCTCTCCTCTCTGGCGCTTGTACCGAGCGTTCTAGGCAGTTCTTAACAGGCCGTGACCCAGTAAAGACATATAGCCGATTACTCAAGGCAGGATTATAGTCACGGCAGTCTCTGTATATAATATAGAATATACTCTGTAAGAAGGACAGTCACAGACTCTACTTCACCCCTTCAGTTTACAGAGTGAAGACGAAATTTGTGTCAGAGTGTATATAAAAGTGGACCAATGTTGAAACCCCATGACCAGTGCTGAAGAACAAATACTAGAAAAGCCGCTTGACCCAGATTCATTTCCACATTAAAGGACCACTGATTATAATTATCCCACATATCCCTCTCACTATCTCACACCTCAGCCCACTTACCATCCCACACAGCCCACTCACCATCTCACACAGCCCACTCACTATCCCACACAGCCCACCCACCAAACCATACCTCTCCCTCGGTCAAGGCCAAACATATTCACTTATCAGAAGTTTGTCTCTTTATCAACCCTCCTCTTTCCCCTCACCTCTCTGTACCCTCCCTCCTTCCCCTTCTCTCCCACAATTAAACAATTACGCCAGTATATTCCTCCTCCCATCCCCTGCACTCCCATCCCCTCCCGTTCCCTTAAAAAATGGACAAGGATGCAGGAAAGTGGGTACGAGTTCAGTAATTGGTCGCGCCTCAGTGGCCACTTGTCAAGGATTCTGCTTCACAACATCCACTTTAGGACGACACACGGCGGATGTGACTAACGCTCATTTGTTTATGATTGTTGATATTAAGCTGGACTAGAATTCTCAAAGGGTGGGACGTTCACTTTTTTCCTCGGTGTGGGTAGGAGGGAGAGTAAGCTACGCCACATAGTTGAGGGATCATAATTCTCTCAGCTCCAGGAAGGCACAAATAAATATGGCTGGAACCTTTGAGTATCCAGGCCCTGTTTGTTATGGTTGTCCCCCACGTTGTTGTATATTTGGTTCAGTATAGCGAGTTTACGTAATGTTGTCGTAAACAGAGTAATATTACTGAGTTAATATTTGACTATTGCAGAAAAAAATCTCTTCATCCACGTAATTTTATTTTGAAACTTTAAAGTAAACGGAACAAATCCACAAATCCCAAATCCGTGTTTATCAGTTGAGGAACCCGGTGACTTTAGCCTCGGTGTATACCTCTACCTGGAGTACTCTAAATATAAGAGACATTATTGGAAACTTTACTATTTCTAACTTTTCGTAGAATCGTAAAAAGAACACATTTAAGATGAGACGTTATGTTAAGATTCATTCAAGCTGGTGATGCAATTATGTGTGTGTGTGTGTGTGTGTGTGTGTGTGTGTGTGTGTGTGTGTGTGTGTGTGTGTGCAGCTGGAGACGTTAATGAGATATCACTAGGTCAAAATATCAGTGTTTTGCGAACTTCAATCAAAACAAAGTGTAAACAAAGTCAAGGGGTCACCACACAGTTCAGTATTATTAACCTCTGACCTTTGAGAACCCAGAACTATTGGGTTACCATCAAGGAAAACGACTTGTAAGCTATAAATTAAATAATTCTTGATTACTAATACCTAACCCACAGGAAATAATAAACAATAACTGGTAACTAGCCAAGATAAACATTTGGTCTCTTCAATTTGAGTCATGGGATAGTGAAATGTGGAGAGCGGAAACCGTAGACATATGCGACCTTAGATCTCCGTAGCTGTACTGTACATACTCGGTGGTTACTGCGAGCATTTTTCCATGATCTGGGAATAAAAATATATAAATATACACTAGACTAAACCATGATAACGAATCCCTTCACAACTAGACTGTTATAGGACGAAGCTGCTGGCGACGTAAGATGTGTGGACTGCGACAGACGTATAGACGCTCAGCCACTGTATAAAGTAGTTTAATAATCATATAATTTACTGAATACAATTTTATATATTCATTACTCTAATCTGTCAGTATAATTATAAGATTTTTCTCCGATTTATTCCTGTGATAGAGAGAAGAATATAGTGTAGTGTGTGATGACGTGTACAGTACCTTGTGTATTATGAGGTGTACAGGGTATTGTGTAGCGAGGTGTATTGCCTGAGATGAAGTATGTAGTGTGAGGTGTAGCATAATGCGTAGTGCGTACTGCCTGGCGAAACATAATGTGTACATAGTGTTTGGTGTGTAGTGTGAATTGAATTTTGTCGTAACTGCCCATTCTGCCCATTCTCTGAGCGATAGCGCAAGAGTGATTACAGAATAAAGGCTACGAAGGGTGTGTATTACAGACCCCAGATATTGTGGCATTGAATGTTACAGTGTCACCAGTACAGTGTTTTTTGTTTAGTTCTGTACATAGGAGTTAACTTATTCACACCTCCGTGAGTGGCATACTGTAGCGTGCCCAACCATATGCCCGCACACTTTGTTATTCATGTTTGAAGCATGAGAGGCATTCAAGTACATTGTGTGTTTAGTTTTATACATAGGAAATGACTTAGTTACTAGGTGCAACAGAGGTGGAAGTAATCTTAATATATCAGCTATCTTGCCATTAGAGATAAAAAACTTTGCCATTTCACACACAGCGTGCTTGGACTTGTCCGTAAAGGGTTATATTTTTTCAAAGTCTAGGTCTCTAGGACGTAGTGTTTGAGTGTGTGTGTGGCCATATGTCTGGCTAAACATTTTAAATTTAGTTTTGTTCACATCTGCTTAAGGGGCATTCTGCCAGAGGTACTTATATCCTAACCTTAGTCTAGCGGTTACATCATCTTGTAATTTACCGATCTTGGTACTTGGTCCATATACACGCTTTACTTGATACATCTCACCATGGGAGACAATGGATTGACTACGTATTACCTACTTTCACCTGTCTGCTTACCTCAAATTCATCGACAAACAATTCACTCTTGAGTGCAGATTTAAAGGTACTTTTTGACAGACCTAGATTGCATTCAACATTGTTAGACGCGATTTGGGTTAAGTAATTAGCTGTAATTTTCACTAAGGCCTATGTGAGGGGGGATCCACAGCAGTTTGATCGTGTAAGGGTTATATTTGTCATTTTTTTCAAGTTTGTTAATGCCTCTCCCGTCACGGAGGACCAGGCCTGGTGCGGTAGTGGTGCGTGATAATCTACCAGAGGTCTTATGTAGCCTGTGTTCATTGTCTTAACAATTCTAACATTAGCACCATAATGAGGGTTGTACTCCGCTACACTTTTATCGTATACTGGCGGGTTACCTTTTGTATGGCAGGTGAGGTACAGGGATAGAGACACCAAGACATTTAAACGTGTATAGACATAAATACGCATGTACCCCGGGTCGGTAATGTACCCCCATGGAGGGCGCGTAATCGCTTGACCTAACACACAGGGGTGTAAAAATGAACATGCAAATCAGTGGTGCTGATGATTCACAAGTTACCAGCCAACCCCACCTCATCTCGGTGTGGCGCCAACACCATCCTTCCCTCCTTCCACCAACACCATCCCTCCCTCCTTCCACCAACACCATCCCTCCCTCCTTCCACCAACACCATCCTTCCACAGCTTACCAGCCCTCCCTCCACCAACAGTCCTTCCTCCCTCCATCCTTCCCTCCCCTTCCCACCAACACCTCCTCCCCTCCTTCCACCAACACCACCAACACCAGCCCTCCTCCACCAACACCAGTCCTTCCTCCTCCATCAACACCACCCCTTCCTTCTCCCTCTCTGCCACCATCCTCCCTCCTTCCCACCAACACCAGCCCTCCCTCCACCAACACCAGTCCTTCCTCCTCCATCAACACCACCCCTTCCTTCCCTCTCTATTATCCCTCCTCCTTCCACCGCCACCCCTCCACCAACACAGCGATCCTTCCTCTCCACCAACACCAGCCCTCCCTCCCCTACCATCAATATAACAACAATATACATGCAAAATCAATTACTTCAACTTCCAGCTTTCAATTCTCTTTTTACATCAGTTTTACCTTCATTGTTGTTATCAAATGTTTGGGCGAGGATCCCCCCTCCCCTGATGGATATAGTGCGAAGAATCCTCCCCCCCTGATGGTGTATAGTGCAGAAGGATCCCTCCCCCCTGATGGTGTATATGCAGGATCCCTCCCCCTGATGGTGTATAGTGCAGAAGGATCCCTCCCCCCCTGATGGTGTATAGTGTATAGGATCCTCCCCCCTGATGGTGTATAGTGCGGATCTCCCCCTGATGGTGTATAGTGCGAAAGATCCCTCCCCCTGATGGTGTATGGTGCAGAAGGTATATAGTGCGAAAGATCCCTCCCCTGATGGTGTATAGCGAGATCCCTCCCCCCCTGATGGTGTATCCCTCCCCCTGATGGTGTATGAAGTGAGATCCTCCCCCTGATGGTGTATAGTGCGAAGGATCCTCCCCCCTGATGGTGTATGGTGCCTGATGGTGTATGGTGCAGAATCCTGATGGTGTATAGTGCGAAGGTGAGGGATCCCTCCCCCTGATGGTGTATAGTGCGAAGGATCCTCTGATGGTGTATGGTGAAGATCCCCTGATGGTGTATAGTGCGAAGGATCCCCCCCTGAAGGTATATAGTGCTCCCCCTGATGGTGTATAGTGCGAAGGATCCTCCCCCTGATCAAGGTTGTATGAGTGAAGGATTCCTCCCCCTGAAGGTATGGTGCAGGGATCCCTCCCCTGATGGTGTGTATAGTGCGAAGGATCCTCCCCTGAAGGTATATGGTGCGAAGAGATCCCTCCCCCTGATGGTGTATAGTGCGAAGGATCCCTCCCCCTGATGGTGTATAGTGCGAAGTTCTCCCCCCCTGAGAGAAGGTATATAGTGCGAGAGATCCCTCCCCCTGATGATGGTGTATAGTGCGAAGAAGGATCCCCCTGATGGTGCTTACCCCCTGATGGTGTATAGTGCTGAAGAGATCCTCCCCTGATGGTGTGTATAGTGCAGAAGATCCTCCCCTGAAGGTATATAGTGCGAGATCCTCCCCCCCCCTCCCCCCCATTGGTGGATGGTGTATAGTGGATTGCTCCCCCTGATAGTGTAGTGCGAAGGATCCTCCCCCCTGAAGGTATATAGTGCGAAGAGATCCCTCCTGATGGTGCTATAGTGCGAAGATCCTCCCCAGAAGAGATCCCTCCCCTGATGGTGTATAGTGCGAAAGAGATTCCCCCCCTGGTATATAGTGCGAGATACCTCCCCCTGATGGTGTATAGTGCAGAAGAGATCCCCCCTGAAGGTATATAGTGCAGAAAAGTCCCTCCCCTGATGGTGTATAGTGCGAAGGAGTGCGAAGGATACCTCCCCCTGATGGGTGTGCGAAGAGATCCCTCCCAAAGGTATATAGTGCGAAGGATCCTCCCCCTGATGGTGTATGTATAGTGCAGGTGAAGGATCCTCCCCTGATGGTGTATAATTGAAGAGATACCTCCCCCCTCCCGTATAGTGGTGTATAGTGCAGAAGGATCCCTCCCCCTAATGGTATATAGTGCAGGATCCTCCTGATGGTGTATAGTGCGAAGGATCCCTCCCCCTGATGGTGTATAGTGCGAAGGATCCTCCCCCGAGATCCCCCCCTGATGGTGATAGCAAGAATCCTCCCCTAATGGTATATAGTGCGAAGAGATCCCCCTGATGGTGTATAGTGCTCCCTCCCCTAATGGTAATGGTATAGTGTATAGGATCCTCCCTCCCCTGATGGTGCGAGATCCCTCCTGATGGTATATAGCAGAAGGATCCTCCCCCTGATGGTGTATAGTGCGAAGGATGGTGCCCTCCCCCCGGAGGATGTGTGGTGTATAGTGCGAAGGATCCCTCCCCTGATGGTGTATAGTGCAGGAAGGAGTGCAGGGATCCTCCTGCAGCAACCTGATGGTGTATAGTGCGAAGAAGTCCTCCCCTGAAGGGTATAGTGCGAAGGATCCTCCCCCCTGAAGGTATATAGTGCAAGGATCCCTCTGATGGTGTATAGTGCAGAAGGATCCCCCCTGATGGTGTATATAGTGCGAAGGATCCCTCCCCTGATGAAGAGGTATATGGTGCAGAAGAGGATCCTCCCCCTGAAGAAGGTACTTATAGTGCAGAAGGATCCCTCCCCCTGATGTGTATAGTATAGTGCACGAAGGATACCTCCCCCCCCCTGATGGTGTATGGTGCGGATCCCTCCCCCCCTGAAGGTATATAGTGCGAAGGATCCCTCCCCCTGGTATATAGTGCATTACCCCTCCCCCCTGATGGGTGTATAGTGCGAAGGATCCTCCCCCCTGATGGTATTAATAACTAGAGTCGTAACAAAATTTCGTTAAGGAATAAAATTGCTACAAAAATTAAGATAGATATGTAGGAAGTGCGATGGAAGGGTAGAGAGAGAGAATAAGGGAGAGAGAGGAGAACAGAGAGAGAGAATAAGGAGAGAGAACAAGAGAGAAAAAGTAGGAGATTAAAAAACAAGTTGATTAATCATAGAGAAATGTACTTGCATAGATGTACACAAAGGATTGGGAAATGTTAATAAGAGAAAATATAAAAAACAATACGAAGAGACAGATAAAAGAAATATGCGAATATGAGAGATAATATAAACATAGCAAATATAGACAGACAAACTAATAAAAGGAAAGAAAAGATAAAAAATAATCGGGTTAAATTAATCAACACTGTATCATGTAACAACTAATTTGTTCTATGTTTATTCTGTATTATGTTTACCGTCTCTACTACGTATTAAATTGTCTTGAGATGTAATATTGTAATTCATCCAGACGTGAGAGGTCAAGTGAGAGGTCAAGTGAGAGGTCAAGTGAGAGGTCAAGTGAGAGGTCAGGAAGTAGCTGACCTCCTTCCTGTGTCTACTTCCCTTCCACACATATTAACATTTACTAGGTAGACTATGTATAGGGGCTTTATTTATTGATACTCTTGACTAAGTTAAAAAAAAAAATAAATAAATAAAAAACACACAATCAAGCCGCTATTTAAGGTTTTATTAAGTAACTGTAAAGACAAACTGGGTTACCTACTGATATAATTCACTCGGTTGGTCGTTAAGCCTTTTGCCGAGAGATGGTTTAAGTTGTCACCCTCCCTGTTGTCATTATCAGAGGCCCGCGAGTGTAACTGTAGCCTTACTGTCCCAAATGGGTTGTCAGGCTTGAGGGGCTCCGCTCTCACTTAAATGTTAGAGTTGTTTGTGATATAATAAATGAGGTTAAGTCGGGTTAGGTTTGTCGTACCCAGGAATTATGTGATGAGGGTTTAGTGGTGTGTGGGGGCAGTAGAGAGGTGTGGGGGGCGTGATGGGTGTGTGGGGGGGGCCGTGGGTGTGTGGGGGGCAGGTGATGGGTGTGGGGATGGGTGTGTGTGTGGGGGGGATGGGTGTGTGTGTGGGGGGCCGTGGGGGTGTGTGGGGACCGTGGGTGTGTGGGGGCAGGCGTGATGGGTGTGTGGGAGGATGGGTGTGTGGGGATGGGTGTGTGGGGGGATGGGTGTGTGTGGGGGCTGTGTGAGGTGTGTGGGGGGAGCCGTGGGTGTGTGGGGGCGGGCGTGATGGGTGTGTGGGGGATGGGTGTCGTGTGGGGGCCGTGGGGGTGTGTGGGGGGCCGTGGGTTGTGTGGGGGGGGATGGGTGTGTGTCGGGGTTGTGAGGGGTGCTTGTCAGGGGAGGGGGGTGTAGAGGCAGTGGGGGTATGCGTGGTAGTTGTGGGGTGTGTGTGTGTGCCGTGGGGGTGTGTGTGGGGTAATGTGGGGGCCATGGGGTGTGGAGTCGTGGAAGGGGTGTAGGGTCATGGGGAGGGTATGGGGCCGTAGATGATGTGGGGTAGTGTGGAGTCATGGGGATGAGGGAGAGTGCCACACCTTACATGTATTCAGTATAATGAAGGTGCATGTCGTGGAATCTCTCACCGTGTAGTGTAGTGTAGTGTAGTGTAGTGTAGTCTAGTGTAGTGTAGTGTAGTGTAGTGTCTCGTGCTATTGTTTCATCTGTGGCCAGGACAAAAATCTCTTAAGATTCACGAGTTAAATTTTTCCCTGGCAACTAAGAATAAAAAAAAAAAACACCAGGTTACGGTAGAGCCCCAGTCTATATCTGACAGTGTGGTCAATTAGATGCGTTTTAACATCTTCGGTGATGAGGAAGAGGGTGGGTTACCATACAAGCCTCTGAGACAACACTGCAGTATAACATCCCAGTGCAATACCTTCATGTGCCGTTGCCACCGTTCACAAAACTCATGTAGAGAAAAACAGTGAGCAAGTCTTCCAGGAATAACGCGACAATAGACGGGAAAGCAGCCAAGCGGACACAGACACACACACACGCACACACACACACACACCAGTTTCCCTGCTAATGATCATAATTGTGTGCGTGAGAAGTCCAAAAGGTGCATAGAATTACGTGTGACCTCGGCCAGTTAACGTGTGTGTGTGTCGTCGTATACATGGTACACGCTACGGAGGACGTGGGTCGGGCTCTGTTGCTCCACTATAATAAGTTGGATGTCTCAAGCCTCAAACCTTAGGAATAAAATAGTTTATTAAGTATTCATCTAAAACGCATCAACAATTTACATAAGCTGAATGGATCACGGCGCCCCTGTTGATGGTGGTGGTGGAAACGTGGGTGCTGATGGTGATAGTGATGGTGGTGGTAATGGTGGTGGTGGTGATGATGGTTGTTGTTGTTGTTGTTGTTGGTGGTGGTGGTGGTGGTAGTGGGGACGTGGATGCGACGAGGAATAAAATTATTTCAATTTCTTTAATGTTTGTCTGTCTTAAACATAAAAACCTGGTGAACACTACTTCGTAACCCTGGTAACTGAAGCAGCTCGAACCAGCTTAACAAGAAGAACACGGCGTCATGACCTCAAGACCGTCTTGTCATCGTGCAGTGAAGGAAAACTGACCTGTCTGCTTAATTATTATATTGTGTTATAAACTTAGGTAACTCTCTCAGGTTCTTTACATGTTTCTCCAGTATATGTAGTAATTATTGAGTGGCCAGGTAAACAGAATGGTTACCTTGTGGAGTATACGGGAGGAAAACCTACCCCTGTGAGGATGATGATTTATGATAGTTTCTTGTATGATGTATTTTCATCATCTTCATGTCTTGTGAGTTAATTATTGTGCCAGTAATGAGAGACATAATTAGATACCAACACACACACACGCACGGGGGGGGGGTTCAGGGCCTGATGCAGGTGTGGGCATACGGTACCGTCTCGACGGTAGCCTTTTTAATATTAGACGTCTGGAAGCCTACACAAAGACCTTAACAACTCAGGTCATAGAACTACAGTATGCAGATGACTGTGCAATAATGACACATAACAGAGAATCTATGCAACGTGCACTGGACGTGATCTCGGGTATTTACAGCTCGCTTGGTTTGCAAATTAACATCCAGAAGACTGAGATTTTTGTCCAGCCCATTGTTCCACCAATAGAAGCACCACAATTCTACATTATTGGAGATCCTATCAAAATAGTAAACCAGTTTAAGTACCTTGGTAGCACTCTCACACCCACCTGCTCACTGGATATGGAAATTCAAACCAGAATCAATTTAGATTCAGCTGCATTTGGACGTTTGAGAACAAGAGTCTTTCTCAACAATGACCTCAAATATGGAACGAAGACTGCAGTTTATCTCGCGGTCTGTATATCTACATTATTATATGCCTCGTAAACCTGCACGCCCTACAAACGCCATATCCAAATGCTGGGAAACTTCCACACTAGATGCCTTAAGCGTATCATTAAAATATCCTGGGAAGATAGAGTGACTCGTGAAGAACTATTTCATCGCTCAAACACGACCAGCATTGAGACCATGCTAGCCAAAAGACACTTGCGCTGCCTTGGACATGTTATCATGATGCCAGACCACCGGCTTCCAAGACAAATATTATATGGCAAGATCTCACATGAAAACCCCTCGGCGAGAGGACAGAGAAAAATATATAAGGACCGCTCTCAAACTCTACTTAAGTGCTGTAATATACAACCAAATTCACTAGAGCAACTAGCCTCAGACCGTTCCTTATGGCGCTCAACATGCCATAGAGGAGCGGAAACACTTGAGACCTCACTGAACCAAAAGAGAGCTACTAAACGAGCCCAACGACATCAGAGGGCTCAAGGCATAATTCCTCTTAATGAACAACATCCCCGTCACCTATGCAACAAGATCTGCGCCTCCAGGATTGGACTCCATAGTCATCTACGGTGGCATCAGAGGAATAACACATAACTCATCAATCATCTCATCTGGAGCAACGTCGTCATAGACTTCGATGGACTGCCATAAGCAAGTGTGTGTGTGTGTGTGTGTGCGTGTGTGTGTGTGTGTGTGTGTGTGTGTGTGTGTAATAATAATAATAATTAACGGTTTATTGAAAGAGCATGGCAGCCGGAAGACTGAAAATATACAATTACATAATTGGGGAATGGGTCTCTTGATTTACAAATGATGTACAAGTAACATAAGTGATACAAATATGACATATTATAATTAGGTGTTGATAATTTTTACAATGGTTGGGACTGGGCTGCTCTTGTAGCAATCAGTTCGTGCTCGTATGGGCTGGATGCGGTTGGGCAGGTGTGTGGCCAGGACAGTAGCTTGGGGCAATGCAGGTGTGCTCCATCCTTCAGGTTAGGTCAGGTGAAGCCGTGAGGTCAGGTCAGGTTAGGTCAGATCCAGCCACAATCAGTATTGCTGTGTTTTTGAGCTTTTCCTTCGAGTTGAAATTACCACTTTTGTATATCACTTGTGGGTTAATCGTCAATCTTTGCACTGTACTGTTGGTGTGAGGTTGTTGATAACTCCAGATGGGAAGGAGGAGATGGGGGAGGGGAGGGCCTGACAGACCGGGCTGGCAGCTGTCTCCATGGTCAAGAGACCACGGCCGCGTTAGCAGGCAGCGCCGACTACACACGTCCTTACCCTATGAAGGCTGAGGGAAGTGTGTGTGTGTGTGTGTCTGTTGGAGTTAACTTCAGAGTTTGTTATAGTTAAACTGTAATATATATATAGTTTAATTACCACATACAGTAAATTTAAGTTTTGCAAAGTTGTCAAAACATAACTATGGAGTGTAACTATTGTGGTGTAATTTTTATTTGGGATGTTAAGCACTTTGATGACGTCACGTATGAGAGGAATATACAAGGTTATATTGGCACACTTTTTTTATGAATGTTGTGGAGTGGAATATGGAGCAAGCCATGAGAGCTGATTACCTGTTTTGGTTTACAGCTGACGGCAACACCAGTAAGTTCAACGCTAGGGAGCAACAGAACTTTATTACACCAAATTCCTCTGTTAAATGTTACTCAGATGTATCTCCATGAAAAACTCCGACTTTAATAAGAAGATTAATAAAAATATATATGATATGCTCCCAAGGACCCCAACCAGCACTAATTGGTGTCCCGGGAGCATATTACAGTATTTTTGTAATGGTTGTGTACAGTAATCAAATTTGGGGGTTGTTTTTCGATGGTCCTGTACATACAAGTAAATGTTTATTATGACATAAGACAAGGTGGCGTCAGGGGGGGGGGGTGTTGTGGTCAGGTCGTGCAGACCTGTGTGTTTACATGACTTACCTCACGACACAAACACTCTCCAACATAATAAAGGAATAGTTGTGTCTTTGAAGGAGGTATATTATGTGTCTGCTCGTTATATCGCTGGGATACTAACAAATTTTATATATGTCCTTATGTTATATCTGTCTGTATGTGTGTGTGTATGTGTGTGTGTGTATGTGTGTGTGTGTGTGTGTATGTGTGTGTGTGTGTATGTGTGTGTGTGTTTGTAATAATTATAATAATACCAATAATAATAAAAATAATAACTATTAATGGTGTATTGAAAAAAGTTCAGCAGCCAAAAGGTTGAAAATATGCATTGGGCAGAAATGACTTATTATTTACAGTGACATGGGGGCGGGGGACATAAAGTGAACATACAAATTATTGATTACAGTGGATGACCGGGGCTGGTCTCATGACCCTATGCATGAAGTCACATAGGCCACGTACGCTGAGTTGTTGAACAGCAAACACGTGATGCCGCAGTAACTCGTTCACAGTGTTGTCATGAAGGCGTCCCAGTGTGTGTGTGGTGGTGTTCTTTTGTGTGGTGGGAAGTTGTTCCTCTATCACAGCAGTAACGGATGGCTGTGAACGGACGATATTTTGACTCATACCAGATATTAAAAGGATGATCCCTGTTAAAAAAAGAACGGTACTTGTTATCTCAGCCTTGAACAGTTACTTGAAAACATGGTAAAAAAAAACATTCAGGATGGACTGACGAGTCATGGTCACGAAACTTTGTTGGCGCTGAAAAAAATATTTGAACGATGGCGTGAAACACTATACTGTATACAAGAGCTGGATGATGTGGTACCTTGTCGTATACAGCATCTGATTGGCTGATCAGTTGACTTTCAAGCACCCTCACTGTCCTGGCTTGAAGATGTTAGTTTAAGGGTTCAGAGGTAGTGCGACAGTTTCTTTTGAACCTGTGTTGAAATAAGATGTTGATAGTGTGTCTATGGAAGAATCCATCACCAGCATCATATCAGTTATGAACCTTGATGGTGACCACTAGATAACTTAAATCACATATACTTGGGCTGAGGAGAAATATATCTACGGAGCCGAGGTACGTTGTTAAACCAGACACTAGTGATTGTTGGCCCCATAATCACGCAAACAACGTCTCTACTGAACACATGGACTCAAAGAACATGATTGTGCTATCTTATAACCTCTTAAATGACTCTTTAAAGAGCATTTATTTTGTGTTTACATTCTCCAATACGTATACTGTTTCCATAACAAACTCTCATCTCTCCCTGTCCTTCACCGCTGTGTTGTTAAAGTGTCTCACATGGACTAGCGAGGCGGGCCAACAGATGCCTCGTCCCTCACTGGCTGTCTAGGGTGTGCGTGTACAGGTTACCAGTTTATGACGTTTGGGGCGTCTTCCTAACTGTGTACTAAATAAATGTTGAAATAATATTAAATATAAATTAATGTATTAATCCTTGAATAGAATAACGGATATATAAATAAATGTGTATGTAGATGAACGATGAACAAAGATTCATGCAAGTATATAAATAAACAAGTGAATCATGGGTGCGTAATATACATATACATATTTCTAAACATAATCTTTAAATATAAACAAAATACAATAAGAGTTATTTTTCTATGTAAGAGTAAAACTATTTCGGAAACCTTTGTTGATGGATCAAAGACAAATATTTCTTTAATAAAACCCCTATAATAATTAGATTCACCCATCGTTATTCTGTGTTGGTGTTGTCAGACCAGGGAGGGAGAGACGGAGAAACGGGGGCATGCTGGGAGGGAGGAAGACAGAGAGTGATGAGGAGAGGGAGGCAGTCAGGGAGGGGAAATGACAGAGGCCAGCAGGGAGGAAAGGAGGAACAGATTAAATGTTGATAATGGCCACAGTAGAGTCAGTCTCCCTGGGTATGTTGTCCATGTTGGCCATTATGATGTATGGACAAAATCCCTCTGTCATAGTAATAAGATGGGTTAACCCCTTTAGTACTCAAGGGGTTAAACCATCGTACTCAAAGTGTTATTGTACTCAAGGGGTTAAATTATCGTACTCAGTGGGTTAAAGTATCGTATTCAAGGGGTTAACTTATTGTACTCAGTGGGTTAAAGTATCATACTCAAGGGATTAAAGTATCGTACTCCAGGGGTTAAAGTAGCGTACTCAAGGGGTTAACTTATCATATTCAAGGGGTTAATGCTCTCTGGGGAGTGTGGGAAGGTGGCGGGAGGGAGGGGTGGGGGGGGGGGTGAGCTCAGCAGGATACATACTCCACCAGGGGCACCATCAACTACTGTGTCTGATAGAGAGATTGTGTGGGGAGGGTGAGTGTATTTAGTTCAATGGTCAATTTACCAATATTTCCTTTGTGAAACGAACACCAGGTTTCGTGGAAGCTGTTGGTGTTAGGAAGTGTATCAGTTACACCATGAGTGAATCTCATTACTGGTGTGAGGAAATAATTAGCTGCTTAAAAAAAAGCTGTGGTACAAAGGAAGTTGGCAATTTGATACATGTTAAGAGTGATCAAGGCCATGTGTGGAGAATTTAACTATAATGAACCGTTAGTTGGTTGATAATTCATATACAAATGTCTGTGACTATTGTCCTAATCTTCAGGTTGATTTTGCATCTTCACTTTATACTAGCTGTGAGAGGCTGACGTCCTTCCCTCAAAACACACCGTTTGAGGGGAAGGTTCACTGTTTCATTCGTGCATGATTAAAAAATTACCGTGGAAGGTAAAGTCTACTCTCATCATTCTTTTGTGGTGATGCATTAAAAGCATTTACCGAAATATTTTGGGACATGATGCACACAACACCTGGGTCTGTCAGCCTTGGACGCCACTACCCACACAAAGCCTCGACCTTGAATGGTATACAGTACAGTTCACAAGAAAAAAAAGATGATTGAATCGGGCGTTTTTTGTATCTCTGTTGCTATTGGTTTTGAACTGTCGCACATCATTGCTGGGAGGGAACGACGATTTAGGACGGAACTGAACATACTGTACATATGAGCTGTTGAGAACACTAAAAATTATATGGAGATTATCACCCCAGCTTATTTCACTTGATCATTAAACACCCTAACACTACTCTGACCTAAACTATTCTTGCCTAACTACCCCAACCTAACCCCCCATTTTCTTGCAAGCTTATGACTTCGTGGAAATCCAGGAAAAGACACAAACTTTTTTTGTTTCCACTTAAACTTACATGAAGCTACAGCACAAACTACCATTGATGAAAATATATATTATCGTGATCGCTTTGAGAATTGTCGCCTTCACAGTTGACACAAGAGGACCAAAGGGGCGGAGCCAAGTAACGTAACCCAAGCTAGCCGATCAGCACGCTAAACGAGTCACTGATCAAGTAATGAGTGACTAATTTTCCTTTTATTAAATATCAGTGGCTCCAATCACAATAAAACATAAAATACACACTATCTTTCGTGTCCATGCAGTGTTCCATGCCATAAAACTTCATACAAGGGTACCTGAGAGCGGGAAAATACTTGAACTCTCCTAAGACTAGCTAACAGTGGATGAAAGAGATGTTTTATCATTCTGGTGTGTGTGTGTGGGCAGCCTGAGGCCACCCCGACCCATCCCACGACCCACACCCTGCCACTCACATCCCTCCTCACCTCCCCCACCAACCACCTGTGGCTCACTCCCTCTTGATCTGTCAATTACATGCGCTTTTTTGTTGAAGCTGTCTGTATTAGAGAAAGACCTAATGAACGGAACTGGATAACCCTGATAAATGAACTTCCTAAATACAAGATGCACAACAACAAACGTGGAATACCTGTACGTCAGTCAGGTCAGTTGATGCATGTAAACAAACCTTACGATGTTGGCGACAATTCCTGATAAAGTAAAAAAAAAAAAGTGAAAATGATTAGCGACTGAATACACACTACAAGTCGAACACTGAGTGGCAGCTGCTGTCCTCATTCTTGTTACCGCAAAAGCAAAATTGGCTCTTGTATTAGGCCGTCTAATAGGCAGTAGTACTTATATAAACATTATCATTATGTGATTACATCATCCACGGTAATTAAACTATAAACAAGTGTGTAGTAACGTAACATAGCATTAATGTCTTTCAAATGTCCTTTGTTCAGATATTCCCTGCATAGGTCAACAAATAACTACAAATACACTACATACACACTACTCATACACACTACACACGCTATGCATACACACTATAAACACACACACACACACACTGAACATACACACAAACTACACGAGCATTGCTTGGGTGGGGATGAGAGCAACACTGACCTATACACCAGACCCCACCATTATACATTGAAGAATAAACACGAAGTTTGTGCTAACATTCTGATGACTTTTACCAATATGATATAAGTTTTTATTATTTTTTTTATTATACAGCATTTTCTTCACTATCTGTAACCTAGTGGGAGGTCTGTCTGTCTGTCTGTCTGTCTGCCTGTCTGTCTGCCTGCCTGCCTGTCTGCCTGCCTGTCTGTCTGTCTGTCTGTCTGTCTGTCTGTCTGTCTGTCTGTCTGTTTTTGTAAGTGTCCCTTCCCCCAATATTATGTGGTACTGTGTGATGTGATGCTTTTGGGTTAGATTAGGGTAGGTTAGCGTTAGGTTTGATTAGGTGAGCGTTAGGTTAGGTTAGGATAGAAGGTCAGTGTTGTCAGAGTGCAGATGTTGTCAATTTTAGTGTTGTCAGAGTGCAGATGTTGTCAGTTTTAGTGTTACATGTATTAGAATTCAAGTGTGGTCAGTTCCATTGTTGTCAATTTCAGTGTTGTCAGTTTCAGCGTTGTAAGTTTCAGAGTTGTCAAGTTTCAGTGTTACCAGTTTCAGTGTTGTCAGTTTCAGCGTTGTCAGTGTCCGTGTTGTCAGTGTTGTCAGTTTCAGTGTTGTCAGCGTCCGTGTTGTCAGTGTTGTCAGTTTCAGTGTTGTCAGCGTCCGTGTTGTCAGAGAGACTCCCCCTCCATAACCCATCCAGCTGGAAGAGTTTTCTGCTATAACACTTTATTAGGTCTTAATTATTACCTTAGTTCAGCGTGAGTACACCTGAGGCCACAGTCTGGGTGTAGGTGGGTGGTGGTGGTGGCGTAGGTGGGTGGTGGTGAGGGTGGTGGTGTAGGTGGGTGGTGGTGGTGGTGTAGGTGGATGGTGATGGTGGTGGTGTAGGTGGATGGTGGTGGTGTTGTAGGTGGGTGGTGGTGGTGGCGGCGTGGGTGGGTGGTGGTGGTGACGTAGGTGAGTGGTGGTGAGGTGGTGGTGTAGGTGGGTGGTGGTGGTGGTGTAGGTGGGTGGTGGTGGTGGCGTAGGTGGGTGTTGGTGATGGTGGTGAAGGTGGGTGAGGTTGTCCGGTGGGGGTCGTACTAGACAGTTCATATAGTACGTCTCTCTCTCTCTCTCTCTCTCTCTCTCTCTCTCCTTCAAATTAACAAGACTATAAAAGTGAAAGTGGGTCCTATAGGCATGACGGCCCGGTAGTGACAGCGTGAACACAACACACAGTATAGCAAATGTTTCAAAGGCAGCATGGCCGGCTCTGCACTCCACCACCTTTACTGTAATCTAAGGCGGCGTTCCATGGGCACTTGTACCGGCAATCTTCGCTCTCGGCTAGTACAGTATGAGCTGCTGGTTTTGGGAGCTAGCGGCTGGAGTTGTATCTACTAACAGTTGATTTCTCCAGCCCGACGTATTGGTCTTGAAATCCCAGGTACCGGCAATGTTCCGGAGTTAAAAGAGAACCACAATTTTATTATATTAAATTGTAAAATAAATGATTTATTATATATTGGTGTTAGTTATAAATATACAGAAAAAATAGTAAAAGTAAAAAAATATATTCTATAGGCTTACAGCTAATTTGAATCAGTTGTTTTCACCCTTCTTCTTGCCCTTTAACTAACATTTATCTTATTATTTCCACAACGAATATACAAAACAATCTTATCAACTACTATAGTGTTGATTAGGGATATTCCTGTTAGTTATTCTGCTTCTGCAATTCATGAGCAACCTTTCTTCCTCACCAGTAAGGAACGAGTCCACAAGCGTTTCTTCTCACGTTTATATTTAATACAACACAAAGCAAATGTTTTAAGAGTTAACAGATTATCGTCAAAGTCTTCAAAGACATCCGTCTTTTCACTGTTTTCGTTTGGCTTCAGCCACTTCACTGCGGTTCCAGCAGCAACAGTACCCCCGTCGTGTGAACACACTTCTTAAAATTCGCGGGTAAAACCACTGCCGCTAGTGTGCTATCCGAAAGCGGAAATTGCCGGTACAAGTGCCCGTGTGACGCCGTCTTTACCCAACTGGGAGTGGCTTGGGATCAAACCGGGGAACCTTAGGATAGGAGGCGAAGGCTGTATCCACAAAAATATATCCACGTTTTAATAAGGTGTCAACAAAATATTGACTTCAGCTTCAGCCTTCAGCTCGGGGAGTCATGAAGCCCCAGCCTGCAGGATAATCACCAATTGCATTTTCGGCTTTCTTTCAATTTTCGTTTAATGGAAAAAAGACTCATTGGTGATCAAGAGCTTTAAAAACTGAACAAGATGTTAATTTTTATGTTTGCCAGAAAAAACAGTGATTCCCGACGATGGCTGTTTCTGTTCATGGTGTCTGTTGATGTCTGCAGGAAGTCATAAAACGGCGTGTGGCGTTGCTCCTCACTTCTACAGTAACTCATAAAGCACCACACAAACCAGTATAAAGAACAACTCTGTGTTTGTCTCCGAGAAAAGTGAAAGTGGGTCCCATAAGCATGACTACCCGTTAGGGACATCATGGATAGAGCACACTGTATACTAAGCCTTCGGTACACACGGAGGCAGCATGGCCGGTAGAGCACACTGTATACTAAGCCTTCGGTACACACGAAGGCAGCATGGCCGGTAGCGCACACTGTATACTAAGCCTTCGGTACACACGAAGGCAGCATGGCCGGTAGAGCACACTGTATACTAACCCTTCGGTACACACGGAGGCAGCATGGCCGGTAGAGCACACTGTATACTAAGCCTTCGGTACACACGGAGGCAGCATGGCCGGTACTGCTCTCGACCTCCCAAATTTGTAAACTTAGGTACCCATTTACACCTGGGCGAACTGAGGGCGCCCGGGAATCGAACCGCTGTATCCACTTGATCGTCGCGCTTTAATATTTACCATGCACTTAACAGCGTCTGGCCTTCCACTTATGTAGGTAAATGCAATCACTGTTGTGTACCTGTGTGGGTAGTTAACAACGGGATCACTTGAATATTAGGTACCCCAGCTAATCTAACAATACCTAACCTAACTCACTTAAATTTGGTGCATATCCAAGGACAAATACAGGTGCAGGTACTGAAAGCTCAAAATGACAACAGCAAACCAACACTCCTCAAAATCAATGTTTATTTTTGCGTTACTCATTTCGTAAACACACAGTAAAGAGACATATTGATTTCCAACCGCTGCATACATCGCTTACTATGTTGTTGTTGTGTACTGGGGTGTGTGGTGTGTGATGGTGGTATGTGGTGGAGGTGGTGGTAGTGTGTGATGGTGGTATGTGGTGTTATTGTATAGTGGTGGTGGTCATTGTGATGATATAATGCTCTCTCTCTCTCTCTCTCTCTCTCTCTCTCTCTCTCTCTCTCTCTCTCTCCCCGCATACTCCGACATATGTAAATTCCTCCACTAATTACGGTTCACCTGTCATACCACCCCTCTCTTAACCCCTCTTTCCTTTCTCTCTCCTCTCTATTCTCTTTCCTCTCCTCTCTTTCCTTTTCTCTCTCTTAACCCCTCTTTCCTTTCTCTACTCCCTTCTCTTCCTTCTTTCATCCTATCTCCTCTTTTTCCTTCACATTTCCCTTTCTCCTCCTCTCTCATCTACCTTTCTCTCCTCTCATCTCGTTTTTATTCTTCCTTCTCTCCTCCCCTCTCCTCTTTCACCCCATCTCTCCCCTCCCTTCACCTCTATTTTATCTCTTCCCCCCTCTTCTCTCTCTCTCTCCCCTTTCCTCCCCTTCCCTTCTTCCCCCTTCCTCTCTCCTCCCTCTCCCCAATCATCTCTGTCTCTGTCACCCAGAAAATAAAAAATTAAAATTTCGTTCATGTTGAGAGTGACGTGAGGTTGTTCTCTCCTCCTCTCCTCCTCCCTCCCTCCCTCCCTCCTCCTCCCTCCCTCCTCCTCCCTCCATCCTCCTCCTACCTACCTACTACCTACCTACCTACTTCCTACCTCCTCCCTCCCTCCCTCCCCTCCTCCACCTCCCCTCCCTACCCCTCATCCTCCCTCCCTCCACCTACCTCCCTCCCTTCTTCCCTCCTCCCTCCCTCCACCTACCTACCTACCTACCTACCTACCTACCTACCTCCTACCTACCTACCTACCTACCTACCTACCTACCTCCTCCTCCCTCCCTCCCTCCTCTCCCTCCCTCCCTCCCTCCCTCCCTCCCTCCCTCCCTCCTCTCTCCATTCTTCCCCTTTCCTTCCAATCCTCCTTCCCTAACTCCAACCCTTCCCTCTCTCCATTCCTTTCTGTCCCCCACCCCTCTTTCTCCCTCACCTCTCACTCTCTCATCAGTTCCTCCTCTACCTACAAGTATATCTCTCCTTGCCCTTTCTCCCCTCATCCTCCCTCTTTCCCTCACCCCTCACCCCTCTTTCTCCCTCACCCTCTCTCTCCCCATCCACTTTCTCCCTCACCCCCCTTACTCTGTATACGAACTATAGGAGGGTTGGGGAGGGGTGGGGCAGGTGCGCCATTGCACGCATAGTGTGCGTGGACCTGTCTCTGAAGGGTGGGGAGTGGGCAGATGAGTGTGTGTGTGTGAGGGTGGGAGTGGGCGGATGAGTGTGTGTGTGTGTGGTGAGGTGTGTGTGAGGTGGGCAGATGAGTGTGTGTGAGGGTGGGGTGGGCGGATGAGTGTGTGTGAGGGTGGGGGTGGGCGGATGAGTGTGTGTGAGGGTGATGGGCGGATGTGTGTGTGAGGTGTGGTGGTGTGTGGGGTGGGGGAGTGAGGATGAGTGTGTGTGAGAGGGTGGGGGGAGTGGGCGTGTGTGTATGAGAGGGTGGGGGGAGTGGACAGATGTGTGTGTGAGGATGGGGGAGTGGGCGGGTGTGTGAGGGTGGGAGAGTGGGCGGATGTGAGGTCATTCAGTATTCACACACCGACTATAGCTACTGACTTCCTCCAACTCAATACATTTCTTCCTCGCTATTTGAATATTTTGTGGAGAACACATTGTATTCTAGGGTGTGTTAGGGTGTATATTGTAAAAATAAAAAAGAAAAGAGAAAAAGACTATGTTAATCTACACCACGAAGATGCCGGAAAACCAGCTTTTTGAAGTAAGACAGATTGTAAGAGTATGGAAACACAGAAGAAGGCAGAGCATTCCACAGTTTGGCTGTGTGGGGAAAGAAAAATGTACTATAATGGGTTATTCTAGTGTGTCCGATATCCACACAGAATCGGTGGGCACCGCGGGCAAGACGAGTGTTACTTTTACATTTTACTTTTATCTTCTTCACCACTGATCGGCTCGTTAGCCGCTTAGGCGATCGGGCTCGTTTCTGTTGTACACTGTTGGCAAGTACTGTGCATGCACTGGCTCCTGAATGTATCTGAACCTGCTCCAGTGTTGGTCAAGTCTGGTCTTGAAAGAGCTCACACTCGGTGCCGTCAAAACACTTTTTGGCAGATTGTTCCAAGAGTTCACAACTCCCACTCCGAAAGAATTACCCCTTATAGTTTTCTGGACTTGCGTCTACTTTAACCTTGAGCTATCTCCCCTTGCCCGGCCGTAGTATAAGCTAGGCAATTGCATGCGCTCTAATCTCTCAGGATAGCTGAGGTGCCGAAGTGCTAGCACCAGCCTGGTGGCCCTCCTTTGGACATTTTCAATCAAGTGACAGTCCCTAGCATATCTCGAGAACCAAACGTGGTGACAGTACTCCAGACGGAGAAGCACCTTACTCTTGAAGATCGTTACGAGCCCACTGCCTTGCTGGCGGTACACAGGATGCCAAATCAACCGAACATTGCCCGTTAAAGTACCTGTAAGAGAGAGTGAAGCAACATTGCGGCGAAGAGAAAGGGAAGAGAGATTATCGACTAAAGGAGGAGAGTTAATAAGACGAAATGCCTTTGATTCCATCCTATCTAACAGTTGGACAGAAGAAGAGCCACCCCAGATATGAGAGCAGTACTCCAAGTTAGGACGAATGAATCCCTTCTAAACTTGAAGCAACTGCTCAGCTCAGCTTTCGGGGGGCAGCTTTAGTCTCCCCATCCTCACTGGGCGCGCGGGCTACCCACGGGCATCCCCATTGTGGGGCAACCGTGGGCTAACACTGATAATTTTTTTGCGAAAGTGGGTTTAAACTTGAAAATATCTGCGGGTGCAGGGTGAGTGTTGGTCAGTATTTTGGACCTTTAACACGTGATCTACCTCAGAGAGAGAGAAGGGACTTGTGTTGTCCCTCCCTATAATAGTGACCTCATTCTCCACTCTACCCCTTTCCCCTTCCATCATCCCCCCTTCCCACTTACATTTCTCCTGTCATACCTCTACCCTCCCTTGGATTGCTGACATTGTAAGATGTTCTTCTGAATCTGAATTATCCTTAGTGGTGATCAGTGCATGTTGAGAAAATGTAGGAATGTACTATATCTCACAATTTCCTAATTAAAATATTCCGATATGCTTCAGATGTTTGGCATTACTTTATATTACTTGAAAATTTAATAGCCTACTGAAATTTATACCACTTAATAACCTGCTAAAATTTATCCCAGCAGATTGAATGATCAAACTTGGGGGTGCGGCGCAGGTGCGGGTTATATACTCAAAACTTCCGCAAGTGCGAGGTGGGATTGGCCAAGGTACTGCGGATGCGGGTCAAGTTTAGTTACCCGTTCAGAACTCTGGTGTGTACACTACTCTCACACACTCAACACTACTCTCACACACTCAACACCACTCTCACACACTCAACACTACTCTCACACACTCAACACTACTCTCACACACTCAACACTACTCTCACACACTCAACACTACTCTCACACACTCAACACCACTCTCACACACTCAACACTACTCTCACACACTCAACACTACTCTCACACACTCAACACTACTCTCACACACTCAACACTACTCTCACACACTCAACACTACTCTCACACACACTCAACACTACTCTCACACACTCAACACTACTCTCACACACTCAACACTACTCTCACACACTCAACACTACTCTCACACACTCAACACTACTCTCACACACTCAACACTACTCTCACACACTCAACACTACTCTCACACACTCAACACTACTCTCACACACTCAACACTACTCTCACACACTCAACACTACTCTCACACACTCAACACTACTCTCACACACTCAACACTACTCTCACACACTCAACACTACTCTCACACACTCAACACTACTCTCACACACTCAACACTACTCTCACACACATCTAAGCGAATGACACGGAAGAGATATCTCTTTAACGTTTATCTCTCCCCAGCGTCTCACCTCTCACCGCTGCCTCTCCATCTCTCCTAACTCTGCCTCTCCTCCTCTCACTATTACTCTCCCTTAATAAATACGTACGAGCGTCCTCTTCTCTTTCTTTATGAAGGTTTTGCTTTAAGAGGCAGTAAATCTGGTTGACCTCTTACGTATAATAACACTACTTACTGTTTATCATTGTTTATATACCTGCACTGTCTATACTGTACACACTCAAAACCAATGTGAACTTGTATGGTTGATTTTACATAATTAATATCTACAGTGTATCCATCTGTTTAACATAATATTTCGTTGTTATTCAGCCAGTCATTTGTTGTATCTTAGTGGATCTTCAGAATCGCTCTCTTATCACCATTTAGGTTGACTGCCCAATTCATGAACTAGGCAGTTAGTCGCTTTGTCATTTCGTAAAATGGTCCCCTAAACTAATTTGGACGAACCCAACGCAATCTGCATTAACCTACAGTAAAGTAACGCAATCCAACTTTAGGTTAGGTTAGATTAGTTGAGTTAGGCTATATTAGGTTGGGTTGGGTTAGGTTAGATTAGATAAGGTTGGTTTAGGTTATGTTTGAAGCCTATTTCACGAACTGGGCACCTAAACTACTGTACTGTCTCAATCATTTCCATAGACTCTTACGATGATTCGTCTGTGTCTGATTCCTCTTTAACGATATCCCCCAGTTTATTCAGTGTAGTTTTCCCTCAAGAGCTGGTACTCCCCGTGGCTGAAGTCATAATATTCTTCCCCAACTGTGGAATGCTCTGCCTTCTTCTGTGTTTCCATACTCGTACAATCTGTCTCACGTCAAAAAGCTGGTTTTCAAATAGCACTAACAATTTTACTATTATTTGTAGCACCCTTAATTAATAAAGCACCTTGGCTATAAATCACACTGGTAACTGCCTAATACCAACTACTAGGAGTCTTCAGGAAAGCACAACACCAACACACCTGCCGTTAACACATCAGATTCACGTAACACCCATAACCACCACAGACAATATCTGTACAGTATTTACTTATATCTGAGTTCTATACCTGATACTGAAACAATACTTATAACGACAGGATATAACATACAGGTTTGCTGGCAATAACACGGCATGGCTTGGAATTACCACACTGGAACCAAACACTGCCTTGAGGCTCACGCACTCTGGAGCCGGTCGGGTTCGGGGATTAAACACAGGTTCACCCGATGTAACACGCTCCCTGATCTTAGCAGGCCTCCACTGCAGATCCAGCCTGTTATCCGACATCCTATCTATAACCTGGCTACTTCCCCAGGTAGCGATAAGTGCCTGTTGGACAGTAGCATGCACTTTATTTACAAGTAAGTAGCCTCTTGTCCTTTGGGAGGGCTGGAACTCTACTTCAACCTCTCCATCTTCCTGTATCCTGAATACTTGGCTCCATTTAGTCGTTAGTAGAATATTCTCGTATTATGGGTCGTTGCGTTACTCTTTCATTTTATCTCTGACCCCTTGTCTCTCCCTTTTTTTAATTGTCAGGTCGGGGGTGATGTAGACATTGCTGTATTCTGCTGATTGCTTGAGATTTGGTACCTTCTTTAAAATACTCCTCCTGTACTTGGGTTTAGGGATGGTGGTTCTCATACTGTATGTTTATCAAAGCTTTCCCACTTTTCCTCAACATCTGCCTAACTGTTTGTCATCTGGTTCACCCTCCTTCCTTACCAGATTCTTTATAATGAAAAACCTGTAATTGATGAACTTGGATTAAATTTTCAGGATATATTACTGCAGACCAAATTTCAAATCACCCAGCAAAGTTTTTCTCAAGTTCTTGGCTGAATAAACTTTTTGTGTGGATGAAAAACAGAAGTATGTATGCTCACTCAAACTAAACCAGGTATCACGCTCTATAGCAGCTCACCCAAATTCACTTTCGATCTATAATTCCCTTCTATAATTTTTTAATGGAAACGATATTTTGTACGGACAGACAGCCAGGTTAACACAATATTCCCTGTTTTCTATTACGGCTGAGACATAAAAACAATATAGTTCAGGATTCAATATATTCTTGAAGGGGGGATTTCTTTTCCGGGATAATTGAAAACCCATACGGGAGCGGCATCTTTCAGCGCACCCCCACATGATCAACCGAGGTACATGAAACTCCATATTTAAAGAAGATGATTAAGTCGTCCCGCCAAGATGGTGTAGCGGGGTGATTGGCATACCAAGCTGGTGATTATGTCTCCAGGGATGAGATGGCGTAATGCTGTAGACACTTGGTGAGCATAGTTGTGTTTGCTGACGTTGAGAGTTATGATGGTACCTTGTGGGGTCCGTAAGTCATGGTGGTACCTTGTGGGGTCCGTGAGTCATGGTGGTACCTTGTGGGGTCCGTGAGTCATGGTGGTACCTTGTGGGGTCCGTAAGTCATGGTGGTACCTTGTGGGGTCCGTAAGTCATGGTGGTACTTTGTGGGGTCCGTAAGTCATGGTGGTACCTTCTGGAGTCCGTAAGTCATGGTGGTACCTTGTGGGGTCCGTAAGTCATGGTGGTACCTTGTGGGGTCCGTGAGTCATGGTGGTACCTTGTGGAGTCCGTGAGTCAGTGTCAGGTGATCCAGTATTGTTCAGAATCGGTCAGCAATTTTGAATCACCTGACGATTAATCTCCCTGGCGTTAACCTAACCTAACACTAACCTAACCTAACCTAACACTAACCAAACACTAACAATACCAAAAGTAGCTTAACCATCCTTCAGGTAATGTTTAGTCGGTTAAGCATCAAATGAAATAAACAAGGGTGTCTAATTTTTGGTGATCTATGCTGTTTGTTGATTGTTATCGATCACATCAATCTTAAAATATGGTGTAGAATTTAAAGTGTTTTCTTATCACGTTTAATTTAAGAAAAAAAAGACACAGTAGGCGTAACACTGGGCGGGCTCACCCAACCTCATAATCCCATTTATAACGATCTGGTTGACCTGGGGCGGTGACGTCACGCCTACGTCACAGACTCACTTGCAGCTGACCTTACCATACCTCCCTCCCCTCCCAAACCACCCTTACCCATCCCTCATCAACACCCACCTCTCTTCTCCTCTATCCTGTCCTATCTCCTCCCTTTCCTCTGCCTCATCCTTCGTTCAACCCATCCCTCTCCTCTCCATACCTCCCTCTAACCCACCTTCCTCTTCATCCTCCCTCTATTCTTTCCTCCGCTCCATCCTTTCCCTATCTTTCCTCCTCTCCACCTCCTCTACTCTTCTCCTCCCGCTAAACTCCTTCAAGCTACCTGCAAAGCTCATCTTTATTAATTAACGCCAACAGATGTCATCTTCTCTGTTGGTTGTCATGCTTTTAATGAATACCAATTAGTGAATTTATGCTCACTGGGTCATCGCTAAATATATGTGGGTAAAGATGGTTGTCCTGTAAGTTACCTGAGTGGGGTGAGGTCAGATTTTGTTAATGGCACTCCTTTTTTGTTAATGGCACTCCTTATTTTAGTAATGGCAGTCCGTATTTTAGTAATGGCACTCCTTATTTTAGTAATGGTACTCTTTATTTTAGTAATGGCACTCCTTATTTTGTTAAGAGCACTCCTTATTTTAGTAGTGGCACTCCTTATTTTGTTAATGGCACTCCTTATTTTAGTAATGACTCATTACTAATGACACTCATTCTTAAGCCGATATAGTAGGTGTTGTAGAACTGTTGCATAAGAACAGGAGGATCAATTGGAGGATCGTGAGGTAATAATAATGGATATGACTTTTTATGAATCTCTGTGAGTCAGCCTGTAAGAGGGGCGTGGCTATTTGTACTAGACACTACCTAAGAGACAGTCAGGTGAGGGTGCAGGGGACAGTTGTTAGAGAAGAATCAAGTTGGTCCAAAATTTAACTGATGGGAAGAAAGTTTACTCATTGTTGGGTGTATTTACAGATCCCCAAATTACAGTTTATTAAACCATAGAATTCAAGAGCCTTAATAGACAGTGCAATGGTGCTCAACTCTAACCACCTCCTTGTCATGGGGACTTCCCTTATGGCGACATGGACTGGTGCAGTGAAATTACACTATATGATCTCAAAACCAGCGACTCTCTTTGTAGAAACTATGAGAGACAATATTCTATTCCAAAATGTTACAGATCCGATTCACCTTTGAGGGGAACAAACACTAAAATCCTTGGATCTCATCATAACCAACGAGAATGGGGTGGTGGTCAAGTTGGAACAATTAGACCCGCTTGGCAGTCCACTAGCCGTCACGTAACAGTGTTCTTAGGATTTAACAGTTACTACATGACGAGAGCAGGTCAACGTTCAAATATTACAATGGTGATTACAGCAGGCTGATCTGACTTGTTGAAAATCATGGTGAATAAAGCACACTAGTGTACTTAATAGATAAATACATACCAAAGACCAAGCCTGTTAGTTCCAGAACAACTAGGAGACAGTTATTATAAATCATATGCGGCAGCTGATAAGGAAAACGCATGGCATCGACACAGACGATGTTTAAGATACGTCAATTCTTACTTGGCACATGGGAATTTCACTATGTTGAAACATGTACACTGATATTCAACAAAGTTCAACCGAGTTAAATTCGCTTAATATGGCGGATGTGAGGCATTCGTTACATATCTGAGATACGACGAGGGAGCCTCAAAAAAAGTGACTCTCTCTCTCTCGCACGCAGTTAAATACCACGGTAACTGGAACTCAGGCACTTAAATGGTGGCCATTTCACGCCTTTACATAAATATTCATTTAAATCAGTTGCTGAACACATTGGCTTATGAAAATCAGGCTATGAGCTTATATTAATTCTCTAGGAATAACTTTTTTAAACTAACCGGTGCCTGAGGTTTCAAAGGCAAGAATCAAACTGGTGTCAAGTACTCAGAATGGCAGTACATTTTGGGAGGAGCTTATAACAGGTACTGAGATCTCGCCGTTAGACCTTGGAGCAGAAGTTCTCGGGCCAGTGTGAGAAGAAGGTAAATCAGGCAAATAAATTATTGGGTCTTATAAGAAGGTCGTTCAGATATCTAGACGGTCAGTCCCTCGTAACGATCTTCAGGAGTGAAGTGCTTCCCCATCTGGAGTACTGTCACCCCATCTGGTCCCCGAGATATGCTAGGGACTGTCAATTGGTTGAAAATGTTCAAAGGAGGGCCACCAGACTGGTGCCTGCACTTCGGCACCTCAGCTACCCTGAGAGATTGGAGCGCCTGAACTTGCCTAGCTTATACTACAAACGGGCAAGGGGGGACCTAGTTGAGGTGTATAATCATCTCAGGGGGCACTACTCAGTTGAGTGCCCTTACTTGGAGCTGGCGGACGCTCGCCCCACAAGGGGTCACAGCTCAAGATTGAAGAAGCTTCAAGTCCAGAAAAACGTGAGGGCAAACTTTTTTGGAGTGAGGGTTGTAAACTCTTGGAACAATCTACCAGAGAGTGTTGTGACGGCACCGAGTGTGAGCTCTTTCAAGACAAGACTTGACCAACACTGGAGCAGGTTCAGGTACATTCAGGAGCCGGTGCATGCCCAGTATTTGCCAACAGTGCGTGACAGAGACGTGACCGATCGCCCGGGCGGCTAGCGAGCAGATCTTTTGGTGAAGAAGATAAATGAAAAGAGACGTGACCGATCGCCCAAGCGGCTAACAAGCCGATCAGTGGCGAAGAGGATGAAAGTAAAAAGTAAAAAGATATTCTTTCAAGATATTAATTACTTTCCAAAAATACAAAACTGACAATAATTTCAATACAAGCATCAGATTCTCTGATGATTGGGAATCAAAGTGATCTAAGTGCAGCAACAATTTGGAAACTCAGGGCGTTTCCAAGGACATCATGATACGTCCTTCGACTGACTGACTCAAAACTCTGATCATATTTGACAATTTCACTGAAAGTAAATTCAGTTGAAGCTTTAAACATCATTCACAAAGGATCTTGAATGTTTTATCTGTAATCAGACATATCTAACTTAATGGAAAAAATATACATTCACTCTCAATTTCAAATCTTTGTACACGATATGAGGTATTGAAAATATATCAGTCTCGGTACTATTTGAGAGAAAACGGAGAACTCAGGCGTACTGAAGCGGTGAGAAAATGGACGTTCCAGATGGGGGACAAATGAATTTATAGTTACATGTTTTATGTGCTATTGAGCGTAATATGAATTGTCTGATTTTGCGATAACTAATATATACGACCGTGGTCAGTACAAATCCACAGACTCTCAGTTTGGTAGCTACTTACGTCCTACTATCTCTAAACATGCTGACCTTCGAGAAACCGCAAGACAAATATTGGGCAGATCAAGATGTGTATAATTGTAGATCCATGGCCCCTGAAAGTCTACGGTTACGCATTAGTGCCAGAGGGTTTAATGCCTATCGTTTAAAGGAGCGGGCTTGAATTTGGACACACAAGCCTATTGGATATTTGGACCCATATTCTGGAATGGGGTGGCAATATCGACAATATTTACCTAGATTTTGCCAAGGCTTTCGACAGTGTACCCCACGAAAGGCTGAAAATCAAACTGGAAGGGTACGAATTTCTGGGAAATGTCCTTGCGTGGATAGAAGACTTTCTACATGACCGCAAGCAGTGTGTGGTGATTAATGGCACCAATTCATCATCCGTACCTGTCACAAGCGGGGTACCACAGGGCAGTGTATAGGGCCCGCTGTTGTTTGTTTGTTTCATAAATGACATGCCTGACGTTGTACACTCCTCCATACAAATGTTTGCCGATGACGCCAAGTTATTTCGGGAAATCAAGAACCAAGCGGACTGTGAAGAGCTGCAGAAGGACCTCTGCGGGCTCCAAGAATGGTCGAAGAAATGGCTGCTGTGATTCAATGTCACGAAGTGTAAGAGGATGCACCTGGGATGTACCAACGGTAAGGAGGCGTATCATATGTCCCAACGGAATGAAGAAACTGCACTATTTGAGACTGGATGTGCGAAGGACCTACAGTAGGTGTGTATGTTGACAATGAGCTGAAGTTCTCGGGCCATTGCGAGGAGAAGGTAAATCAGGCCACAAGGGGTCACAGCTCAAGATTGAAGAAGCCGCAAGTCCAGAAAACTGAGGGCAAACTTTTTCGGAGTGAGAGTTGTGAACTCTTGGAACAATCTACCAGAGTGTTGTGACGGCACCGAGTGTGAGCTCTTTCAAGAGAAGACTTGACCAACACTGGAGCGGGTTCAGGTACATTCAGGAGCCGGTGCATGCCCAGTACTTGCCAACAGTGCGTGACAGAGACGTGACCGATCGCCCAAGCGGCTAACGAGCCGATTAGTGGTGAAGAAAAGTAAGTAAAAGTAACATAAACATAATATTTCACCTCCTTCATATCAACTTTTGAAACGAACCCGCTTAAATTTTAGTCTAATTATTTCACTTTTATATTTAATTAATAGTTCAAATTGGCATACTATAGTTGATTCTTCGTTCGTTTTCAACCAATATATATATTATTTAAACCCCAACTGAATATCGTTCCGCGATAATGGTTTTGTGACAAAGTTATGTAAGTTATGTTGTTACCTGTGGTCCTAATGAACTCAAATAAGCAAAATGACGTGAGAGCCTCTGTAACATTATATTGTATAGGAAACAGATCAACGTAGTTCATTCTGCATAATAAATGTGGGAATTGTTTATATGCGTCTTATATGCTCAGATAATTCTTTTTATTTTGTGAAATTAATTTGTAAATGATGAAGATAGAATAAATGCGCAAACAAAGTTATAAATGAAGATTTAATGTGATTTTATTGTAAGATTTCAGATTCCAGTTGAAGATATTCAACAAATGTGATGAGGTGTTTTGTTTACAGGTCCCGCGGGTCACCTGACTCGTCTTGAGGCCTGTTAACTTACTATTTTCTTCGTCATTTGGTCAACATCAACTTACACTTACATTCAGGTAACTTCATCTATACTTACAAGAGGTGTTGAAAGTGTTTGTAAATATTAAATGAACTCGAGACGTGTTTTCAAAGGAGGAAACTTTAGGTAAACTGGTCTCTACACAGCAGCCACACCTGTACTTATATTAATAGTGTCATATAGGTGTATTAGTGATCACTATTCTAAATTAGCAGAATTTAAGGATAAGTACGTCTCAAATTATTAGGAGTTTTTTCGATATTTTAGAATAGGAAGTAAAGTACATTTTCTCACATTAGTAACCAGATGCACAAGAATATTATGTTCTCAGTACGGTACATGTACTGTAATTCTAAGGTAAGGTAACAATAAGGTTAAAATAGGGGTAATGGTGGAGGGGTAAATTTATAGTAGTTCACACAACTCTGTTAGAAAGTCAAAACTATGTTTTGACAACCGCCAACCGTTTTCCGACAAAAATCACGGCCAAGTGAATACAAAACACACCAAAAAACATTAGTAAAACATATAAACCTAACTTTTTTTGGATGACCTAACCTAACCTGACCTGACCTAACCTAACCTATCCTAACCTATCCTAACCTGACCTAACCTAACCTATCCTAACCTATCCTAACCTAACCCGACCTAATCTAACCTGTGGGCAAAAAATGCTGCAAATTCTAAAAGCAGAAACCACAATTTATTTTAATTGGTGGCAAAAAAAAGGCGTTTTTTATTGTCTGCTTGACGTGAACGGGAACGCATGCTTATGATGATTTATGAAGGGAAGGTTAATGGAATTAATTAGAGAAAGATTTGGCATGCGCTATGTTATTATATGTTTCCGACGGTAATGTAATTGAAGAAAAACATCTTAAAATTAGACGTATTTTATAATATGATAATAGAATTAAGGTAGGAATGTTGTGTGAAGTACAATAAAAATACCAGTGGAGGAGACGGTAAATGAACTGAAGTTCTCTGGCCATTGTGAGAAGGTGAATCAGTACTGTAATGTATGAGATCACCGCTACCACCAGAAGGAGTTGTTAATTTCATTAATTATTTCCACAGATGTTCTTATCATTTCTTCACAATTTTAAAAGTGGCAACATTAACTAAAACCTAATAGAACCTGACCTAACCAACCCAAGAAGCCTAACCTTACCTAACTTCAGACCCCCCCCCTTGGACCCCTGTCATACTAAGGACAAAAGGTTAATATTTGTCCATTGGCTGTCCGCAGGTTTCCACCATGTTTACCTGAGGTTATACTCCTCACTTAAGAGTCCGTTGTCTCCCCCTTACCTCCTCCTCCTTGTTGGTTAGGTAGGTTGGTTGGTTCCTTTGGTTTGAGAATAGGTTTTTTGTGGGTATTTTTGGTGTGTTTTACTCAAATTTTACCTCCATTTTTGTGCAGATTAAAATTTTTTTGTTTAAATGAAAATGTTAAATTTTTGCTAAAACTGCTAATTTGCAAAAGAAATGAATCAGTTTTGAGTAAAACACCAAAATTACACACACAAAAATTTTCTCATACCAAAACCTGAGGACAGCCAATGGATGAATATTTACGGGAGAATGTTCTAATACCTCGATTAACGAACGGTCCAATTAACAAAATTTCGGTTAACGAATTAGCTCCCATAAGGATTTTCAGTTCCATTAACGAACAAAACTTTGATTAACGACAGCCTTACGAGAAACACGCTTTGTTGTGCGCATCAGCTGATCATCTGATCGGCTAGTCCGCTGAACCGGTTGGTTAACTCCCAATTAACCAGGTTGGTTCACATATATTATATTGGGCTTTAGTAACGAAACCCAATTGAAGTTTCTTGTTTTATTAGAAAAGTATGTTCATATAATTCCTGAGTGTAGGTCAACCGTAAGTTCCACTATTTATGAGTGTGATGAGAAAGGACGGCGTTTATGTATATAAACGTGAACCAACGTCCGTTTGATATTAGTTGGTGTGAGTGACTGCCTGAAGGCGTCGCCTTCGTGCGCGCTTACATAGATGCTGACATATGGGCTTCTCCCTCTTGGTAAAGCTATTGTTCACGTGTTCAGTTCATGTCCTCACAGATAATGGAAAATTACAGGGGATGAATCTGAATATAAATCAGATGTAAATAACCCATTTATATAATACTTCTGTTGATGAGACAGGGGCCATTACATCGCTCGGTCACCACCGGCCAAGCTCCGTGAGGCTTAAATAAGCTCACAGAGTACAGTACATCCTATACAACCCAAACCATGTTATAAACATAGGTGTAAACACTAAGCTGGGGATTCTACTACTGTAGGGGTTTTATCTACTACAGGGGTCCTATACTTTAGTGCCTTTTGGGTTAAAATGTTATGAACAATTTTCATCTTGGATGACACTGACTTATAATAACAGAAAAAAAAAACATGACTTCAAACACAAACATTACTGCCAATATCAAAAGCAACATGGCAGAAATAATCTTCGCCTACTTCTTGTTTAAGAACGCATCTTCTTAGCAATGTACAACTTTTGCTACTGTAATCACGCTAGATGAATGAGTGTGTGGTGCTTAAGACTTTCAACGAAACATTAATTTTTGCGGAGAGCAATGGTACTGAGTTGTGAAGGGTTCAACACGGCATGGCTGAAAATTTACAGTCTGTGATACTTTTGTAGAACTAACATATTTTTATTTTAAGAAGTTGTGTCTTTGACATCGTTAAAATATGTAGTTTGAAAATTATGAACATTCTTATCCTCCCTGGGACCAAAAGAAAATGTCCACATTTTCTGTGTCTAACAATTACTGGGAATTATTTCACTTCAGTATACTGTATATTAAAATAAGTAAGCACTTACAACAATGACAATAACTTATCGATGTCCTATCAATGTGGAGTTATGTCTCGAACATGTAAATGTGTGTATATATTTAATGTATACCTAGATACTACCTATTTCTTGTAGGCTTGATTGAAGAATCCTTTCTAGAATTTCTTGAAAATGTGAAATTGTTGCCGCAATCCCGTAGACTTGTGTGCGTCACTCACAGTAGTCACAGCTGATTCCAAGGTCCGGTGACTGGGACAATGTTCACGAAAATCATGAGTACAGCAAACTACCGCTCCTGGTTACACTAGGTCATCCACCACACCATACCTCAGAATGCTGAGACCATCTCTCATGACCGGAGATTTGTCATCACTAGGGTGGGTGCTGGGGTGCTGGTAACTTGGGGTTAATCACGCCATACGAAAGATTTTTGCTGACAGGATGTTGATTGATGAGTAGTCACAACAACTGCAGTCACGTCCTGTCACACCCTGGGCAGTGAACGAATCATTTGCAGAAACTAATGTTCACTTCAGCTCACAGGATTGTTGCCATAATTCAGCAACTTTTAATAACTCAGTATTGGTTATGGACATAAACTCAACATGTAGCAGGAACTGCTTTGCCCTTATGCTAATCTGCCACTGATTATGATGTAGGGTAATGTACTCATAGTGTTGACAGTAAGATTTTATCATGAGTTGGAAGAGAAAATGATACAGGTTGACAACCCTTTATCCGAAATTCCGAAAACCGAAAGTTTTTTGGTGGAGCAAAACTTTTTTTTTTTAAGCAGGGATTTGCCCACCCGGGCACAGGTCACTGACCCACATCCGGGTCTGGGGGGCGAAAATATAATAATAATTATTCATATTAAATAAAATGTATACAGGTTGACAATCCCTTATCCGAAATCCTTGGGACCAGATGCATTTCGGTTTTTGGAATTTTTCGGTTTTCAGAATGGTTAGTTTTTTTTTTTTTTTTTTTTTTTTACTGGGATCAGCCCACCCGGGCACAGGTCACTGACCCACATTGGGGCCTGGGGGCTAAAATATAATAATAATAATAATATTAATAATAATAACAATAATAATTCATAGGTCTAGGTCGTGTTTCGCACTTTTGATCATTTTTTCATTCTTGTATTTCTTTATTATTATTATTATTATTATTTTATTATTACAGTATTATTGTTATTATTATTATTGTTATCATTCTTATTTTATTTTTGTGTATTTTTTATTTAAATTTTTATTTACTATGAATAATTATTATTATTACTGTATTATCATTATTATTATAATTATTATTACTATTACATTTTCACCCCCCCAGGCCCCGATGTGGGTCAGTGACCTATGCCCAGGTGGGCTAATACAAAAAAAAAAAAAAAAAATTGCTGCACAAAAAAACTCGGTTTTCAGAGCTTTTCGTTTTTGGAATTTCGGATAAAGGGTTGTCAGCCTGTAATAAAAAATACACAAAAATAAAATAATAATGATAATAATAATAATAATAAAATAATAATAATAATAAAATTAATAATAATAATAATAATAATAATAACAATAATACTGTAATAATAAAATAATAATAATAATAATAATCATCATCATAAGAATAATAAAGAAATACAGTACATACAAGAATGAAAAAAAGATCAAAAGTGAGAATTGACCTAGACCTATGAATTATTATTATTATTACTATTATTATAATTATTATAATTATTATTATATTTTAGCCCCCCAGGCCCCAATGTGGGTCAGTGACCTGTGCCCGGGTGGGCTGATCCCTGTTAAAAAAAAACTAACCTAACAATCCGAAATGCATCTGTTCCCAAGAATTTCGGATACGGGATTGTCAACCTGTAATACAGTAATGTGTTATTGCTGGCAAAGGCTGTATTGTGACTGGAGGGAAATGAAAACATTTCCCTTGGTGGTTATAATGTAACTGGGGATGGAAGTGTGTCAGAATGATGACAATTTGATAGTAACAGTATATTGTTGCCAACATGGGACTCGTGTGTGATTGGGGAGGGGAGCAATTGTCCCCCCCTAGTGTGATAGCAGTGATAGTGTGTCAGGATGGTGCTTATCTTAGCTCTCAATCAACTGATATACCTAAATGGGAGCCGTTGATATGGCCTTCCTCCAGTAGTGTGTGTTTATATGTGGGAGTTGGTTTGTCTGTCATTCTCATACTCTGCAACCTTAAAATTGTGCTGTACAGTATTGTCTTTAGTTTGCTTCTCTGACATTTTCTTAAAAATTAAATTGCAAAACTGGAAAGTAAAATGGCTTTGTGTCGGACTATGAAAGAAAGTTTATTGTTTATATTTTTTGTCTCACTGTGTCTATTATTCATCTTTGTAAACAAAGGTGAGTACTGTACTATTAAATTTGTCATATACTGTATAATCTAATGTATTTTCTGATTATGCTTATTTTGTTGTACAGTGAAGTATTTGTCAGCCAAAAAGTTTGAGACAGTCACTCAGCCAGTGACTGTACACTACTGTATTCTTAAATTTCATATATAGAATGCTCACTTCTTTTGTAAAATACCCAATAGTTTATTTTGTAAAGTAGATTTTCTGTTGAAAAATACTTTACTGTACAGTACTAAGGTTTAATAATCATAGTATTGTACAGTACAGGAATGGCAAGTATAAATTGTAGGAGACAAAATAGAAAACAAATTATATTCCTGTTTGATTATAATGTGTGTGACACTTTTAATTAACAAAGCCTACAGAGTACAGTACAGTATTGTTTGTCCCTTACAACTACGTATAACTGATAAAAACTGGAATCACTGATATTGGAAGGTATTGTTTTGAGTCATTTGTTTTCTTGAGGATCATCATATAAATTACATTGGATAAAAGTGAAATAATTGGAGCCTCATGTTAGATTTAAGTGATTACTGTCAGCCCTTGATATTGACGAGGGTTGCATTCTTGAAAAATCAAATTCAGGAACCCTTGGAACAGGAGGCGAGGTGAGCACTGTATACACTCAACAACCCCTCTTCAAGATAATAAGTAACAGGCTATAATCATCAACATTAAGATCAGGCTGTGCAGATTATGCTTCCCAGTTTTTAGACTTTTTATTACAAGTACGGTATTTTGAATATGAGAGAATGTATGACTTTATTTAACCTAATAGCACAGTAGATGCATAATGTGGCTGAATTGTCATGTCGAAGAAATGCACAGAATGATATTTTAAGAATAAAAAAAAACAGTCACTTGTGATATTTGCTTGTCAAAACCCAAGGAGGCATGATTCTGAAATCCTTAATTAATAGCTGAGTGAGTCACAAAACTTTAATCACAATTTTATGATGTGTACATACTTTGTGGGAAACAATATGAGACCATGGACAATAAATTTTGCTATATGAGAGCTATCACTCATCACACGTAATATTTTGGAACATATCGACCCCCACCTGCTCAGATAGTTGTTTTAGCTACTGTACATTTGTATGCTTTAATTTCAGCTTCAGATATTTAACAATGTTTATGAATAAGAAAAAAGCATTAATTATTTCATGCTTCATGCAGTATGTTATGATTAATGATTCTCATTGCTGTTTCAAGAGACATAATTAACACAGCATATTTTATCTTTCAGGAGAAATCATTGTACCAGAAATTATGACCAGCACACAAGCACCATTTAGTGGTGAAGTGACTCCGTATGGCCATGAACTCTATATTGGCCTTGGACTCTCCATGTCTTCATCTGTCTTCATAGGAAGCAGCTTCATCTTAAAGAAAAAGTCATTATTGGCCTTGGGGAAGTCTGGTGGTACTAGAGCAGGTGCTGGAGGATATGGGTATCTCAGACACTGGCTCTGGTGGGCTGGACTTCTCTCTATGGGATTTGGAGAGGCACTCAATTTTATAGCATATGCATTTGCTCCAGCAACTCTGGTCACACCCCTCGGAGCTCTGTCTGTGATTGTGACAGCTCTCTTGTCCCAGTACTTCTTAGGAGAAATTCTAAATGTGCTTGGAAAAGTAAGTACCAGTATTGTATACAGTACTATATTGCCATTTACCATAGTTACCATAAGTACCAGTATTGTATTTTGTTATTTACCATAATTGTACTGTGTGGCGACCTGTGGTGTAATGGTCAGTATGCTTGCCTCGCAAGAGAGTGGACCTGGGTTTGATCCTCAGCTAGGGTGAAACTATGGGGAAGTTTCTTTACACCATTTACCTCTGTCTACCTAGCAGTAATTAGGAACCAGGATGTTAATCGATTTGCGGACCGTGTTTCAGGGTAATGGTTTAGCCAGTGCAGTTGGTGAGTTGTCCGCTCTTCTCGAACTATAGGATTCCTTGACACTGGGTTATGCAACTCTGTTGTGTTGGTGACAGCTTCTACACCTTAAACAAATTCACACCTAGGTGGCCCTTGGACCGGCCATCCATGTACACGAGGGGCAACCATTATATATACTTGTACAGTACAGTAGTTGTATACTGTATTATGAAAATTAATTGTGTTTTATTAAATTGCTTTGATACTACAGGTATTTCATCTCACAAAAGTTTTGTTAATGAGCAGTGAGTGTAAATTCTAAAGGACAGTAAAATTTTGATAACCTTTTCTGAACATAAGTGAAAATTACTTATAAGGGCTTGTTTGTGAAGGGTACTGTATTTTTTCTCTGGGCAGTTGCCCTTTACTAGGAAACTCATGTATATGCACTCACTAAGCTGTTGAATCTGAACCCAAGAGACCTTTACATAAATTGGCTGGGGCTAATCCATTAAATAGGATTGTTTTCCATTGCAGCCATCACCCTTAAAGAGTAAAATTAAAGACAACACTTCCACTGAAAGCTTAGGAGATGTGATGTTGCTCTAGCTTGTAACTCACTTTGCCCTTAATTTATAGGTAGCAATTCCCATTTATTCTTAACTACACCATCATACTGAGCAGTTGTGTTCATGTTTTTAGATATATATTTTTTCTACTGTACCTGTTATTGCCCATAACATGAGACTTAATTTAGTTTGTTGACCTCCCTTTCCTTCTGTACAAGAAATTGTTTCCAATTTAGTTTTACCAGTTCCCAGGATAGTAATTACTGTATTGTACTCTGAGAATTTTTTTAATTTTCATCAGATGAGTACCCACTCACCCTCTTTAATGTTTTAGAAAAATCTTTTATTGGCATTCCTTATGAGAGTTTCATAGACCTTCTTTAAATGATGTGATAAACTTCAGAAAGCCTTGCTGACACCTTATCAGATTTTTAAAGCTGGGTTTATAATAGCACATTAAGGTGGAATGTTAGACATCCCTACAAAGGTAAATAATGCTCTTAGCCTCTTAAAGTTCAGTAAGGGAATTTTAGACTTCCAACCCAGTGAGTACAATGGGCCAACTCTCATGGGGATGTGTCGTTTTCTAATCCAGCTTTTGTATTATCTCTCCTCCCTTTTACTAAGCTGTCTTTAGCTTATGAGAGCAACTTGGGTAAAGATTGATATAGTCAGAAGTGGTGAATTCATCCTGAATTCCTTTTTTCTGGCAAGTCCCGAAGCCAGGCAATTTGGAATCTTCTCCTCTCCCTTTGGTTTGTGGTTAGTCAACTGGACATATGATAACTCGACTTGACATTAGCTAGAACCACACTTGCAATCAGTCAAGATGACCTCTGCTCGAACTGAACTTGCTATCAATCAATGTGACCTAGGTTTTGTTTTGTTTAGATTCACACAATTTTATAGATAACAGAAACATTGCTGCTGTGCTGAGTGCTGATTGGGCAGTCACAACTCAGAGAGGCCATTGCTTTCTCCTGCACTATATCCCCTACATTCAGAACTGATGGTGCCGATCAGATGGGAAGGATGATCAGGATATCCAAAAATGATTTATTGATTAAACCAGGCTGAAACTGGGAGCCATGTCCAATGGACTCAAGGATGTGTAATAAGTCATCCTGTGTTATGAGAGCTGCCTGGATTCAGGCTCAGTCAGGAAAATGGATTTCAGGATCAATCCTGTACAGCTATTGTATTTTCATATTCTGTGTACCTGTATTACAAAATTACTGCTGAGTGGTGTTTCTGTCTCACTTCAAAACCCTCTCCTTACTCATTGGCATTTGTAAAAAGATAAGTCTGGATTTTGTGGCATTATTTATTGACATTACATGCAGCTTGTGTTCTACAAGTCTACAAGGTTATATATTTCTTTATTCTTTTTCCAAAGGTTTTACAAAACTGACTGCTGTGTAATGGTCTCACTTGCTTGGTTCTTGGGTGATTCTGCTGTTGCTCACAGTGCATTTAGCTATACCTGCGAAGAAAAAATCCATATGACGCTGTCATGATTTATCTGACCCCGGCTAGAAAGCTGCCATAGATTTGTTGTGTAGCTGAAAGAGTAAAAGAGAGATTATTGAAGGTTGAAACATATGGAGAGAATGGTTAAGATGAAGAAAAAGTGAAATGAAAGCCAAAGAGAAAGCATGATTAAGAGGGTTGACAAAGAAAAGGTTTCTGGAGTTGTGTAATATTAGAATGGCTTCGAGGATTATCATGTGAAACCTTACTGGATATTGGGAAAAGACTTATTGAGAATTAATGTATATTGTACAGATAAATTTTGTGAATATTCATTGTATTAATAAGAGTACTTTACTACAGGTGGGATGTTCCCTTTGTCTGCTGGGAGCCACTGTGGTGGTCATTCATGCTCCCAAAGAGACTGAAGTAACCAACATGGAGGATTTGGCTGCCAAACTCGTAGATCCAGGTGAATTTATGTAAGATATGATCAAAGATAGAACACATGAAGATTAGTACCTAGCGTATTTCACCTTAATGTTAACTTAAACTAACCTAACCCCTTCTAATAGCATTATGGTGTTTAATCATAAAGTGAAATAAACTGAAGGGACTAATCTTCTTGAGATCCCTAAAGATAATGAAGATTTCCATAGATTACACATTTATAGATAAAACTAAAGTTCATGCTGTATGTTATGAAACATCCAGAATATAATACTTTGTATACATCCTTAAAAAATTCGGTCACGTAGTGAAACAACTATGAGTGAGGATTATTTCCCCATAAGAATTAATGGAATAAGGGAGGTTATATTCCTATTCATCACGTATCATCACTCATGCAACATAAAAGGGAGAAATTTCTATCATACAAAATAATGTAGGCAATAAGGGGGGTTAAGTTCCAAGTCATTGCCACTGTCCCTTATTTCATCCAAACAAAGAAAAAAAAGTCAGTACCATTACAATATGTAGCTCATTGTACTGTACAGTGAACTAATACTCTCTCACATTGTATTTGATGCTCAAAGTTCAGTAGTAACTTAACTCTCTGTTTGATTTTGCCCCACATCTTAATCATGGAATGACCAGTGGTAGGAGGCAGACCCCATATGCAGGCCATGCGAACTGCATTCTTGCCACTCTCAGCTCTTTAAAACTTTTAACTTTAACTCTAATATTTTACTCAAGAGATAATGAGGATAGAATGCACAATAGTCTCAGATACAGTACCTGTACAATGTTTACAGCCAAATCAAGCAGTGATGCTGATACATAACTATTCACATAAGATGTTGCATTGGTTCACTACTTCTTTATGTCTAGTTCCAATGAATACAAAAGAAGTCCCGTACTGTATAAAATAATTATCTAAATAGTACTGTACAGTATTTTCGTTCTCAGTAACAAAATTCAACCTAGAATAACCAAAATACTGTAGACCGTAAAATAATAAAACAGTACAGGTGTAAGTAGCTCACATGCTGACTTATTACAACACCGTGCTCAGGAGTTCAAATGACAAATATGTGGGATATAAATGATGAATAACTGTAAAGTGTCCTCCAATTGATTAGTGATGGATGTGTCTGAAACTGAATAAAGGGGAAAAGAACAGAGACCAATTGTATAATATATTCTTAAACTGTTAACACTTTACAGGCAGAATTAAAAAAATACTGTATATTCCTCTTGAAGGAGTACATCATGAAGCTGTACAGTATAGTATCTGTCATTTGTAAGTACTTTATGAAGTAATATATTTTAACAAAAGATTTGAGCATTCTAATTCCTATTCTGTGGTCCCCATTTCTCTGTGCTAGTTTTGTGTTCTCATTTACATATAGTACAGGTAATTGTTTTGATTTGTTTTATTATTTATTTGTAAATAATTACTTATCATAATTTTTGCAGGTGTATTTGCAGTTGCATTCTTTAATTATTTTATTCTCATCATAAAATATTTACTTTTAACCATAAATGAATTTGCTTTACACTATTCGCTTAAGAATTACATTTCCAAACTCCTGGTACAGGTATAAAAAAATGCTGGTTTCAGAAAATAACAGGTAACAACAGAGGGAGGAAATGAATGAAAAAAAATTTTTTTTGTCACATCTTGTGGTTTTTACTCACAAAATATTAGCCTTTTTTTTCTTACATATAACAATAAATAATAATAATAAACAGTTTATTAATAGAGTTGCAGCCGGTGGCTGAAAATATACAGACTTACATTTGATTTAGACATAGTGATATAATATGCATTGAATACATTTACAGGGCTGTACAGTACATAAATTAGGAGTTGTTTATTATTTTAACAATAGATGGGATGGTGCTGTTCTTATATCTATCGGTGCGGGCTCTTGTGGGCTGAATTTTGTTGTGGTGGCGGACTGCGCGAGTTGGGTGGGGGGCAGGAGGTGGCAATGACGAGGGTGGTGCAGTAGTCCACTGCCAAACCTTTCCAGTGCTTGGTTTTGGAGGTCACTGAGGGATGGCATTTCCAGGGTGGAGAGAGCGTTGGTGTAGCCGGAGTATTCTGCGCCGAGCATGATTCTGCAGGCCCTTTTCTGTACCTTCTCTAGCTGATGTACAGTATATGGATCAGATACAGAAAAGTCTTACCTAACTGTTGCAATAAACCATATTATTCAACATGCATAACTTATGGACATGTAAAGCAGAATCATAAGTTCTCACATCTGCCACCATGCAACCCTCATTTCCCATGGGACCCCATGTGTTTACATTCTAAAAAATACACAGGTTGTTGAAACTTTCACATCCAAGTCTTATTGGTAAGAGTTAACACAGGCTCAGTTACCAACCTCTTCAACAGTCCTCATCATGTATTCACTCAAAATTATTTAGGTGTTTTATGTTTGTCTTTGCACATTACACTTCATCTCTAGTAATACTCATAATTAACTTGTGATATATTTTCTTTACAGTGTTTATGGTTTATGTTGCGCTGGTGATTGCTGCAGCACTTGCACTAATATTTCACTTTGGTCCTCGGTATGGATCCCGTAATGTAATTATTTACATTGCTATCTGCTCCCTCATTGGTGGATTTTCAGTGCTAGGTTGCAAAGCCATTGGCTTGGCTGTAAAGGTAAATGTAAATTCTGAGATATAGTTTATTTGAATTTGATATTACATGAACTGTCATTATAGGAGAATTATGACTTATGTGAAAAATAATTAATATACCAGGTATGATTAGATTTTTAAAATCACTTCCCATTAATAAATTAATAGCATGGTTTATTTTTAAAGTGTAGTAATTCAGTGCTGTGCATGTTTAAAAATGACTGTAGTTCATGACTAATTTAAGTACAAAATATTGGCAAATAAAGCTGCTTAACCCTTCGTGGATGGGACCTCAAATTTCCAGTACAGTAATTCTGACTGTATCTGTTGTGGGATATTTCCAAAAAGGGTTAAAAGTCCTTTATTTTCCCCTGCCCAAAGATGTTTTAATACAGTGGTCCCTCGGTTAACGAACACAATTCATTCCCGAAGGTCGTTCGTTAACCGAAAATTTTGTTAACCGAAATCATTGTTTCAATGGGATTTTGGGTAATTGGTTCCAGCTCGCCGAAAATTACATACAAACTAAAAATAAATGCAGTAAAGTACACTTACTTTGAGGTGTGCATGTAGAAGGCTCCTGGTTGATGATGATGATGATGGGAATTCGAAGTGGGGGTGGAGGAGAAGGGAGAAGAGAAGGCGTTGGGGTGGAAGTGAAGACACCCCATGCGTCATGTCGCCATTCCACCCATAAAATTTTAGTTCACTTGGTGTAATTCAAGATTATTTTCTTCAAATCAACACTGCACTGCATTATATATTGTCAATATGTAAAATAAACCAGAATGACCAATAATTGTACTGCACTGTAAAAATGTAAAAATAGTTTATGTTCAAGAGAGTCTCAAGCAAGATGCTTCCTCCACTGAGCAAGGACACACACTGACACCATTTTGGGTGAGTCAAGTGGCTGTTTGGCACGCTAAAAACTAGTTTCCTGTCCTTGAATTATGTTAAATAATTGTTAAAATGACAAAAAAATTTAATATAAGACTTGGAAAATTATTGAATAGTACAACCTTCTTAATACAGTATTTACACAAATGGTAATGAATTTAAGCCCTAGAACCGATTACTGTATTGGCGGACTAATACTACAGCTGGTAAACAGGCGAAAACATGTTGGGAAAAATTTGTAAGGAATTCGTTAACCGAAGTGAAGATTCTTATGGAAGGTAATTCGTTAACCGAAATTTCATTAATTGAGGCGTTCGTAAACCGAGGGACCACTGTATTATTTTTAGTTTTAGTAGGAATATTACGAATCTTTTTCTTATTTTGACAACTCTTAATGCCAATGTCAAAGTTTACTTCTTAAGGCTGAGCTAGAAACACTTTTGGCGTTCATTTGAAAGATAAAATCTCTCAATGACTAAAGAACTAACCCTCATAATTATCATACTACAGTAATTGAAATTTTTATGGTGTGTTTGGGTTTTCCCTGGCATGTAGTTAAACTGTACCAGCACTGTAGTAGTGAAAAAAAATCCAAAATATATTAAATTAACAATCATTTCCACATCCTCAATAGCTGAACCCACAACAGCATTTCTTTACATAGAATTTTGGTGTTTAAAAAGAGACAATTTCACCCCTTGCATTTAATTGGAGTTGTTTGAGAAATAAAATTTCATATACAGTAGTACCCCGATTTACGCGGTCAATTGAACCCACAGGGTACCGCAGAAAGTGAACAACAGAACATATGGGATTAATTCCAATAGAGACTGGCCCGACCCCCAAACTCCACTTTTTCCGACACAATACCTATGTTGTAGTAAAAATAACATCTAAATTTTATGATGGTATGCTCACACAATTAATATTTAAGAGAAATACAGTCGCCAGTTAATGTCCATTCAAATTCCCCCCCCCTCTTCCCAGCTCACTAGCTCCTACCTCTCTGAGAAACAATTGGGTGAAAACACTAGATTTTAACATTTAGTAATAAATAATACTGTAAAGCGAGGTAATACAGTACAGTATTACCCCGCTTTACACGGTTTCACTTTCCGCGATTTCTCATTTACGTGGTACCTTGCCAGAAACGGACTTTCACTTTCCGCGGTGCATCTACTCATATACGCGGTGAAGTATAATTTATTTATTTATTTATTTTTATTTAGCTCATAAAATTCATACAAATTACCCGGCCAGAATATAATTTACATTGCTGGAATTCTTACAATATGATGATCATTTTGAATATAAACATCATGGATTTTGCATTAGACATACAAATTTTAGATCTAATGTAATAATTTGGTTTACACAAAGCAAATATTTTATCCTTTGTGCAGAATATATGAAGTTTACATTCAAAATATTCCCTGACCTGCAAGGAATCCAGAAATGTCAATTATATTATCCTAACTTTAGTCTGAGGTATTATTTATTACTAAACGTTAAAATCTAGTGTTTCACCCAATCATTTCTCAGAGAGGTAGGAGCTAGTGAGCTGGGAAGAGGGGGGGGGATTTGAGTCCATTATTTGAATGGACATTAACTTGGCGACTGTATTTCTCTTAAATATTAATTGTGTGAGCATACCATCATAAAATTTAGATGTTATTTTTACTACAACATAGGTATTGTGTCGGAAAAAGTGGAGTTTGGGGGTCGGGCCAGTCTCTATTGGAATTAATCCCATATGTTCTGTTGTTCACTTTCCGCGGTACCCTGTGGGTTCAATTGACCGCGTAAATCAGGGTACTACTGTAATTGATAGATTTGGGTAAATAGAGCTAATATAAGAAAAAGTAATAGAGGATTTTTCTTGAAATTATGGTAATGAAATGATGTTTCACAGAAAAAATATAAACATTTTACTAATTAACTGATGCAAAATTTTTCTTGGTAGGAAACCATAAGTGGTAAAAGTGAATTTAGTAACTTGATCACCTGGTTCTCACTGCTGAGTCTTATCATCTGTGTCAGCACTCAGATGAACTATTTAAATAAGGTGAGGTTACTTCAGTATTGCCCTCTTCTACATTCTTGTAATAATCTTTCACTTTAATTTAGTTTTTTAATTATTTTATTCTATTAAATCTCATAGTTCTTTCTTTTCTTATTTACTTCATTCCTTATTATCATTTTCAGTGTCTTGTAATCTTCCTCAACACTTCATATGGACTTTTTACTTTTACTTTCTTTTAGTGCCTTATTATTTGTAAAGGGTCTTTACTGTCCATCAACTCTTTTACCATATTTTCCATCTTTGTAAGATGTACTTTTTCCCCCAAAAAATTTCTCCCAAACTCACCCTGCATCTTATACTGTATGCCAAAGGTTAACCCTAGGGGGATAAGAACACTGACTAAAACCAAGATGGTAAAATGGGCACATAATTAGATTTTGCACTTTTTCCCGGGAAATTTCATTTATCTGGCTCAATGTGGGATTTTTGTTATCATATTATTTGTTGCTTTTTCATTATGAACTTTTGATATATTTTCCAAATCTGGCAAGAAAAAAAATCATATACATAAGTACAGTACAGTAGTTTATAGAGAACATTTATTTTAAATGCAGAAAACAGGTGCTGTACTGTATATATTATCCTACACTGTACTGTACTGTGTATGGAAAAAAATTATAAAAATAAGTCAATAAACAGTTAGTTTAAATATTTATTACATATAATAATGACAATAAAAAAAAAGATAACAGTAGACAACAAAATACAAATTACTGTACAGTTGACCCTCGTTAATTCGGACCCCTTTAATCCGGATTTCAGATAATTCGGACAAAATCTGAACGAACTTTTTTTTTCTTTTTTTTTTTAGATTTGTAGGAATATTACCTACGCGGACCTTAAGCTAAAATGCTGGTCCACCCACTGCTGGGATAAAACACCAGCGTCTTTTTGGTTAAATGTAACATCTCCACCACTAGTGTGGGGGGGGGGGATGCATCTTTTAGCTTCAGACATGAAAAATATTTACTATTTACTGCCAGTAAACAATGGAAACGTAAAATATGTACCAATTAGTAATGAAAAGTTGTGCAGTTTCTTCAGCAAATGAAGCTCACCAACTTACAATAGGCTAAATTACCTTACAACGTGTTTTCAGTAGTCTATGTTGAAGTTCTTAGCACAGGCTAACTTATCATATCATATACGGTATAACAGTTCTCATTCATCTACAAAAAATACCGGTAATAAAAACCTTTTTGATATTTCACACTTAATATAATACCCGGTAATCGACTTCAACCTCCTGTTGTTTACAACGACGCATGACGCACCACCAGCTGTTGAGTATCAGCTAGACGGCACACGTGTTTTTCAAATCGTTTTCAGTTAAAAAACTGTTACATCACATGTATATTTTACCTTAACTGTGCCTGAATGAATATATTCTCGGAAATAAATAGTAGTTTTGCTGAAACATGATGTATTTTAATGTAAAATAGGATAAAATACATGACGAAAACAAAAGATTTTACCTAACCTTCCGATGTTCAAGAGAAGTTACTCGTTTTTTAATAGTTTTTGGTTAAAATACTGTTATATTACAATGGTATTCTATTCATACTGTGTTTGATATAATGCATTCACGGAAATGTAATATTTTTGCTGAAATGACGTACGTATTACAGTGGAAAGTGGGATAAAATCGAGACGAAAACAATGACTTTCGCTTTCTTTCGTTCAAAAGATGTTACCGTAATCGCTTTTCGATTGGTTTTCACTTAAAAAATTGTTGTATTACAATAATATTCTATCCTAATTGACTTGAATAAATACTACGATACAGTGGGGTATGCTATAACGAACGTAATTTGTTCCAGAACCTCGTTCGTTATAGGATTAATCCGTTCCAGGCTCCCAAATACAACCACTTAACACTGAAAAAATTCTGTGGAAAATGTAAAAAATACGGAACTTTATCTTACCTTAGTGTTAATCAGCATGCAGGTACCCCTAAACACTGGCACAGCACTATCACTTCCACTGGGAGTCTTGGCTTTAAGGTCCTCAAACAATTGTTTAGCCTTCTCACAAATTATAGCTTCACTAATGTTACCACCTGCCATTTCTTTCTCCTTTATCCACACTAAGAGTAAATTTTCCATCTCTTCAATCACATTACACCTTGCTTTGCTAAGTCTAGAGATTCCCTTAGCCACTTGCACTGTTTTTAACTCCCCTTTATTCTTCAAAATCGTACATATAGTCGATTTAGCCATCCCATGTTCATCACTAAGTTTCGCAATGCTTCTTCCATTCTCACGTTTCTTTATAATTTCTTTCTTAGTTTCAAGGATTATTAGCTTTCTCACTCGCTTTGGACGATTCATTGTTACAATTGTATACTTGTACAACAAAATAGTTATACAAATAATGCAAATTTCCACATTAAAAGACGAAATTTCAACAATAACAGTGGTGCACTGGCTACACAATGAGAAAAACATGGCGCCTGACGCTCTTGTTGTGGGTCGCGGTACAACAATATTCATGCGCCAGGCGAAATAGTCACGTATTCATCCGCGTTCGTTGTAGGAGTTGCGTTCGTTATAGCATTCTCAATTTTATAGGTAAAACCGTTCGTTATAGGAATGTTCGTAGTAGGATCCGTTCGTTATAGCATACCCCACTGTACCATATTTCTGAATATTTTCATTAAAATCCATCAAAATCATTTTCCTTGTCTATCGTCTGCAGCACCAAACAGCTTCTCCCAGTCCTCTCCTTGAACAGGGCTAGAGGGTACGTGTTTTTCGAATCGTTTTCAGTTAAAAAACTGTTACATCACACGTATATTTTCCCTAAACTGCGCCTGAATGAATAAATTCTCGGAAATAAACAGTAGCTTTGCTGAAACGTGATGTATTTCAATGTAAAATAGGATAAAATACATGACGAAAACAAAAGACTTTACCTAAGCTTCCGATGTTCTTGAGATGTTGTTCGTTTTTTTACTAGTTTTCGGTTAAAATACTGTTATATTACAATGATATTCTATTCATACTGTGCTTGATATAATACATACACGGAAATGTAATATTTTTGCTGAAATGACGTACATATTACAGTGGAAAGTGGGATAAAATCGTGACGAAAACAATGACTTTGAAATATAATGCAATATTAACCCCTAAATCGGTTAATTCGGACAATCGGCTAAAACGGACACCCTTCCCCCCCTATTAGTTCGAATTAACGAGGGTCGACTGTACTGCTAAAAATACAAGACTCAAATGTCCCCTGGTCTTGCAGCAGCACCACACAGTTGACCAAATGTCATTTTGTACAAAGCTTAGTATTTCATTCTGTACAGCAATCACCACAGGCCCACAGCTATAACATCCATAAACTGCCCACAGATAGAAAAAAGTATTTATAAAGCCTCATTCAAGTGTACTGTGTATAAAAATAATTAGGGTGATAATGATAGACACAGACATAGATATAAATTTTAGCAGCATATTACAAAATGTTAAGCCTATACGAGCTTTATTTTTCTGTACATTTCAAGTATTTCTCTTGAAGTTTTTGCTAATCTTAGTACTTCTTCATTTGTTTTCCTGTCAGTGTAGCTTATTCTTAGCATTTACCTATAACACTACATTTCAAAGACATCCAAACTCTTTCTGGTGCCTGCTGAAAGTGTCCATGCTTCTGACCCTTATACCCTGTATATTGTTTACTAAATTTTCCTTTTCTCTTATTGGCAACATATGTATGATAAATTGTATTTTTCCTAGGCTTTCCTCATTTGTTATTATAAGTCTTAATGTGCTCAGCATCTTGGTGGAACTCCATTGTGCATTTTGTCCATCTGATTTCAGGTTCTTTTTGACTGTCATTTACCATATTATTTTGAAACTTAATTTGAATTTATGTTGGGAAAATCTCTGGAAGTTTTTTTAGCGGGTTTACTGGGAATTGTATTTTTTCTATTATGTTTATTTACATTTTTATTTATTTATTTATTTTTTATTAAAACATTCATTTTTAAGTAGTAAAGCACATAGTTGTCACAAGAAGCTTGTTTTATTGTGTTTTTTCTTCTGTGGCAGTCTTTCATAAAGAGTTCAATGTTTAATAGTTTAACTATTACAATAATTTGTATTTTTTCATATCATTCTTTATTTTAGAGGTAAACTTTATTTTGATTTTTTCTGATAAAGATAAATAAATAGATTTTTATATCTATAGGCTATGGTACTGATATATAAACAGTATTCCCTTAAAGCTCGCTGGGGTTAGGTAAAATGGACCCCATGAGAAAGCAAAATCCGTGAGTTTTTCATGCCAGTCCCAGGAATGTGCAAAATCCATATATAAATAGCGATATGTACATGTATAACAACATTATGTATGCATAAAACAATATAATAAATATGAAATAACATAAATAAATAAGCATAAACATGAAATAGCACTGTATGGACTTTAGGTAAACACAGTGATAGTTAGTTGTGGTAGTGACAATGCAAAGACAATACCACTGAAATATCAGCTGTTCTGGTGGACTGGATGTAAATAATCCTTGTACAAGACAGTTCCGAGTGAACATGCCCAGTATCGATAAGTATTTGTGATGTGTAACACTTATAATAATTATATCCTTTTGTATTAAATAAGATAAATTTTATTAATAATGCCAACAAATGTTTGATAATAGGTCCATTAAGTAATTGTAAGCTGTGGTAGTGAGAAACATGATAGCATATAGCCAGTGATTTGGCTTTGACAGTACAATAGGCTATTAAATCTGCAAAAATTATTATTCCAAAATATACCTTGATAATTATAGGGTGCATCTTATGACCTGGGAAATATGGTACTCTGTACTGCCCTGTACTGTTGACTCCTCTTGATCCCTGGCACACAGCCTCAAATATATTTTATTTATTTTCCATGGCAATCCGTGAGTTCACGCAAACCTTAAAACTGCGAGCTTTAAGGGAATATTGTCTGCAGTTCAGTAGACTATAAAGAGTTTTCTCCAAAATTTTAGTCAGAGGATAGGGCAATTGGCTGTACACACTATCTCTCTCTTATACTGTACATGTTTTTCATCACTACATTTGTCAATTTTGTGCTTCCACCCATTAATCTTTGTATTCAGGCTACATATATATATATATATATATATATATATATATATATATATATATATATATATATATATATATATATATATATATATATATATATATATATATATATATATATATATATATATTATATATATAGTATACCTGGTAATGTTATTGCTAGTTTTATATTTAAGTTTATCTTTGAATGTTTAGATGTATAACTGGTGCATTCATAGCCTGTGGACATATATAAAGTTATTTTTAAGTTATTATATACAGTGACCCCACCGTAAACGAACTCAATCCGTTCCAGAAGGTCGTTCGTTAACCGAAAAGTTCGTTAACCGAAACCATTGTTTCAATGGGTTTTTGGGTAATTGGTTCCAGCTCACCGAAAATTTCCTAAATTCAACAAAAATGGTAGAAAAGTTCACTTACTTTGAGGTGTGTATGTAGAAGGCTCCTGGATGATGATGATGATGGGATTTAGAATGGGGGTGAAGGAGAAGGAAGAAGAGAAGGCATTGGGGTGGAAGAGAAGTCACCCCATGGCGCCATTTCACCCATAAAATTTTAGCTCTCTTGGTGTAATTCAAGATTATTTTCTTTAAATCAACACTGCACTGCATTATATATTGTCAATATGTAAAATATATTTCAAAATGACCAATAATTTGCTTGGAAACACAGAAAACAAGCGTTTAGTTGAAGAGAGTCTCAAGCAAGATGTTACCTCCAGTGAAAACAGAGAGAGACTAACGCCTGTTTGCTGTGTTAAGAGGCTGGATGCCGCACATTAAACTAGTCACTTTACCTTCAATTATGTTCAATAATTGTTAAAATGACTAAAAAATTGAATATTAAACTTTTAAAATTATTGAATAGTATAAACTTCTTGATATTTACTAAAATAGTAAGGAATTTAAGCCCTAGAACCGATTAATGTATTGGCGGACTGATACTAAAGCTGGTTGCCCGGTCAGTGCAAGCGAAAACATGTTGAGGTCGGTTCGTAAGAACTTCGTTAACCGAATTTTTTTTCGTTAACCGAATTGAAGATCCTTATGGAAGGCAGTTCGTTAATCGAAATTACGTTAACCGAGGTGTTCGTTAAACTATATATATATATATATATATATATATATATATATATATATATATATATATATATATATATATATATATATATATATATATATATATATATATATATATATATATATATATATATATATATATATATATATATATATATATATATATATATATATATATATATATATATATATATATATATATATATATATATATATATATATATATATATATATATATATATATATACTGTATATTTATTTAGTTATTATTATTTTTATTTTTATTTTATTTTTTTGTCTCCTTGACAGTGCTTTATAGTTTCCTGATGTCTTTTGGCATATGATTTCTACAATTACTTGTCATTTTACCCTTAGGCTCTAGACATCTTCAATACATCGTTGGTGACACCCATCTATTATGTATTCTTCACGGCCTGTGTCATCCTCTCATCAGCAATGCTCTTCAAGGAATGGAAGGGTCTGCCAGCCAAAGATGTCATAGGTGTTTTGGCAGGGTTTTTCACTGTTGTCATTGGCATCTTCATTCTACATGTATTCAAGTATGTAACAATGAAAATAATAATTCACGATTTATTTGTGATAATTAGGTACTGTACAGTATATGTACAGGTTGACAACCCTTTATCCGAAATTCCGAAAACCGAAAAGCTCTGAAATCCGAAAGTTTTTTGTGGAGCAATTTTTTTTTTTTTTTTTTTTTTTTTTTTTTTTAACAGGGATTAGCCCACCCAGGCATAGATCACTGACCCACATCGGGGCCTGGTGGGCGAAAATGTAATATTAATACTAATTTTAATAATAACAATAATTATTCATAGTAAATAAAAAAATTAATAAAAAATACACCAAAATAAAATAATAATAACAATAATAATACGAAGAAAATATAATGATAAAATTAATAATAATAATAATAATAATAATAATAATAATAATAATAATAATAATAATAAAGAAATACAAGAATGAAAAAAGATAAAAAGTGAGAAACACGACCTAGACCTATGAATTATTATTATTATTATAATTATTATTATATTTCGCCTCCCAGGCCCCAATGTGGGTCAGTGACTTGTTCCCGGGTGGGCTAATATACATTAAAAAATAAATAAATAAATAAATAAAATAAATAAATAAATAACCATTATGAAAACCGAAAAATTCCGAAATCCGAAATGCCTCTGGCCCCAAGATTTTTGGATAAGGGATTGTCAACCTGTATCAGTTTATCCTGAATACAGATTAATAAGTATAGTAATAAGTATAGAGACCGAGAATGTTTGTGAAATAAAAAAAAATCACCATATATGAATACTGTACACTTAATTCAATGCAGCATGCCCTGACAATTCGCGGATTTTTAATTCACAGACCTCGATTATTTGCGGATGACACCCTGGAAGTACTCAAGAATGTCTAAGGGTAGTTTTAAAGTTGCTGGCATTTTCACGGCCGAGACAGGGAGCCATTCGTTCTAGAGACAGTAATTTCTTTTACCTGTATTGTATATACAGTATGTGTGTGTAGACACACACACAAAACACATAAAAATAAATAATAATGGGAAAATCCTCTCACAAATAATCAGAAACAAGACAACAAAATGTTTTAAAAATGCAAGACATATATACAATACAGGTAAATGTACCCCCCTCCTGATCAGCAACTGCTATTCACGGATTTGGCTATTAATGGCCAATTTGAAAATCTAACCCCCGTGAATTTTAAGGGCATGCTGTACAGTATTACCTCTGTACCGAAATAATTGGTGAGCAACCAGTTTGGTATTGGGAGTTTTTCGGTATACAGGTAGTTGTACAGTAAAACCCCCATAATTCGTGCCCCTCTAATTCAAATTCACTCATGATTCGTAAAGTTTTTGCTGTTACAAAATAAATATTATATTTTTTGTAATATTTAGTAAAATTTTGAAATAAGAGACATATTGAAATGCTATACAGTACAGTAGAACGTCGATATAATGCGAGATATGTTCCAAGAGAGGTCGCTTTAAACCGAAATTGCACTAAATCGAAGTGTTGTTTCAATGGAATAATTTAGTTTGGTACTTGAGAGAAACACAAGATACTAAAAAGACTGACAGTCTACCCAGTTGCACCTCAGCCCATCTCCTAGAATAAACAAAACATTGTTTTTTGTAGTATTATGTTAAAACAAACACTCATAAATCAACACAGCTAAAATTAAGGGATGCGAAATGGTCTGTTTACTGGCTGGGAAGATGGACGGGAGGGAGGGAGGTGAGGCGATATGTTTGACAGTTGATGCCAAGGTCTATTGCTTATTTATTTATGTCCTTAAGAGTGACTTTAAGTTTTTCTCTTATAATATGTCACTAAACTGATCTGGGAGAATATAATTAACATTGCTGGAATTCTTACAAGATAGTGATTAGTTTGAATATATACTTGCTATAGTTTGCATTAGACATACAAATTTTAGTTTTAATTAATTTTATTACAAAGGACTAAAATTTTTACCTCTTGTGCAAAATATATGACTTTTATATTCAAATTATTCGCTGTCTTGCAAGGATTCTAGTAATGCAAATTACAGTATATTCTCCAAACTTTAGCCTGTGATATTATACAGTATAAGATAAAAACTGTGAGCCTATAACCACCCAACCCTGGCTGGGAAGATGGGGGTGACAGTGACACGTTGTTTGACAGTTGGAGCCGAAGGTTTAGTGAAGTATTTATTTGTTTATTTATGTCCTTAAGATTGTGTTTTTGTTTTTCGTTTATAAAATGTCACAGAAGTGACCGGGGAGAATATTGAATTGAATTGAAACAGTTTCTTTAGCCAGGAAAACACAGATACGGAGTGGATATTAATAATAATATTAACATGGCTGAGCCAGTTGAGAACCTGAGCTCTCTTTTAGGCACCTGATATATACTATACATTTATCTCAAGGAAGTATTATGTAACATTTAGTACCATCTGGAATAGTACAATAGCATGGTGTTAATAAGAACATCTCATGATGTTTTCACGGTAATCACTTCAATAGTTAATTATTTTATTTTTTTTTTTTTGTTTACCGTTAGCTTATTTTTTTATTGCTGGAATTCTTATAAGATAGTGATTAATTTGAATATAATCATGCTATAGTTTGCACTAGACAAAAGTTTTAGTCATCATTTAGTACATTATTTTGAGTTCATGTACAGTACAGTTTGCCCTTAGGATAGTGTAGTGTGCCCAGAGAAACATGAGGCGCAAATTTTAAAATTGATGCGTCAGATTGTAATACTTTACGGTATTTGGGTAAAATTTTGGATTATGGGAGACATTTACTAATACATACATATGACAACATGTCAGTGTAAACACGTACTATACATGTCACACGTGTTGATCACGGTGAGTTCACGTTGGTCAGTCGTGAAGTGTACAGTGACCCCTCGTTGAACGAACTCAATCCGTTCCAGAAGGTCGTTCGTTAACCGAAAAGTTCGTTAACCGAAACCATTGTTTCAATGGGTTTTTGGGTAATTAGTTCCAGCTCACCGAAAATTTCCTAAATTCAACAAAAATGGTAGAAAAGTTCACTTACTTTGAGGTGTGTATGTAGAAGGCTCCTGGATAATGATGATGATGATGGGAATTAGAATGGTGGTGGAGGAGAAGGGAGAAGAGAAGGTATTGGGGTGGAAGAGAAGTCACCCCATGGTGCCATTTCACCCATAAAATTTTCGTTCTCTTGGTGTAATTCAAGATTATTTTCTTTAAATCAACACTGCACTGCATTATATATTGTCAATATGTAAAATAAATTTCAAAATGACCAATAATTTGCTTGGAAACACAGAAAAAAAGCGTTTAGTTGAAGAGTCTCAAGCAAGATGTTACCTCCAACGAAAACAGAGAGAGACTAACGCCTGTTTGCTGTGTTAAGAGGCTGGGTGCCACGCATTAAACTAGTCACTTTACCTTCAATTATGTTCAATAATTGTTAAAATGACTAAAAAATTGAATTTTAAACTTTTAAAATTATTGAATAGTATAAACTTCTTGATATTTACTAAAATAGTAAGGAATTTAAGCCCTAGAACCGATTAATGTATTGGCTGACTGATACTAAAGCTGGTTGCCCGGTCAGTGCAAGCGAAAACATGTTGAGGTCGGTTCGTAAGAAATTCGTTAACCGAATTTTTGTTCGTTAACCGAATTGAAGGTCCTTATGGAAGGCAGTTCGTTAACCGAAATTTCGTTAACCGAGGCGTTCGTTAAACGAGGGGTCACTGTACATCTACTGTCGACCTCGCAAGCTTTTCCACTTGTTTTTCCATCATTGCCCAGTGTTTAAGCCATTAAATCTGACAACCATGGACCAAGCACCTAAATCTATAGAGTGTAAGGAGGTAATGTATACTTAGAAATGTTTTAATTTTGATTGGGGCAGATAACAGAAAAAATACTGTTGATTTGGGTTTTTTACCCCTGGGAGAAGGTGTCCCTCGTGTTTCATAAAATCTCATAACCTGTAAGGGCTAGAGCCCTTATTATTTTGAATCATGGGGGTGTTACTGTAAATTGAATCCGAAAACTTCTCCAATATTGAACATTAATCGGTATACTATATGAAAACCTTTTTGTATTTTAAGTCCAGATAAATTGTCACAAAACTGGATTTTTATTGTTGTTGTTGTTATTATATAAAATATAGTTTGGAAACAAAAGACTTTAATAAACACAAAATATCAATACAGTTGACCCTTGCTATTTGCGGGGTTTAGGTTTCACAGATTCTTTGATGGTGTGGTGGAGACTTGTAATTTGTATCTTAGGCTCACCACTGTTACATTTGTAATCCTTGTAATTTGCCTTTTAGTTTCAGCTGGCTAGTTCATTTAATTACTTTCACTATTTGTTTATGCCTCATCAGGTTGTTTGATGTTCAGATAAACACTAATTCTTTTCTTAAGTTATTATACAATACAGTACATCTTTTGTTTGTACAGTATGTTGAAGTAATGACGAATTAACCGACAATGAGCAACAGCCCTTTTTATGAGAGAATGTAGGAGATTATAGATAGAGCCCCAGCAAGTTTCTAAAGTGTTTTATATTCTTTTCAAACAAAAGTGATATCTATTAGACTGAAAAAGTAGAGGGAATTGAAAGCTTGACATAAAGTTGTGAATCCCCCAAAATTCATAATTAAACTTGAAGCTTTAAATATTTGGAACAACTTTCCATGAGGAACCATGATGGAAATATATGTAATACTGTTTTTATGTTCTTAGCTCTATCTTATGTCATTGCATGATTGAGTATTTCACAATTTGGTCTTCAGTGTTAACAGCATAGTTGTGTATTGCTATAAAATAATCTTTTTCACAAGAAACTTATGGCGGACTGCATCTGTCATTGTTAGGCATCTTACATCATGTTCTCTGGTTTTAGGGATATGGAAGTCACATGGGTGGGCATGACTTCCCTGCTGACTGCCCAAAACTCAGGAGAGTCAAGAAGGAGTAGTTCAGATCAACCAGATGCTGTTAATGACATAACCCAACTAGCAGAGGAAGAAGAAGGACTCATTACATCAGAACCTCTTTCCTATGGATCCAATAAGCGTGTTTACTAAAATTAAAATAAATATACAAATATAGCTGTTGGCATTTAAAGGATGTTGTGGGGACAACAATGTCTCTTTATTGGCACATGCAGCATATAAAGATCTTGTCATTGATTGTTTTAAGATGATCTTGCTTTCATATTTTCATATTGAAAGGCTTAAAGATATACAGTAGTGTGTGTATATATATATATATATATATATATATATATATATATATATATATATATATATATATATATATATATATATATATATATATATATATATATATATATATATATATATATATATATATTGTAAGTATTAAACTTTAAAAAGAGTCCTGTTCTGTGATTCTTGCATTTCAAATATTATTCTTATGCCAAAGGATATACATACTTTACCCCTGGGCTGCGTTTAGTGATGCACTATGTGCACTACAGGAATTCGTCACACGTTATGGTGCATACTGAACAGTTGTGATGTCATTGCATACTACATAAACAAATCAAGGTGATTGCTAGGTTACACTTATCACAGTGTGGGTCTTGGCAGTGTGCTGCAGGAATAATGGCTTGCCATGCAGCAGAAGTTGGACTCTTTGGAATAAACTTTCAATGCCACCACTGTCTGTAATCAGCATGAATAACTTCACAAAAGAATATACAGGTATATACAGTATATATATTTCTTACCTAAATAGTCAGTAGGTGTTTTCAAAATTATCTAAAATTATCCATTAGACAGTTATGTATTGTGCTCATTGCAATGCCATAATTATGTATACTTGGGTCTCTGTAATACTTACTGCAGGTCTGTAAGTATGCACATACTTCTTGGAGATCTGTAAATACAGAATTACAGTCACTCCAGTTGCTGTCTTTATAAACACCTCAGCACTATGGAGCTACCCACCTCCATGGGCTGTAGTCTTCATAGCACTACAAGAATTTTGAATCACCAACTACACTGCCGTTCAGTTGAAAAGGTAGTACGACAGTACTGTACTATGAACAATACAAGTTATGCAACTGAACGCAGTCCAGGTGTGTGTGTGCACGTGTGTGCGCTGTACAAGACATTGAGTTATAGTTTGCTGCCAAAACTAGAATTTTTTTCCAAAAGATTAATTGGTAATAATTACCTTTCAGTCTTATGGTTTTGTCAACCTAATTCTTATAGATCTGTGTTTATGTTATGACTTCTGATTCCTGCATTGAAAAGTGTTAATCATTTACCAAGTTGTTGATAATCATCTTGGTCACTGTCTATACAGAGTGAAAGTAAGGGAACCAATTGAAGAGTGAGAATGGAAGAAATAAATAGTTGTCAGTAGATCAAGGGAGACACAGTAAACAATATAGAACTGTTTTTATAACTTAACACTTGTTCAGAGTGACCCAGGAATATTTGCCCAAGGCTTGTGGTTGTGGCAACTGAAGGTAATCCAGAGAGCATTCATTCCTCTGTGATAACCACCACTCAAATTACTGGAGAGGAAATCACAAAACCTTATGTCATGATGCTATGCAGCTTGGTTTTTGCCATGCATATTGCACTGCACTTAACAGTGCCATATACCCGGTTCACAGTAATTATGTCCCCACTCCAATCTGTCCAACTCCTCTTCCAATGTAAAGATAACTTCATGGTACAGTACTGTACTAGGGATTGGGCTGGGCCATGTAGTTCCTGTTAATGTAATATAATTGTAGGGAGGTGTTTGTTTTTTTCTCTTACTTTGTTTTATGAGTGTTTGTCTTTGTAAAAGCCTAGTGATGGTGTGCCAGTATGGCATTAAAGGGTTTTTTAACATTTCATGTCAAGCAAGGCCTGAATCCCTGAACTCTCAAATTTAATTTTCCCATAGTAAGGAGTAGATGTGTCATTCTTAGCTGAATAATTTTACTAATTCCAGTTTAAGGAACACATCATGTATAAGTGTTTTTTCAGTCAGCTGATTTGGAGTGCAATCCATGTCATGGAAGTTGTTTATATAGTAACACATCACCCAGTGATTAACCAGACAGTAGTGATAGTGGTACTTTGGAGGATATTTATAGTGGGCAAGGCAGTGAAGTAGTGCCACCAGTGACAAGAGGGCAAGGATCTCTCAGAAAAAAGTTGGGGGAGTGGATAGAAGGTTTGTACTTCCAACATCATGGCAGTTTTTGCATTTTTCAACTTTTTAATTGCTGCACTTTTATTATTATTATTATTGTTGTTATTATTTTTATTATAAATATTTCAGTTAATTCATTCTATGCAATTCAAATAGAAAATAATATGCTGAAGGAATGCTTCACTTGTGTGAAGATGATTTTGGAATTGGGTGAGCAGGTGCCTGTAAGTGTGTTCATGTGAGTTGGGTGGCCCTGTTTGTATTAGTGCCTTTGCTTTAAAACAATGTTAATAGATAATGTTTAATGGTTATCTGAATTGTTGAACAGTAGATATATTTGGCCAATGAAATCTTATTAACTTAAACTGTTGTCATTCTCTTCAGCTGATATATCGCAAAAGCACTATCATCGCCTAAAGACGATTGGCATTTAGTGCCATAAATTTAAAGCTGTGCCAAAAATCATACTAAAAATGAAAAGTCAGTGATTGGTAGACACACTAGAGTGAGGCACAAGGCTTGATGGGTGGACCTTTAAATCAACTTGCTATCATCATCTTGGACTGATTTGGAATTATTTGTGCTTCATCACCCTCCTGTCCTCAGTGGCCCCTCACCCACAATGACACAGGCTGGCTTACCACCCACTTTCCACCACAAAAGCCCACCATGCACCACCACAACTACATCTTTTGTCACAACAACCTGCACTCAGCAGTTGCCAGTTCCACTTTGTCTCACTTCACTGACTCATTTCTCACCACCCATGATGAGTACAAAGTTTTTATGTGGTTTTTATGGCCTCTAAATTTTATCATTAATTTTATAAGAATAAAAAAATTAAAATTTCATGCATGTTTTTTTAAGTACTGTACAGCATATGGGGGTACCCTTGATTTTCCATTGCCACAGTTATTGGGTTAAAGTATCACACGTGCATTATTTCTCCAACCTCTGTCCCCCATCCTTCAACCTCAAGTCAGTCTTGCTTCATCTCCAAAAATGGACTATCACACATGCACCTTGCCAAAGTCCATCTCCAACCACAAATTATAAAAAAAAAAATGGAGAAACTCTTACAGTAGTGGGATGGGTATATTCCTACCTTTTGGAGTATTCCCTTATTTTATCAATAAAAGAAGTGTATGCATATTTATTCCATAAGATATGCTGCTGCAGCACATTGGTTGTCATTCTGGTGAAGCGATGTGCCATGCAGTAGGAGAGGTTTGTTTTGATATGTAAGTAATGAGGAATCAAATGACAGTTTATTAATCTTCAGGTAAATACAGTAGTAATTAAACCCTTAATATTCACCATAGTCCTTATTACTTACCATTTATACCAGGTTAAAGACAAGAGTTGTAAAATATCATAGAGATTCATATGATGCTAGGCATGCGTCAAGTTTAGCCGGAAGAAATCCAATTGTAAAGTATGGGAGATCTCCAACCCTCAGAAAATGAGTGGAAGAGTGGCAAAAATGTGCTAGAGGTTGAAGGAAAAAATCACAAGTGCGATAGGCCCCTAAAACATTTTGACTTAACATAAAAATATTCCTGTCATTTTAATTTCTTAAAATGAATTTGTTTCGGCACTTTCTTTTGGTAAAGTACATGCTACTTTGAAACCTACTTTAGCAAGTTGGAGGAGGATAACCCTCCCTTGAGCAGACATGGGGGGTGATTTATATTGGTAAAGTAATCCATTATGGTTAAATCACACTTACAGTATAATTACAGTTACAAAAAAATTCAATTGATTACAAATCTGATTACTTTTAGAAAAGCATCCATAGTACTCCAACACACACTGTACTTCAACAGACACAGTACTCCAACAGACACAATGCAGGCAGTCCCCAACTTCCAACAGAGATACGTTTCTGTACCCTGATCATAAGTCGATTAGTTCGTAAGTCAGAACAGTGTTAATTCCATAGGTTAGGTTAAAGCACAACCCTGCCCATACAAAACAGCACTAATATCTCATACATAACATATACAGTGTAATGTAATTCCTGTAAGTGAAGTGATGTTAAACAATATAGAATAATGTAAAATATGGGATTTTAATTACACATAGTGTATTTGCGATGAATTTATTGCGATCCCGTTCGTAAAAGCAGGTGATCATAAGTCGGACAGTTGTAACTCGGGGACTGGCAGTATTCCAACGCACGATACTCGAACACACACAATACTCCAACACACAGTATTCCATCACATCACACATGGTACACTACCATGAACTTCGGCCAACTTTTAGGCAATCTACTGTTCGAAAAGTTGAGAACACCAATAAACTGATAAATGAAGAATTAGCAGTCATATTAAATGACATATTTTTGAGAGATTGCCTAAAAGTTGGCTGAAGCTCATAGTAGAGTAAAAAGCAAACTCTGGAATTTTTAGTACAATAATTGTATATCCATGCTCAGGCAGTAGGTTGCCTCAGAGGCTACAGCAGTCTGTCAGATAGTTAACCTCTGAGGAAGGGGGTTGGGTGGTAGTAAAGGGTTAAAGGAGTTAGTTATGTATTGTTACGAGACAAATTGAATTGGTAGCACCCTATATTTCATGGTTAATTTGGTTCACAACTGTCACTGACTTTTGTGGAACTGACTCTGCAAGGCCATCTTGTTTGGATATGGGACGAGTGTCTTCCTGGGTAGGCAGGTAGTCTTTGATTACCTGCTTTACCACCAACTGTTCCCACCCTGTGGGCTGGCATTAGGAAGAACATCCAGCTGTAAAACTTAGCCTGAGGGCAACCTGGTCATAAGAGCTGTGCCCATCCCATTGTCTCTGCTGTATTTTCTGGGCTGTTATCCTGGATTTGTAGTGGTGAGCAGGGTGGGGCTAATCCACACAAGTGTGGAAAATGGCCATAAAATGTTGTTGTTGATGATATCTTACAGAGTAGGAAAATGCTCTGAAAACCAGACAACTCCAGAAATTTGCATATGCAAAGGGATTTTTAAGTTATGTACTGTGCCTGGTTCTTTTTTTATTAAGAAAGCAAATTTCTCATTCAATCGGGTTTCTGGTGTACTGTACAGTACTTAGAGGGTTTTTTCCCACCACCTCCATTTTAATAACTGGCTTCTTTACAGGTGTCTGAACTGGAGCCAAAATATGAATAAGGGTTTAATCCTTAAAATCCATTTCATAAAAGCTTTGAGGACTAACTTAGATCCCGTCTTCATGTGATGTTTTTATTGGATGACTGGAGTAAGGGGATTATCACTAAAAACCTGGTTTGTGAGATAATTAAGTAGGGTGTGACATTTGCTGTTGAATGATGGACTGGCGTGGCATCATATCTCATTCCACTTCTACTGTATGTCTTATAGTAAACCATAACCTGTAGTGTCTCATTCTGAGTAATGTTTGTCATGGGGGAAGTGAATGATCTTTGGATTTCCTCAATTTGCTATGGCTTTTAGACATACATCTTCATGGGTTACTTCTCACTGGTTCTAATAATATGGATTTCAGGATCACAGCTTCATTTTAGAGTATGGAATAACATTGTGTGCTGTAACATGTATGACCAATTTTATAATAGGGCAGCAAATCAGATTTATATTGAAATTAGCATTTTATATTGACACAATAACAGCTGGTATGACACAGTACATTGTGAAAGTAAACTTTGCAGAAATCATTATACAGTACTCTATAGAAAATTTATGAAGCTAATGCAGAGTTAGATTAATGTAAATCTTGATTGCAATATTTGCCAAATAATTCCAAACATTGGTTTTGGCTCTTGAGGTGAACAGTTACTTTAAACATAAGAAAAAAATACTTATTAAAATTTTAAGGGCCAATATTATATTTAGTTATTGAAGTTATATTATCCAGGTTCACAAAGATAAGAGTTTGTAAGATGTATGAAAACAGGAAAAGAAGTGAGAGGTAGGATTATAATTTTAGAACTTAGATGTGATACAAAATATGTGGTTAACATTAAATGTTCCAGTAACATACCAGTATAGACTAATAATAAGTGAAACAGTGCCTACTAGGATAAAATCACCTTTACCAACACCCCTCATATTTCTTCCATGTTTTGTAAGGCATCTGGGGTATTTTGCCATTATATACAGTATATATTTTTTTGCCTCTGGCAAAAATCCAGAGGTAGTCAAGAGTATTTTATGTACCATTATTGAGGTGTCAAAGTCACACTCATCATTGTGATCACCATGTATGCCTCTCTATTACATTAAGCAGGTTGCCAAATTTTAATCATTCTCACTCCTACAAGTTTCTACTAATCAGAGTATGACATAACAGCATTCTTTTGCCCTTTCTACATTTATCACAAAGCACTCCCTATTCTTTTTCCCATCATCTTCTAGGTTTCTGTATGGTCTACCCCACAAGAAAAGTTATGAAAGAGTAAAGGTGGTCTGATTGATTATCTTGTAATTGAAACAGTCATTTTACCTGTGAAGAGTGTGTGGAAGGATTAAAGTTTCTTCACTTCACAAAAGGTTGATAATTTAATAGATGTTCTCGGTTGTATAGTACAGTGATATCTCTGTTAGCTGGAACAATTGGTGCAGAGCACTTATCGGAATAAGAGATTTCCGGGTAACAAGACAACTCTCTCAAAGCCGGAAAAAAATCCTTCATCCCCGGAATTTTCCGGGTAACGGAAAAATTTTCATGGAAGTTCCAAAATGATGCATTATTTCATCTCTCATTGCTGGAAAAAATCCCTCATCCCCAGAATTTCCTGGGTATAGGAAAAATTTTCTCTGAATTTTCCAGGTAACGGTAAAATATTTTCGGAAGTTCCAGAAATTGCATCTCTCAAACCCAGAAAAATATCCCCCTTCTCCGGAACTTTCTGGGTACCAGAATTTTTTTTTCAGAATTTCCGGAAAATGCGCCTGATTTTCATCTTTCAAACCCGGAAAAAAATTCCCCATCCCCAGAATTTTCCAGAAAATGTGCCCCTTGGAAATGATTTTCCAAGAAAATGTCAATTCTGGTTATCAGAGAGTTCCAGGTTTGAGGGATTCCATCTAACGGAGATATTACTGTACCTGTATACGTAGTACTTGGAATTAAACTTTATGATCCCATTATTTTGTATACTGTATATGCATTTGTGCAATTTTATGTTTATACAGACCCTATAGGGACTCTATGTCACATACTAATGGGGGTGTACATAAAGTAGCTGTGGGGTTGGCAGTCATTGTCTTTGGAAGTTTCAAAACTTTTGGGTTCCCACTCTCCATTTGAGTTATAGATTCATGTGTAGCCAATGAATGTCTTGGACACCACTACCCTAAACTTCCTCAAGACTGTCCCATACCCCAGTATAGCCATATTGACTACAGTATAGCAGATGGGCATTCAACATATCGCACTGGTGAAGGCTCCTGCAACATTAACCCCTAGAAAGTGGATGTCCATATTGTTTGATAGTGCTGTTAATGGTAGTGAAGAATATTCAGAGGCAGAGGAAGAATTTGAAGTAGATGTGGAAAAGAAGTGCTGATACCATCAGTAAAAGTGAGGAGACAGTGCATTGCCCCCTCTTTCACTGTTAAAATTCCTTGATAAAGATTGGATATCCAAGACTTTATTATTGTCATATATTTTAGCCTTTTTCAGTAGATTATTGTCAAATATTTTTCGCCTTTTTCAGTAGATTATTGTCAAATATTTTAGCCTTTCTCAGTAGATTGGTTTCATCATCCAAAACAGTGTATTCATTCATAGATTATATTTTCATAATACGTATTGTGCAGATGTTTTTGGCAAACACAGGCAATTCAGAATTATGTGTCCCTAAAAGAACAATTTAGAGTTGTAATTATAACAGACCAGCCCTGCTGCTGTGTTTGTGTGATGAGAAAAAAAAATTATGTGAAGATTCCAAAAAATTGAGGACTCCAAACTTTCATTATCAAGCACTTTGAACAAGTAATAATTAACTGGATTAGGTACAGTATATACAAGCATCAGTTGGTCCAGTTTCTGGACAAAACATTTATCAAATTGGATCTTGTTCCAAATATTCACAAATTTATATAAATTACCCAGTTGTTACTTATGTTTGAGAATAGAATAACTGTACAGTGCTGGCATGGAAATATGGGAAGGCCCTTTTTGTATTACTTTTTATTTTTGTCGAGTAATCATTGAAATAAAATACTGTACAGTTGTACCCCACTTAACGCGGTCAATTGAACCCAGAGGGTCCCGCGTTAAGTGAAAACCGCGTTAAGTGAATAACAGAACATATGGGATTAATTCCAATAGAACCCAGCCCGACCCCCAAACTCCACTTTTTGACGACAAATAACTATGTTGTAGTAAAAATTCTATCTTAACTTTATGGTGGCATGAAAAACAAGTAATATAGAAGAGGTTAGGTTAGGAAAGATAAAGGTTAACATAGGAAAAATAAAGAATAGGTTAAAAAACGAAAAGTTTTAAGGAACACTCACGGTAGTAGAAGAGATGGGTCGGCATACGGGGATGGAGGCTGGTTCCGAGGCAGAGGGCAGATTACTGCCCCTCAGGTGAATCACCATTACTAGGTGAATCACCATTACTAGGTGAATCACCATTACTAGGTGAATCAATATCACTGTCACTTACAGTTGTCATGGCTTCCCTGACAAATCCCTCAAAATCACCTTCACTATCACTATCACTGCCTTGGGCTGGCTGTGGTGGGTTGCGGGCGAAGAACTCGGTTATGCTTTGCTGACGGCTGGCTTTGATGTTTTCATGATACACCGTGATGTACGGCTCCATAGCCTGCACCAGTCGGTTATGGAAGACGTCATGGCGTTCATCGTCAGTGTCGCGGGAAACGATGGACTTAATTTTTTCTGTTAACTCTATGACACACTTAATATCACTATGACTTAAACTAGGTTCTTCGGAGAATGACGCACCTTCTTCCTCCTCTTCACTGGCGGGTTCTTCTTCCAACATCTCGTCGGCAGTCACTTCAGGATCTCTGAGCACCTCCATGATGTCTTCGTTGGTGGTCTCGGAGAAGCCTTCAGCTGTAACAGTCTGCGCAGCTTCTCTGGCAAGGTCCACTGCTACTGCAACAGTCTGAACCTGACCAGTCACAGGTTCACTCCTCCTCTCACCTGGTATGCCATGCAACACATGTCTCCATGCGTGACGAATCGTAGCAATAGACAGCAGATCCCATGCCTCCACCAAGAAGTCTACAGCTTGTTTGACGTTAAACTTCTTCCAAAATTGTTTGACGAGAAGTTCTTGAGTCGCCGCCTCTTGTTCCTTGTCCTCGTCGCTTTTACTCTCGCTGTCGGTGTCACCCAGCTTACGCAACTCATCCTTGGTGTTGGTAGAGTCGTTCAGGAGCTTGAATTTCTTTGCCGAGTATGCAGCTTTAACGTTGCAGATTAACTCCTGGTCCATAGGCTGGATTAATGACGTGGTGTTGGGAGGAAGGAAGACCACTTTTACGTTGGGGTGACGATCCATTAGTAGGGGCGAGTGTCCAGGTGCGTTGTCAAGGAGCAACAAAATGTTGAATGGAACATTCTGTTGCTCGCAGAATTTCTGCACGTCAGGAACAAAAAAGTTGTCAAACCAGAAGAGGGACAGAGAAGAGGACATCCACGCCTTACGTGCGGTTAGCCAGTGGACATTAAGCTTGTTCATGTCCATATTCTTGTAGGCGTGCGGCTTGCGGGCTTTGTGAATCACCGATAACTTTGGTTTACAGGTACCGGAGGCATTGGTGGTAAACAGGACGGTGATGCGTTCCTTCTGCATCTTCCGGCCCCTTACCTTGCTCGCAGACTGGACAACGAAGGTCTTGGAAGGTAACTTTTTCCAGAAAAGACCAGATTCGTCCATGTTAAACACCTGGTCGTCAGTGTACTGTCCTTCCTCCATAATCTCACGTAAAAACGGAGGAAAATCTCTAGCCGCCGCACGGTCAGCACTCGCTTCCTCACCAACAATGCTGATGTTGGTGACCTTGTTCCTCCTCTTAAACCTATGCAGCCAACCATGGGAAGCATTGAAGGGTTTGGGCTCTGCAATTCCCAGTTTACGTGTCACTGCTGCGTATAGCTCACGTGCGTACTCCTGCACTGAGCGCGTGTCCACCGCCATGTTGCGTCGCGCCTGACGCACCAAATAACTCACCAGCAAAGTTTCCACTTTTGCCAGCACCCTGTTCTGGCAATACCTGATAGCTGAAGCACCTGCAGACTTTGTGAGCTTCATGTGCTCCTTTATCTTGGCTGCATCCTTCTTTATTGTACGAATCGTAGATTCGTTGACGCCATGCTGGCGCGCGAGATCAACTTGGCGTCTTCCTTTCTCCAAATCTTGAACAATTTGGTACTTCAGCTCGTAGCTTAATGAACGTCGTGTCTTCTTTGGTTTAGTGCCGCTGGGTCCAGGTAAGGAAAGGTTTCTCTCTGGGGGTGGTGGTCCGGCGGAAGCCATTTTACGGAACAATGGATGCGCGTTAACCCGGCGTGGCCTTGAGGGATGAAACTGCCGCGGCTAGGTCAAGCGTCGTCTCTCCTCCCTCCCTCCCTCCCCGGGGTAGTCACGTCATAATACTTTAAGCCAATTACAGCTAGCAGCAGAGGGGGGTAGGGCTGCATGGCCAATCACAGTCCGAGACGTCATATGACGTCAGTGATAACGCAACAAAGACACACACTGCGCAACCTTACCGCGCCGCTTGCCCAAGCGGAGGGAGGAGGAGGGAGAGGCAGGCAGGCAGGCAGGAGGGCGGGCGGGCGGGTGGCGCGTGGTCAAAATCTAAAAATAGCATCCGAGCCGGACACTCACCGCGTTGCTGTGGAAAAATCCGCGTTAAGTGAAAGTTCAGCTTTGGCAAGGCACCGCGTACAGTATATGCGAAAACGCGTTAAGTGAAAGCGCGTTAAGCGGGGTAATACTGTACTTGCTATTATTTTTTTTAATCTTCTTGTATGTATATACATTCAGGCATTTTAATATAGAATTGTTTAGTTGTAATCCAACTATATTATAATTTTGCTTATTTTTATTGTCTGCCTGATATAAAAGCTTTACTCCTTAATGTTAACTCACCAATTTTCTTTATTGTCATTATTTAACCCATTCTAAGTAGACAGCCTCTGGCAGTTGATTGCAGACATGCCACTTGGGGTACACCTAAAATCCAAACCAGCCTCAATGAATGGAATAAACAGGCTACTGTATTTGGTTGCCAGCTTAGTAAGGAAGACATAATATTTGCATTCTTCCTTTTCCTCTTTTTGTTATCTTAATCGTCTTCCCCTTTCTTTACACAATGCATGCAACACATACAATATATCAGAGACTCCATTGAGTGAAATGGAGAAAATCTGAATTGCTAATTTAAGTTTTATAAACTTCAAACTAGATCAAAGCAAAATTGGATTTACTTGGTGGTGTGGGATCAGCTCAAACCCTAACCCCCACCCAACACCAGATCCCCTTCATTCACACATGTTTAGAGATGTTAAATGTCCAAAATCATTCATAAATTTGAATAAATAAAAGTTTTTATGAGCTTGTTTTGCTGATTCCTGTGTCAATACAATTTATTCAATATGTTCGTAGCTAAAATTACTTAAGGCACTGATTTTGTTCCTTGTATTTTTCTTAAGACGTATTTTCAACTCGGAGCATAATTGATATCCTACTGTGAGTATGAGCAACATAAAAAAAAAAAAATGTAGATGTCAGAAAACGTGGGTTCATGTTACCATATGTGTGAACATGGTGAATCATCCCCACTTGAAAAAAGGAACTGGGTGTGTATGTTGACAACGAACTGAAGTTCTCTGGCCATTGTGAGTACTGTCATCCCATCTGGACCCTGAGATGTGCTACTGTAGATGCTGTCAATTGATTGAAAATGACTAAGTAGGGCCACCAGACTGGTGCCTGCATTATGGTACCTCAGTGACCAGGAGAGAACTGCTTAGCTTATGCTACAGATGGGCCAGGGGTGACCTAATTGAAGTTTATAAACATTTCAGATGGTACTACTTGGTCGAGTATCTATACTGTAACTGGATCTGGTAGATGCCCGCCCCACAAGGGGTTATGGCTCAAGGTTGAAGAAGCCACAAGTCCAGAAAACTGTGAGGGCAAACTTTTTTGGATGAGAATTGTGAATTCTTGGAGCAATCTGCCAATAAGTGTTGAGGCAGCACTGAGTGTGAGCTCTTTCAATACCAGATTTGACCTTCACTGGAAGGTAGAAACTTGGTTAAATTCAATAGTTATAAAACACAGTATTTACCAATTACTCTTTCCAAATTAGATGATCTCCCACCAATCACATTCAGGATGCAATCATTCTGCCAAATTCTAAAATAGATATGGTAGGCCTCACCATTTCCTATAATATGTTATAGAAGCCACACATCCACAACACTGCTAAAGCTGCCTCCCAAAAGCTGGGAATGCTGTCCAGATGCCATAGCTACTTCATTCCTGAGAGTTGCTTCAAAGATAAGTGGATATGGCGACTCTGACAGGGCAGGAAATGTAGAGTGAGAAATTTAAAGTTTTCTGAGTACATGGAGTATGTCAAGTACTACCTAAAAAATAACAACCATCGGCCAGGCAGTGACTATCTGTAAAGAAGGCAGTGTTAAAGGCTACGAGCAGTAATTGGTACAGAATTGATGGTTAGTATATCACTCGGCAAATTTGAGTTTTGTATACAGTACTTCTGGTCCGCTTCATTGGATTCTGACCATGATAAAGCTGAGGCATTGAACAGCTTCTTTTCCTCGGTGTTCACAAGAGAGGATGCTATTAACCTTCCTGCGTTTGAGGACAGACAGTTCGACACAGCACTGACCCACATTGTGTTCACAGAAGAGGGTATTAGAAATAAACTGTCCAGGCTAAAGGTCCAAAAGAGTCCTGGCCCTGACAAGGTACATCCTATGCTAAGAGAGCTGTGCAACGAGCTTGCCAAGCCCCTGAAGATCCTGTTTTGTAAATGCCTGGATGAATAAAAGGTCCCCAGTGAATGGAAAGTGGCTTATGCAAGTCCTATCTTCAAGAAGGGCGATCGTCACTCCACGAACAACTATAGACCGGTGAGCCTGACCAGCATAATATGTAAAGTACTGTACTTGAGAGTATTATCAGAGATGCCGCAATGGAACATCTACTATGAAACAACCTTGAAATGGATTGCCAACACAGTTTTATGCCGGGGCGCTCCTGCTTAACACAATTGCTCAAGGTATTGGATATTTGGACCCATATTCTGGAACGGGGTGGTAATATTGACAATTTTTACCTAGATTTTGCCAAGGCTTTCGACAGTGAGTGCTAGACAACATTAATATCTCGATACCCCTACAATGGTGAACCCCGGAGATTAGCACTCACACAGGATGGAGGAGACACTGATCACGCTCCCAGTCTTCAAGCAGACACCGGCTCCTCTTCCTGCCCCACGCACCACATTCTGACGACCCCAGCACACCCGTCCTGCCTCAGACGCCGACCCCAGCCCAGCAATAACCCCTGACGCGGCCTCTGTTCCTGAATCCAGACACCCACACACCCCTCTTTTCTCCCTCAGGTACTCCCTGCTAATGTCCTGCACCCTGCTGCTGTCGTGGACCCAGCTGCTGTCACGAGCCCTAATCCGCTTCTGCTGACGCAGCCCCTGCTCCTGACCCAGGCCCACACACACCCCAGCAGGCGCATCTGACGACCCAGTACCTGCCGTGAGGGAAGCACACAAATTCATCGCCTCCACACACCCTTTTTCTCCCTTCTCCCACAGATAGTGTGTATCTAGACAGTTGTATTTCAGCGATCGGCTCATCACGCCATCGCCGTTGTCTCACATGAGGCATGCACCGCCCGGTCTGCCTCACATGTGCTAAGCAACTCTACAGACAACAAGTCTCCTACACCGGCTGGAGGGAAGGGGGAGTATTGTAGTGGACGTCTCCCCTACAACTGCCTACAACTGCGTAGCCACAGCCACCACCTGCTACCGCCTTCCCTAGCAACCAACCAGATGTTACCGTATCTTAGCAACGAAACTAGTCACCGGCGACTTTCTGGGTTTTCCCAACATGATTCATAGAGGACTGGCGGCTGCTGCTGGGTATATAAGCTCTGTCTCTCCATTGAGATTCATTCTGACCATTCTTCTTGAACAAGCAACACCTCCTCCTCCGCCGCTGCCTTTGCTTCTCCTCGCCTGCCTGGCGGTCCTCACTCCCGCCAGCGAGCATGGCGACCCACCAGCTGTCCTTCTCTGAGCTTCCTCACCAACCAACTCTCATACTGGCCCATCTTCCTAAACACGCAACACCTCCTCCAGCAAGCTCCACGCTGTCAGCATTTATTCAACCAGGAGGCCAGCAACAGGCAACATCTTCTCTAACAAAGCTCCTGCACATCTACCTCCTACAACACGCTACTCACCGAATGCTTCTACTGAGCAGCCCCTCACCACACGGCACCTCCAGCACCAGACTGTCTATCATATAACTTATATATTATACAAGAAAACCACATTAGAGTTTCCTTCCATGCTGAGTGCTAGACAACATTAATATCTCGATACCCCTACAAGCTTGTTTGGAGGAGGTGTTGCGTGTTCAGGAACCGAGGGCAGAATGAATCTCACTGGAGAGACAGAGCTTATATACACAGCAATCAGAAGTAAATCCGTGGGAACTCGCCGGTTTCTTGACTCTGTTGCTAGGGAAGACGTAGCAGGTGGCTGGTTGCTAGGATACTGTGGCATTTGGTGACGCCCCCCCTCCCCTGGGCCGCTCGTTTGGTTGCTAGGATACTGTTGCATTGGAATGCTGATAAGCAGTTGTAGGGGAGACGTCCACTACAGTGTCATCTACAAGTGCGACAACAACCAAGGCATCAACACTGATATGCAAGAGTAATAGTTCCTTCCTCTGTTTTTCTTGGCCGGAGATGTTGTAGTGGATTTCTCCCCTACAAACGCTGTGTCACTAAGTAGCCGACCCCACCAATTCCCCAGTGTATGCCTCGTGGTCTAGGTCAACCAGCGCCGCCATACATCACGGAGCGGGGGTCAACTACTAAGCCACGCCTACCCCCCGCTATTTAAGACCTGACCTCGTGGTGATCTCTCTCTTTTCTACCTACACCAACCAGCCAGCAACAAACCTCCTCCGCCTGCCTGGCGGTCCTCTCTCCCGCCGGCGAGCATGGCGACCCACAAGCTGGTCCTTCTCTGAGCACCCTCACCAACCAGCTCTCTCTACATCACGCTTGTAACCATGCTGCCTTCCCAGCACCAAGCTGCATTGTACATCCCATACAACATGTATATAGAGAGCACATTGTGAGTTTCCTTTCTCTAACCCATCCTGAGTGAACACCAAACAAACTCATACCCCACAATGTTTATGCTTTATGACTTCTATTGAGTCACCCCTACCGCTTGTCCACCAATATTATAAGCAAGGCAACTGAGTCGCTCTATTCTCTCCACTTCTCTTCAATTGCGTATAACCTACAGTTACAGCTCAATTACTAATCGGCTTGCTAATCATATTATAGGTTTCTGACCTGTTAATTAGTGCCCTTCACCATCTATAAGCCCTTACTGCACCCAAAATTCTGAGAGTAAATGAACACTTGAAAGACAATGCTTAATTAGATTTTATTATGATGATTAATAATTGAGGAGAATATATTACTATATGATAATGTTATATATAAATCAGAGAGAATAGTTTTTAAATTTGGCGGCAGGGTTGTGGTTCAAGTATGGCTGCCTCTGTGAGGACATATTTGTTATTGGTGTACACAAGTTTAGGTGAGGCTCCCGAGGTTAAGGGGTGAGGCCGTTAAGATTGTCTTCCTAGAGGTAAAGGAGGCTACGAGTAATGCGGATGGTGTTGTGAAGGATGACTTGAGCTGGGGTGAGTGTTGGTCAGGGGTCAGGTGAAGTGGCCAAGTTAATGACCGAAAAACAAAATTTTATCGCCACTCCCGCCACTGATCTGTCCACCACTGAGTGACGTCATTGATGAACTGCAATATTCTCGAGGTCCTCAATGCCTCTGAATTATCATTAACTGGAACAATGTGACAAATGTCATGAGAAAACCTGGCACAGCATATTTTGTTTTTTCATTGGCCTCTTCCCTTAAAGTTCATTAAACTTTGACATTCGATTGTTTTGCTCTATTTCCACATCAATCACTCAAGAGTACCTTTCTCTGTTTATATTTGTTTAATGGCTGTGGCAAGATTTTGTTATTAAAAGTTAGGTTAGGTTTCAATAGTGATTTGGAAGTTGAAAGGGTCAATTTTTAGTCATGCACTGGTCTTTCTCTCGCTGTTATTAATATGTGTTTCATAATGTTTAGACAATTCTAAAACATTTTTCTTCTATGATATTTCTGCCGGAAATTAAGGATAACCGAGATATTAATTTTTCAATATTATTAGATTTCCCAAGTCACAAGTGTCACCATGATTTGATTACATCTGGTTCCGGTCTTTCTTTTGATATTAGAAATATGAGTTTCGAATGAATTTGATATTCATTTCCTCTGGAAATCACTAGTTGTTTTTAGATACACCCCCCACACACTCACATAAATCTTAACGGAAAAAATATTGGTAAATTTGCATTGTCACACCGTTCTCTGTTAGAAAGTCAAAAATATATTTTTCTAGTGTATTTGTGTGTGTTTAGACCGAATATGACCTTCATTTCTGGGGGAAATTAGTGGTTGTTTTTTTTCGAATTTTTTTCGTTGGACGTTTACCGAAAAAAAAATCATGGCAAAATATACCAAAAAACACTAGAAAAACAAAAACCTAACCTAACCTAACTTAACTGACTCTCACCATATGATGGAATTGCCTATTTCTTACCTTATTGGCCTGGTTCTTGTTCGTCGTTGGATTCTGAGATTCTTACACAACGTCACATATGTTGGTCTTTGCGATATTTACATTCAGTCTTGCTCTTAGTACACTTTACTGAGGTTGGAAGAACACCATGCGATCAAAAAAATGCTAGTTTCTTCGTCTTTTTCTCAAAAACTCGCAATCAGCTCCATATGATTGAAGTGACACCCATCGCAGACTGCCATGGTCGGAACTGAAGTTACTGAACTTGAATTTCGAAATATGAGAGACCCAAAGTAAAACTCGAATTTGATTGGGCCAAATATACCACGAATTAAACCCAAAATCATTTTAATTGGTTTCAAAAACAAAAGCGCTTTTGATTGGCCGCGTGACGTGTACGGGAACGCATGCGCGTGACGATTTATGAAGGAGACGCAGGAGACACGCAGTGTTGGAGGAGAGGCAGATGATAATGGCAGAAGATTAATGGAAGAAAATAGAGAAAATTTTGGATAAGCTATCTCCGTTATTATACATTTCCCCCAGTAATGTAATGATGAAAATTATCTTATAATTAGACATCTTATTTGAATATGATAATAGATTAGTGGTAGGAATGAACGGTGTGCAAACGCAGTAATACCAAAAGTTTGATTTTTTATTTTCTCGAGTAAATCACAAATAAAATACCAACCAACCAAACCTAACCACCATTTTGTTCATGCCCCCCCCCCCATTTTGGGCAAAAAACTCTTGCCCAGTCTCCTATGGCTATAGCCACCCCCCCCCACATCCGCCAATACGAACGAGTTTAAATTTTAAAATTACAGTATTTTATTGACCTGATGACTTATTTTATTCTTTCATTTACTGTATTTTGTCATTCTATTTCTTCTTTTCTCTTAAATATACATAGTGGGATTTTAAACATTGTTCTGTTAGTATGGTATGCACATAACATATGTTTTGGCTTTTGTACAGTCGGCCACAGGAATAAGTATGCACACTGTAGCTGTAAGGTCTGAAAATGGTCTGGTAACGTTGAAACTGCGCAGCCAGACGCATAATGAAACTCGGCTTCTAGAACCTTGTTCGTTATAGCATTCGTTCGTTATAGGATTAATCCGTTCCAGGCCCCCAAATACAACCATTAACACTGAAAAATATAATATAAAATTGTAAAAATTGTAAAAAAGTGCATAAATATGCATCTAAACTCCTGAAATAAATAATATCATTAATACTTGTAATAAAAAAAAATTAGTAAAAAAAAAAAAAAAAAATACTGTTCGTTGTAGGAGTTTCGTTCGTTATAGCATTCTCAATTTTATAGGTAAAACCGTTCGTTATAGGAATATTCGTAGTAGAATCCGTTTGTTATAGCATACCCCACTGTATTTCCTCATCTTCCTTCCTTTACTAATCCAAACATCAGTAAAAAAAAAAGTAGGGTAAGAGAAAAAGTGCGGGGGAGGAGGAGGGAGCTGTACAATAACTGCAATCCCATTTGGCAACAAGTTTACTACCATTGGATACAAAATATTACATTCTCTCCTTGACTGACGATGGGGTTCCGTCCCGACGACCAGGTCGTAAGTCGAAAAGGCGAAAATAATACATAGAAATTCTAAAATGGGTGTCTCTTTTTCTTCTCAGCACCACGAGAACTCTCACTTTTACTCTTGCCAGCCATTTTAAAGGGAATTACAAATGAAAATTTTGTCAGTACACAGCGCGATCACTAACGTTGGGACTCGAAAATACATAATATGAAAAATATTTTATACGACCATGGCCGTCGTATGTACGAGTTGTCGTAAGTCGAATATGTCGTAAGTCGAGGAGAGACTGTACTGTACTTGTAATATAAACACAAGACACTAGTAGAGCATTCACAACAAATGTATTTCTAACATATATGTAGGAATAAAACATAAATTACACGTCATTTTGTAACTTTGTTCTGTTCAGGACAGCGTTACCTGATATTTTGTCTGAAACACGAACTGTAGGTGTATAGTATGTACTTATTCTTGTGGCCGACTGTTTATTTTTTACTTGAGAACTTCATCAGGAATGAAACTTGTTCGTAACTTGGGGACTGTCTGTACAGTGCTGTAATATGGAGGTAAGAAAGAGTTTTCATTTTACAGAAAATTTTCATTGAGTTGCTGGCTAACAACTGCAAGTCTTATTGCAGAAGATAAATAATGTCTTGCCTTAAGAAAATCCCATAAAATGACAAGAAGCAGTAAATAATATTTATTTTATTTTATTTTTTATGCCCGGAGCACTGATGTATGGTATACAGTAATTTTACCCAGTGTCAGTGATGATATTTTCAATGTTGACATGACTGTTTCGTACACAGGAACGCTTCCCAAGACTTACCAGCTAATGCTACATTATATGGAATGGTTGCTTGGAAGTGCTTTTGTGTGAACAATTTGTCAAGTAAGCAGTGAATATTTTATAACGTGTTGACGTAGAGCAAAGCCCAAGGTGAAAAAAATCTCAGAAATTATACTCTAACTATATTACAAAAATGGCAAGTTCTCAGTATTTTATGCAATTTTCATATGTCAGACTATAATTTCTTAAACAGAAATATTGGTTGAAAGTAAAGAAAAGTGAGCCAACCATTAGCACATTGTATTTATAACAGGATGTTTTGGGTTCAATTTTTGGGGGTTGGAATGTATCTCAGCTTTAAATATGGGATCCAAAGGGAAAATTGGTAGGGTATCTCTCACTATGCATCATGAGTTCAATTCTCAGCCTGGGGCAGATGTAAGAAATTTGTTATCCACTGTGGCCTTACCAAAGACAGCAGGATTTCTCCAGGTATTCCAGTTTCCTCCTGTTCTAACACTGGACATCGAAGGTCATAAACAAAGTAATAAATAACAGACCAACTGTCCAAATGGCTAGTAAGCTGAAAAGAGATGAAATGATAAATTAATTAGAATTACCCTAATAACACTTTTCAAGAAAATGAGTGGTATAAATCTACTATGCATTAAAGCACTACCTCTTGCCTTTTGTTATCTTGTAATTTTCCTTTGCAGACGGCATCACAAGAATCGGTAAAGATCGTGAGCATTGTGTGGATGGATCCCAGCAAACAGGCCAGCAACAAGGACTGTTCTTGTTACTAAGGATTTGAGTTCAACTGAAGCTAAAATCTCTACATGTCTTACAATGGAGAACCCCACTTGGAATTGAATAGTTTGGAGGACCTATCCTGTCATCTTCTGTGTTTTGTATTTTAATGTAAGGTGAAGTAATACCTGTAAAATTCTTATATGTGGATACACTCTACTCAGTAACAAGCTGTTATTGGAACTAAGACACACTGAATGTTTGAAAACATGGAGAGTGAAAAAAGTATCCTGGTTGCCAGTACTGTCGACGGTTATATGAGGGGGGAGAGAGTCTGGGAAGGACCCCATGCTGGACGTCATGCATCTCAGAACAGTAGGAACTTGCCACTTATATGCCGTCCCTGGCGACTGTGGCACAGGGCCACTCTGTGTTTTGCAGGCCCAAGAAAAGCTTCTTGGAGGCGGTGTATTCTTGGGGCTGCACTTATAGTCATCGTGGTGGTGATTTATTCATTCAGTGAATCATCTCATCGATCATTGTTGAGGTAAGCAATGAAGACATTTCAACTTAATTTCAAGATTGTAAAGAACTTAAAAAATTTGGTATACTTTTAGTGATTATCCCCAATGTTTTTAGAGAAATGAAAATGCTCTAGTGCATGAATAGAGTAGACTGAAGAGTCTTGTATCATAGAATAATTAATTTTGTGTATGTAAATATACTGTTTTAGGTGAATGGAAAGGCTTTTTTTTTTCAGAAGTATAACGAACTATTTCACACAGGAATATTTTAAACTATGAATAGAACTCTAGAACTCTTCGGGTTTTAATTTACTGACTTCATGCTTCCATTGATATTTTTTTTTTTATGGGCATTAGCCCACCCGGGCACAGGTCATTTTATGACCCACATCAAGGCTTGGTGGACGAAAATATGCTAAAATAATAATAATAATAATAAAATTAATAAAGCTTAATATAAATAATAATAATAGTAATAATAAAGAGCCATAAAATAAATTAAAATCAATAGTGAGAAACGATATGTATGTATGTTGTGTTGTCAAAGTAAGAAAAACAATTGAAACCCTGCAATTGTGTGTAAATGAGGCAGAAAGTCAGATCAGCAACCTGGGACTTGGTCACAGTTTTTGTGGTGCCATATGGCAGCAGGGTCTGTCGAGAAAAGGAGAATTTGGGATTCTAAAGAAATGACCCAACCTTAACAGATGGCAAAACTGGATTTTCTACCGGGGTGCATGTCTTTTAATTATTATTATTATTTTTTTTTTTTTGGCACCACTGCCTCCCTCATTTTTAGCAGGTCTGTATTTATGGGAACTACCTGGCATAAGGGTGTATAAAACAGCTAGAGAACTGATTGTGAAATCCTGTTTTCTCATGGAGCCATTATGGTAAGTAGGCGGCTCAGATACGCTTCTTCCTCTCTTGGGCTCATACAAGTAGAGTTGAATTTCAGAATCGTGGATTGACCTGGAATTCAAAATGGCATATAGTAGTCGTAGTCTCAGTGCCAGGTGTTATGATTGGACAAATTGAACCTATTAAGGCCTCTTGCTTCACTAGGGCAACTGTTTCACTTGAACACATGATGGGGAGAGAAGGGTGATGTAGCTAAACTGAGTTAACATTAACTAGGGCATTATAGGGGGTGGTAGGAGACAGGCATGGGGCTGAAGCCAGCTTTGGCATTGGTAAAAAGTAAAGAGAAATTAAAAATAGAAAAGAAAAAGATTATATTAATCTACACCACAAAGATGCCAGAAAACCAGCTTTTTAAATTGAGACATATTGTAAGAGCATGGGAACAGAAGAAGGCAGAGCATTCCACAGTTTGGCTGTGTGAGGAAAGAAGGATATGCTATAACGGGTTATTCTAGTGTGACTGACAGCCACAGAGAAACTGTGGGCACTGCGGGCAAGACGAGTGTTACAAGCCCACTGCCTTGCCGGCGGTACACAGGATGCCAAATCCACCAAACATTGCCCGTTAAAGTACCTGTAAAAGAGAGAGAGTGAAGCTACATTGCGGCAAAGAGAAAGTGAGGAAAGGTTATCAACTAAAGGAGGAGAGTCAATAAGACAAAATGTCTTTGATTCCACCCTATCTAACAGTTGGACAGAAGAAGAACCACCCCAGATATGAAAGCAGTACTCCAAGTTAGGACGAATGAATCCCTTATAAATTTGAAGCAACTGCTCAGGAGTGAAGTAGCTACGCACCTGTACAGCATTCCCAGCTTTCAGGAGGCAGCTTTAGCAATGTTGTGGTTGTGTGGCTTCCATGACATATTGGAGGAAATGGTGACACCTAGCATATCTATTTTAGATATTGGCAGAATGATTGCATCCTGAAATGTGATTGGTGGAAGAGCATCTAAATTGGAAAGTGTAATTGGTAAATATGTACTGAATTTTATTACTATTGAATTTAATGGAAGTGTCTACCTCCCCAATCGGGGATGCTTCACAGATCTGCATTGATAGATGAAATGATATCAACTCTAGAAACAGATCAAGTTCGAGAATTAGGGGGAAGGGAAAAATGTGAAGAAGTGTGAAGAGTAGAATCATCAGCATAAGAATGGATAGAATTAATCGTAGTGTGAAGTAAATCATTGATCTAAAGAAGGAAGAGAGTAGGTGAAAGAACAGAACCCTGTGAGACACCACTATTGGTAGAGAAAGAGCGAGAGGTTGATCTCTCGATAACAACTGCCATGGATCGGGTCATATTTGATAACTATATCAAAGTGACATGGGTTGTTGTGTCGGCGCCGAAATTACTAACCAGCATTTCAGTGACCAGTGCTGACACAAGATCATATTGTCACAGGTCAATCAAGTCAAAATCTCCACCCCAGGTAGTGCCAGGGAGAGTAAACTTTAGGTGAGGTCAGGTCAAATGTGAGTTGGCCATGTGATCTTGATCTGACCTTACATGAACTGAGATCCAGACTGACATTACAAGTTATTCCTACTAATCTATTCTCACAAGGACCTGACCTAAACGTCAGAAGATATCAAAGATACTAAACGGATGCTTCTCTGTGATTTGTGGCTGTAAATTACTATGTTTATGTATTATGGATAATATAAATTTAGCAAAGGTAAAGTGTTACTATAAGTAACCTATTTCAGGGTATAGGGAGAGTAAAATATTCCCCAAGAACAGTCAACTTAAAATAAAGTCAGGTTATCTCAAAGCGTTGCTGCAACTTAGAATACAATACATAGTCCCATCAATATAAGGTAGTACAGAAGTATATTATATAAATAATGGTGTTAATGTTTCACGAAGCCTTGAAAAGCCTTGGCTTTGACTTCATGACTGTTTTAATGTCTGGCTTTGGCATCATGACATTCCAATGGCTTTGGCTTCGTCCCTGTGTCTGGTCGGGGGTTTTCTCTCAGTAATGACTAATTAGGGAGGAAATGTTTAGAATATTTAGATGATCATTGTGCTTTTATACAGTATGTGATTGGGTTACAGCCCTACCACATTATATAGATTATTTTTGTTGATTAACATCTTGGAAAAGATAATATAGTGCACAAGGCTTAAAAGTATTTCTGGTATAGGTTTGTCTGTTTTGCAATTACTAAACATGATAGAAAAAATAAATCATGCTTGCTCCTGCATAGTTAGGTATGAGGCTAACCTACTAATATCTCCCTCAAAAGATTGCATATTTGTGACTAATATCTTCCCCAAATTCATTTGTGAAGCATCACTAATAGAATTTCTTCTTTTGAAGCACTAAGTAATTGTTATTATTACACTTTCATCTGTATCATAACTTTGCTTTGTTCCTCATTGTTTAATGGTTATACTTACTTAACTTAAAACTTTCTCAGCAGAAGCTGTTCATATTGATATAGCAAATTTAAAAATATATATATATACAGTATATGTATACATTAAGTTAAAGACTGACGTAGCAGCAGCTATGTTTTGTGTTCCAGCTTGGTACGGGGCCGCCCACCCGAGTCACTGTTTCGGTGCAACAACATGGGCAACACTACTCTCCCTCATCTCCGAGTGCCCCCAAAGACCTTGGAGAATAAACTACGTGAAGATCCCAAGGTGTTGCTTTTTACGGAGACTCGGTACTCAAAAACTGGGAAAGCCATCACAAATATTCTTGTAGCAAATAGAATCAAGTAAGTTTCTTAAGTTTTTGTGCAGTTGAAATATTTAGGACCATAACTTGTAAATTCAATAATGTAAATTTTTAATACCTGAATATATATTTTTAATTTTACCCCTAACACCTTGTAAGAGGAACTTAAGTATGCAAGCTATCCGTCCTTTCATCTAGGGGTTATGGGCTTAATATCTTGAACAAATACACTTGCTGTATTGATGCAAGACACTCAAAAGCAGGGGTGTCAAACTCATGGCTTGCAGGCCAAATGTGGCCCTTGGGATGGTCAGGTGTGGCTCGCTGGATGACGGTAAAATTTATCAGCCCGTGAACTTATGATAGAAATAGTTATGAAGGAAAAAATGCAGATATGAATGATTCAGTAAATACCGAAATGATCTTTACATCATTGAGGCAATAATTTAATTTATATTTTTAATGCCAGTAAAAACACTAATGTAAAGGGAAAATGCTTATAAAATCGAAATAACTAAAAAATTAAAAAACGAAGCCGCAGCCAAACGTTGCAACACTAGGTAGGCTAAACAGACGAGGAGAACTGGTGTACGCAATGTGTGAAGCTGTAAACTTCAATCCTGCAAATATGTGTTATAGCACTTGTGTTGGCCCTGAAGAGGGTAAATAAAATAAGAATTGGCCTTCGTAAGGTGTTGAGTTTGACACCACTGCTCTAAAGCATTGGTTCCCAAACTGGGGGGCATGAGGCCATGTGAAAAGCATGATATAGGCATACCCCGATAACTGACGCATATAGGGACCGTGAAAAGTTGTTGGTAAGTAAATTAGTGGTTATTGATGCAATTAATCCGATAAGAATATATAATAAATTCAGGAGGTTAGGGACTGGCCACCCTCCAAAAACTCCCATCTACCCCTAATATATCATATTTGTGCAACTGTCAAGCAAGAAAATAGAGCAAGCATAATGAGTATTAAATAAGGAATGTAAAGCATAGATTGAGACTTATTTCTCTTTGTTGAGGATGGTAGAGACGGTCTAGGGTGGCAAGTTCAAGTCTGTACCAATCTTTGCTGGCCCATCACTACTCTTATTATACTTTATCACATCACATATACTATTACATTAATATTTTGTCTGCCAGCCAGAACCATTCCCACCCACAATGCTCAGCTGAAATGCACTGTATGTGCAACTTGTGTTTTATTTTACATGCTCTCCCTGTATTTAAATTATCTTAATAAAGAATTTACACTTCTACAGTATATGCAAATATTTGTTACTAAATGTTTTTTCCCAGATGCCCATTTCATCATATTATTATTACTACCCCACTTTTTTGCAAGCACATTTTTTATACCTAGATTTGCATTTTCTTTAGATATGTTAACCTCTCATTTTTTTCCTGTTGTAATTAAGTTCAATATATAAGTTTTTCATATCAATTAAAAATATAGTCATATGTTGAATTTAATTTATCTTTTCCTTTTGAGGTACAAAATGGAAGTTTTGGGTAAGTCACTGCCTGGACTCACCAATCTTTCAAGAGGCAAATATGGCACAGTAGTGTTTGAGAACTTTGAACGTTACCTTCAGATAGACCCTTGGAATCGGGAACTCTTGGACAAGTACTTTCGAGACTATAATGTTGGACTGATTGGGTTTATGCCGTCACATGAGGACACTCAAGTTGGGGCTAAGCTCCGGGGCTTTCCTCTCTACGTACATACTAACATGGCATTAGAGGTTTGTAAGATAATTGATATACCTGCTATGTGTCTTTATTGATTACCAGTGTGTACAGATTGACCCTCCCTTATCTGGCTACTTTGAAACCAGGGCTGCCGGATGATGCTGAGGTTCTGCTCCCCTGTGCTTGCTTGCCTCTTTTGCTTTGCTTTAAAACCCAAACACTTCCTTCTTCTTGGCAGCATGCCTTGGTTCAGCCCATCCCGAAGAAGGGTGACCATTTTAATCTCTCTAACTATCTCCCCATTGCCCTAGCTTCATCCCTCGCTAAGATTTTTTAAACTATCTTAAACTCTCATTTTCTCCATCACCTTGAACACCTTTCTATTTTGTGGGATCATCAGTATGGTTTCCATCATGCTAGATGTACTGGTGATCTGCTTTCCTACTGCACCCATCTATGGTCATCCTCTCTCAGGGATTATGGGGAAACCTTTGTCTTGGCCCTTGACATCTGCAGAGCATTTGACAGGGTAAGGCACAAGTCTTTGCTTTCTAAACTTCTTTTTATGGTTTCTCTCCTCCACACTGTTCTATCATTTATTGCTTCCTTGAGAACTAATCCATGGCAGTTGTTGTCGCGAGTTTGATCTCTCGCTCTTTCTCTACCAATAGTAGTGTTACAGGGTTCTGTTCTATCACCTCCTTTCTTATCAATGATTTACTTCACACTACAGTAAGACCCCCTAAGTCAGACTTCCATAAGTCAGAAACCCCCTTTAGTCAGACTAGGGTCTGTGGGTCTGCCATCACTCGGCCTACACCTCTGAGTCAAAATTGGTGGTAACCCCCGATTGCAAATTTTCAAAAATCAAGATTTTTTAAATCAAAACAGTCCTATAATTATTAAACTGTAGTCAGTTTGTGTCTTCCTCTTGGGAGATTTAGATCCAGGTGTATTTAATGGTCACTTATACAACATACATACTATACAGAACTGTGAAGTGGGGGCAAAATAATAATTAAATACTATAAACAAGCACCACCACCAGCAGAATCACACTTGCCCTACTTTGTCAAGGATTCAATCCCCGAGTTAGATGTGAGTAGGGTGTTATCCAGTGTAGCCTTACCATACATTGCAGATTTTCTCCAGGTACTCTGGTTTTCTCCTGTACTAACACTGGAAAATGAAGGCCATAACATAGAACAGACCAACCACATCAGTGGCTAGTAAGTTGACAAGTGGTGAATTTTTTTTTTTTTTTTTACGGGGATTAGCCCACCTGAGCATAGGTCACTGACCCACATCAAGGCCTGGGGAGGCGACAATATAATAATAATAATAATAATGATAATAATAATAATAATAATAATAATAATAATAATAATAATAATAATAATAATACAGGTTGCACCTTTCTAGTCCGGGATTCTGTGGTCCGGAAACTTCCGTGGTCCGGAACGATTTTATTTTGTCCAATTGGTAGATAGGCAGCTTTTTTTTTTTTTTTTTAACTTATCTGAATTATTATTATTATTACAGGAGTATTAAATTTTTGCCCCTCAGGCCCCAATGTGGGTCAGTGACCTATGCCCGGGTGGGCTAATCCCCTAAAAAAAAAAAAAAACAAAGCCGCGGGAAATTAAGGTTTGTTTACATCCGGCAGTTCGGCTGCTCTCTCTCTCTCTCTGCTTGTCTATACAGAGTACAACATTTAACCCTTCAATATATATGAGCAGTAAATAAGTGTTGCTTTCATATTCTTATGTAGAGTAATGACGATATGTTTTCACATGTGCGCACTTACATACGCGCAGTCTCACTTTTTTTTTACCATTAATGGTTAGCTACTTATATTGTTCCATTTATTAACATTAAATAACATTACAGGTACTTCAAACAACCATATTAATTTTTTTACATTAATTTTACTACAGCTAAAATCAGGGTCTTATTTTATTCAGTTTTATATGTAGAACCAATCAGTCACTGGCTTCGTAAGCTTTAACGTAAACAATGCTGGCAGCCGTCTCGTCTCCTCTAATATTCCACGTATTATTAATAAATTGTATTGTTAATTTTGCACACACACACACATTAATTCAATAAAAACAAATTCAGAAACATTAATTAAAATATATATGAACAGTAAATAAGTGTTGCTTTCATATTCTTATGAAAGTAATAACGATATGTTTTCACGTGTGCGCATGCGCACTTACATACGCGATCTCTCTTTTTTTCTTTACCATTATCGTTCGCTACTTCTATTGTTCCATTTATTAACATTAAATAACATTACTCAAAACAACCATATTAATTTTACTACAGCTACAACCAAGGTCTTATTTTCTTCAGTTTTATACGTAGAACCAGTCAGTCACTGGTTTTGTAATCAACGAAAACAATGCTGTGTCATTTCTTCGTGTGTTTTAATATTCTACGTATTATTAATGAATTGTATTGCTCATTTTGCACACATAAACATTAATTCAATAAAAGACATTCAGTAATAAACAAAAATGAATCTTTTGTGCATAAGAGAAATGACGCTGTTTACACGATTATGCACGCCGTCTGCACGTTGGTGGGCCGTTCAAACCCGTCGAAATTCAAGTTTCCGCCGTCAAAATTTATATTTATTTATTTTTTGTGTTCCAATAAAATACGTTAAGAACTAAAAACTCGCGAAATTTGAGAAGCTACTATATGACATTTAACCCTTCAATATGTCTTCAAAGAGACCATGATGCAGAGAAAGTGGTGCTAGTGCTTCCAAGCATAAGCACAAGTCACTATCTATCCAGGAAAAGGGTCAATTTCCATGGTCCGGCACCGATCAGGTCCCGAGGTTGCCGGACTAGAGAGGTACAACCTATAATAATATTTAATAATAATTAATAAAAATAGATACAAATTATAACCAAGAAATAAAATTGATAATAATAATAATAACCATAAATAAAAACACAAACGAAAAAATAAATCAAGAGTGAGAATCGATATACAGCATGTTGTGTTGTCAATAATACGAGAAACAATTGAAACCCAGCAATTGTGTGTAAATGAGACACAAAGTCAAATCAGCAACCTGGGACTTGGTCAAAATTTTTGTGATGCCATATGGCAGTAGAGTCTACCATAGACAACACATTATGCTTCCAATAACTTCCCTGTTTGATAGCTGCCTACTACCTACTACCTCCGAATAAAATAAAATAAAATGTCTAGCTGTCAACTGCAGTGTGGCAGCTCAATGCTGCAGATGTATGATGTCACCTATTATGGACATCTCTATGTAAAGTTTGCAGTTTGTATTTGTCTTTCTTGAAAATAATTATTTTGTTTGGCGAGTCATATAAAAATAAATAATTTATATATATTTGGAACCATATGTATGCCAGTACAGTGTAAGAGCTTCATTTTAAGGTCTTTTGCTTTATGATTATTTTAGGATTTATATTTTGTTTTATGGAGTGATAATTGTGTGTGTATGTCATGAAATAATGATAGAATTGGGCATGTGATCGACTGGACAGCTACGTGTTGTTATTCAGGAGTTGCCATGCGATGGAAAGCTGGATAATGGAGGGTCATCCTGTACATCCATATCTCTGACCATTTATATTATACACAGTACATTATAGAAGATGGCGTGAGAGTATTATCTGCTTAGGTCTTTACACACCTCCCTTTCTTAGTCTGGGATGTGAGGCTGGTAACTCCACCTTGTTTTAAGTTGTAACACTTTACATTGGTGATATGTATTTTCTAAAGACACTATTTAAGAACTTATGACTTAATTACAGTGGGTATGCCATCCCAGTTACATAGCTTTGACAAAAATTCATGTTTTAAAAAATGGAAAAAATATTTATATTAAATATGTGTGATTTAAATTGAGAATTTGAATTGTTTATTGATTGTTATATTTATCAACTTATTAATTTTATGCAGAATATCAGCCTCAATGGTGAAAACCCAGTTCTACAGCTGACCAGGGCTGGAGGAACAATCACAGACAACTTACTAGGGATGGCCTGGACTGTGTTTTCACCGGATGATACTACCTATGTGCCTATAGAATGGGCTTACTCAAGTGTTCCTCACTACTCTGAAGAAAAGTTGATTACTGTTGTTCTGGTCAGTGAAGTTCTATATTTTTAATTAATTTTATAAAATTCAATAAGAAAGTAAAGCCTCATATGCATGTATACTGACAGGGAACAAATTAATTGATAAAGAAGCTATTAAGAGGCACAGCCTTGTTCCAACTAAGCCATTAACCCATAAATGGTGGCATATATCATTGGTGTTGGCTGTAGGGATGACGGCTTACATCAATGAATGTTCCCTTGTTCCAGTTTTGGTAATGGGGGATATTTTAATGTCCTTTATATTCCTCAAGGGGCTATTTGGTGCATTTGAAGCCATTATGATTAAAATTAATACAAAAATTGCCTTGTTGAATGCAGGATTGATCATGAAATTCTATATTATGACAGGTGGCATAATGGCAGCTTAACTTGGCAGGTTGTACAGTATACACAGGAGATCCAGTATTAGTGACCGGGTAGTATTTGTTGATTAGATTTATCCTCAAACTATCTCGCAGTTAAGTCTTCCTTCTCATCACAATCACATCCTTGAACTGGAAGGCTTGGAAGCAAAAGTTATCCTCAAGGGTAGTAGGATACCAGGGCGCTGGCATCAGCATATATACACTCTCTTATGTCATCTCTTATAGGACAGCCATATTGAATTCTGGCTCAATCTCTGCTTTCCAGTCTTCTTCTTACTTCAGTGGTTTTAAGGAAGGAGGAAAGGTATCTAAGTTGCCTAAGGGCCCTTGCTAGGTGATTTGAGTAGCTAAAGTCAGCAAAAAATAGCTCTTTCCATATTCAAACCATCCTCTGGGCAGTATGACACAGTTCAGCTAGACGTCCAACTCTACTCACAGACGTGTGGCTGCTGCTCTGCCTGTGTGTTTGCCGTGACGTCACATTGGGATGGAGCGCGGCCATGTAGTTATAGCTCAGTAACCCACCACCTTCACACACATTCATTTCCCACATATACACACCCATGCTCTTCATTTTTCTTATTTTATAGTTTTATATTATATTTTCTTTATTTCTCAGCCACATTGGAGTATCGCATTAATTTTCCACAACTTCTATAGTTTCATTACATGTAACAGTAAACAAGGTGCTGGGCTGGTGAGTCGGCAACATAGTTGTAACCCACAGCCTCCACACACATCCGGTTCCCATACATACACTCCCATGCTCTTCATTTTTTGTATTTTATAATTTTATATTACATTTTCTTTTTTTCTAAGCTACATCGTTTATATAGAGTTGAATAAGTGTTAAAAGACATCAATTTTTCAGAGACAATTTTGCGAGGCCAGCATGTAGCACTGTGCATTGTAAGATACAGGCGGACCCTTATTCACAGAAGGGTTATGTTCCTGAAAACTTCTTGTTAATCAATGTGCATTTTCTTATAAACTTCATCATAAAACATGCGACACGTTCCTATGAAAAACTTCCCTGGAGCATCTTATAATGTCACAAAATGTTACAAAACATGTTTTTAATGACAAAATTTGGTTTATGATTATACATTTATTAAAAAACAATTGTTGTATAAATATAATGCTATAAGTGGAATATGCGGAGGGTAGGAGAGGTAGGGGTAGACCAAGAATGACATTAGGTGAGGTTGTTAAAAAAGACATCAGAGCAAAGAACCTTACGAGAAAGGGTGCAAGAGACAGCACAGCATGGAGAGTTGCCATCGGTCACCTCATTGAACCCATACAAGAATGAAAAATGGATGTAAAATAGAAATATGATGGTGATGATGATATCAAATTCTGCCCATGAAACTAAGCCACAGTTAGTCAGCCCCACTACTAACCACCAACATAAACCTAAGAAGGATCTGGAAACATTGCTTATGATTCATCACACAAATAGAAAATTTCATATTCCTGCCTCCTCTTCTCTTTAATATAACATAGCATTAAGAACTTTGTGATACAGGTTATTTAACTCACACTTTGAAAATAAGGATTCTGTGTATTCAGCTACAAGTATCAGGAAACATCTCTGGCTGGGAAGTGAAATTTGAACCTGAATCCAAGGTGGCTGACCCATAATAGCTGAACAGGCTGGTGCTTCTTTGGTAGTGTGACAACAAGACTCAACAATTCCTGTTTTTCATGTTGACTTTTGCTTCCAAACTCCTCTTTTAAAGGGTTTGATTGTGATGGGAAGGAAGAATTATTTGTGAAAACAGAGGACATTTAGTTATAAAAAACACATGCACTCAAACCTTGCTAATTCAACATCTTTGGGGCTCTACCACATTCAAATTACTCGTGAATATGAATTAGCCATTACCCTTTTTGTACCATGTATAGTTCATGTGCTAACATTAGGTGAACTTACTTTGTTTATAATTTGTCTTAACATACAAATGGTACATGCAGAGTGATGTTAACACTAATGATATTTATGTATACTGTACAAACAGATTTTATGTTGTAATGTTCGCATCTCCTTGTAGGCTCATGATGTCATGGAGAAGTACAGATTGTGCTGTGTAAGCCCTAATGAAACAAAATTTTTCACACAACATAGAACTAGTGCATGTGAAGTTATGCTCACCAATAATATTTGTTTATTATATACAAATGTACAATCAGCTATTGCGTTCATTGTACGTCTGGTCAGTACCAATGCCAAAATTTTGAGGTATATTACCACCCTGTTGCTAGGCTGGTTACATCCATGAAAAGTATGGTATGGTACTCTGCTGAGCCAGCACTAATGATTACCAAGTTAATATCTTAAAAATCACAAACTTTTCTTAAAATGGGTTGACATTGGCTAGACTGAAATGAAAATCACTAAAAATGAGATGGAGTTAAAATTAACTTAAAGAAAGACTTAAGATTTGTATTGTTAGCAGGTAGGTATAAGATCAATTGATCAGAGTACCATCCTCATATCTGAGGGTTGGCGACCACAGTCCTCCACTCTAAACGTTTTCGGGCTGTCTTTACCAATCCTACAAGATTTTGTATCTCTCTGGGGGACCCAATTTTCAAATTCATTCATCCATCCCTGTGTCTGCCTTCCCCTGGCTCTCGTACCTCCACTTTGCCCATTAATATTTATGTTATTACTGTATCCCCCCGTGAATAATTATATGACTAAAGTACAGTATCTAATTTTTCTTTTTCTGTATGTTTCAAATATTTGTTTTGAAGTTTTTACTAACCTTATTATTTTCTCATTTGTTTTTTATCAGTGTAAGTTATTCTTAACATTTGCCTCTAACACCTTATTTCAATATACTGTACATACCATTATATGAATTGGTACCCTAGTAGGCCCACATAAAGGAAAACTGCCTGTTCCAACCTGCTGACTGCTTGGACCATGTGGGTATATTTCATACAAACTTTGAATAATTTGCACAATTGGCCAAAAATTATTTGAAAATGTCCAATATATCTCCCATGTGAAAAATGTATGAATTAGCCGGTATTTCAAATTAGTAGAGGCTGACTTAGTGAGGTTTTAGTTTACATATATTGTACAGCCTTCTATCCATGGATACACTTGGAATTTTGTTTATGAAAGCACTGATGTTTTCTTGAGAAAATATTTTAGTTTGTAAATTTTGGTTGTTTGATAATTTTATGTACTGTAAAGAGTTTTTTTTTTTTTCAGGACAAGGGAGAATTTGATGGTATTCAACGAGTGTTATTTGGGGGCAATTTAGAGTTCTGGCTGCACCGGCTGCTATTTCTTGATGCCATGTCCTACCTCAGCATGGGCCGTATTTCCATTTCTATGGATCGCTATGTTTTGGTTGACATAGATGACATTTTTGTTGCAAAAAAAGGGATACGTATGACTGCAGATGACGTGATGGTGAGTATATATTAAAAGTTCTGTCTTCCATGTGATATTTCATCTTGAATTTATTTTGAAATAACACTACAGTATTTTGTGAAAAGTATAGAATTTGTTCATAAGTATCACACCTGCATGGCTTTATATTTGCACTTCATGATTAATTATCTGGAAGTGTTTTCTAGTTACAGCTGTCCTGGTCTACCGTACTTGACTAAATTTAAATAATGTCACATGTGATGTATCCTCTTCTTCAAATGTTTTCTAGCATACTTCTTGTCATTCTATCCTTTCTGTGTACATTACTAAGTTGCAAATGACCATCCTTGTCTTTTTATTTGAATTGGTTCATTTATTCATAAGAAAGAAGTTGTTACTGTTAGTACAGTAGGGTCGGGATATAAAGCGACTTTATATAAAAAAAAATTTATATCGCGGCTACCAACATTGTCGACATTTTCCTATATACAGGTATAGCGGAAAAAAAATTGCAAGGGAAATCAGGCAGGAAATATTTAAAATTTACCACGACTACCAAAATTATCGACATTTTCCACTACTGTATATAGCGATAAATTTATTTATAGTAGACTCACAACTTATGTGGGGTTATGTTCCTGGGACTTCACATAAAGCCAAAAACAATTGTAAGTCAGAAACGCTTAAAAATCCCCTAAATTGACCAAAAAATACGAGTTGAAAACTGTACAGTACTTAAATGTACAGTACTCTAAAAGACTAAAAGTTTTATCTCTTGTGTAAAATATATGTCTATATTCAGATTATTTGCTGTCTTGCAAGAATTCAAGCAATGCAATTTATATTCTGCTAACTTTAGTCTGATACATTTTATAAGATAAAAACTTTAAGCCTAAAACCTCAGTCACCCTTACTGGAAGTTGGAGAGGAGTTGATTTATTATGACAGCTGGGCCAGAGGGCAGACAACAGTTACCTTGTGGTATTTATTTATCTGTCATATTGGGGGAGTTTAAGTTTTCTCTTATAAAATGTCAATGAAATGACTTGTAAGATAGTGATTAATTTGAATATAAACATGCTATAGTTTGCACTTGACATATATATTTTATTAATTATTTAGTACATTTTAGTACAAAGGACTAACAATTTTATCTCTTGTGCAAAATATATGATGTCTATATTCAGATTATTTGTTAGGTCTCTTTTTCTTCTCAGCACCACTAGAACTCTCGAGAACTCTCACTTTTACGCTTGCCAGCCATTTTAAAGGGAATTACAAACAAAAATTTTGTCAGTACACAGCGCAATCACCAACGTTTGGACTCGAAAATACGTAATTTAAATTTTTTTTTTGTACGACTGGGGCGGTCTTATGTCCGGGTGGTCGTAGGTCGAGTATGTCATATGTCGAGGAGTAGCTGTATACTGTATTGAAACAATTCAAATTATGTAGAATTCTAATAGTAATAATAATAATAATAATACAGTGATATCCCCGTTAGCCGGAACAATTGGTGCAGAGCACTTCCGGGAATGAGAGATTTCCGGGTAACGAGACGACTCTCTCAAAGCCGGAAAAAATCCCCCATCCCCGGAATTTTCCGGGTAACGGAAAAATTTTCTCAGAAGTTCCAGAAATTGCCCATTACATCATCTCTCGAACCGGGAAAAATATCTCTCATCCCCGTAATTTTCTGAGTAACGGAAAATTTTTCTCGGAATTTTCAGAAAATGTGCACTTCGGAAAATCGTTCCCAAAGCCAGAATTTCCCGGAAAATTCCGACTTTGGGAGCGATTTTCCGAGAAAATTTAAATTCAAGCTATCGGAGAGTTCCGGGTTTGAGGGATTCCGGCTAACGGAGATATTACTGTAATAATATGAAAAAAATTACAAAACATAAAATGAAAGAAATACAAAACATAGAAACATACCGGTAATCTAAACTCAATACTGTACAATCAAAAGCAATTAAAAAACTAAGAATGATACTTATAACTATAGGTATTGCTGTTTATAAGCCTTACATTATTTGTGTGTATGCAGTATACAAGCTACAAGCTTGCTCAATACTGTAACAGGTGTGGTACTCCTTTAAGCAAAGCTCAAGGTAAAGAACATTACATTCTTGATAGTGAGAGCGAGCGTCAGTGCGTTTTTGCTGACTTATGCTGCAGACAATATACTTTTTACAGTTTTCTTCTTCATGTCAGGTCGAGGTGCATGGTATTAGAGCAAGATATGGTATGATATGATGCCATGTACTCATACATCAAATTATAAAATTTTGGGGCATTTTAGAGTGTGCAAAGAGTAATTTTATAAAACTATATATACTGTACATGCTGACCAGAAATCATAGAGACCAAAGTCATATATAAACATGGTTACCTTTGACAGGTTAAAATTTTTTAGGAAATGAAGTTGTAAACAACTTTGAAAGTACATGATCTTTGCAGGCACTTCTGGATTCTCAAAAGCGTCTTCAAGAAATGGTACCAGGCTGGAAATTTAACCTTGGCTTCAGTGGCAAATACTACCAAAATGGCTACCCAGAAGAGAACATTGGTGATAGGAAACTTCTAGGTTGGTATGAGAACTTATACAAAGTTGGGTCCCAAGGTATGTGTATCCAGAGTACGCGACCCCGCTTATACGCTGTTGACCCCTGTGATCCATCCTCATGCAAGGGATATGCTCTTGCCTGAGCCAACCCACCCAGTATTTCTTGCTTCCTCAGTGCGCTTATCACTTATCTGTACTCGTTTGAGAAAAAAAAAATAGAATTATTACAATATAAGAATGTGGCTTAGAAATAAAGAAAATATAATACTGTGTACAGTACAGTAAAACTATAAAATAGGAAGATGAAGAGCATGAGTGTGTATGTGTGGGAAGTGAACGTTTGTGTGTGGAGGCAGTGAGCTGCAATTGCTTCAGTAACTCAATTCCAGCTGCGCTCTCTTCCTTCCTTCCCCGATGTGAGTCAGGTGGGTGACTGAACTGTGTTACGTCACCCAGAGGAGCTATTCTTTGTACATAAAATAATATATATTGTACCAGTGAATAAATATAATAAAAGGAAAACTGCATTGCCATTTGGCTATCATTTCACTACACTAAACACAGGAGACCGTAAACAGCTGAGGTTTCCCACGCAACTCCCTCCTTCCCCTGCTCTGTCTGCTAACTCTGGCACATGAAGAAATGTTTATTCCCTTCATGTTTTTTTTTATCTTAAAATAATTTTCCTTTTTTCCCATTTTGTCTGAAAGATTGTGTGTGCATGTAACAGTAGAAAAAAAAAATACGTGTATCTACCCAAAATTACAAGTTGAAAGATAACCAGCTCTGGGATTTAACACTTATGTACAGTATCTTACTCAAGACTGTCCAGTGTATTACCCTTATTCAAGATGAGTGGAAAGAGGCCATGAAGTCCAAGTGAAAGCAGTGGTCCAAAAAGAGTCCATAAATTAATTATGTTGGATATAAACCTCACATCACACAGCACTCAGCATCATTTGTGGTGAGTTAAATTCAAGTGTTTTGTGTATATCTTTGTTTACTCTTCATATTTACTGGTACAGTGTAAATTATTTTATGTAAAAAGAATAGCTCCTTCCACACTCAAACCATTCTCTGGGTTATGTGACACAGTTCAGCTGCTAAGTTGGACAGTCACCTCGCATCAGGAGAGGGAGGAAGGGAGCACAGAATGGCGAGTCGTCTATGCAGTTACAGCTCACTGCCTCCACACACAAACGTTCACTTCCCACACATACACACCCATACTCTTCATTTTTTATTTAATAGTTTTATATTGTCTATTTCTAAGCCACATTAATGTATTGTAATGATTTTATTTATCTGTTTCTCAAACGATCACAGATGAGTAATAAACACGCTGAGGAAGCGAGACCCAAGCATCAGACACATAAGTCACGTATAAGTGGGGTCGCATACCATGGATACATGTACTCTGAGACCTTGCTGTATTTATTATTATTTTATATCATAAAATAATCAATGTATGTGTTTAAAAAATTTATTTTCATTCATAAAAGTGCTTGTATTATTGTACTCTGCTTCTTTTTGCCCCCAAAAATTTCCTTAGGAATGCATCTCCAATTAGAAAAGTCATTGGGAAAATGAGGTTCATGTTGCAGTCAACTTTTCAAAGACACATTCCTTCCTTAACTTGGGGGATTACTGTACATTAAAAAATAATAATACAGTACAGGTTGGTTATCCTTTATCAGAAATGCTTGGGACCTTAAGGATCTCAGATTTGGGATATTTTGGATTTTGGAATACCTATATCCTGTATACAGAACCTGTATAATGGGATAGCTCACCCAGCAGGGATGGGGCCCAAGTCTATGCACAAAATTCCTTTATATTTCATTTACAGCATTTGGATACATATATTGTGCAGGTAGTTTTATGAAATATAATTTAATAATTTTGGGTATAAATATATGATAAGATGTACAATGAAAGATAAAAGTCGTGTCATGAAATTTGGTGAAAACATAGGCCAAAGGGCTTAACTTTTGGTGCGCAAGTGAATTTGCTCTTTCTATGTCCATTTCTTGCCATCCTTTTGTGATTCTGTATGCAATGGCACCCAAGCATAGTGATAAATCCTCTTCTACCCCCACCATTACCAAGAGAACCCACAAACTTGTGATGCTTAAAAGCAAGCTTGAGATAATCAAGAATCATGAATGGGTGGAAAGTCCAATGTAAAGTAATATACTATAGAGTACCAACTGTACATCCTTATTTTATTTAGTTTATTTTGACATTTTCATTATTACTGATTAAATTATTTATTGTAACCTTGGAGTTTTTGCTTAGATATTAAAGTGTGGGACAAAACTTTGTTTTGTTTTTCATAACTGCAAATTTTTAAAAATTAAATCCTCATAAATTGGGGTCTGCCAGTACTTATAGAAGAATGCTGACACTTTGAGATTTAGTAAAAGGCAAGACTTTTTAATTTGTATTATTCCATATGTATTTGTAACAGAGCATGTGGATGACTTTTGGTGGTTTGGTCACATGTGGGGGCACACACAACCTCATTTACTTTCCCCAAAAGACCTTGAGGAACAGATGGAGCTCAACAAGCAGTTTGCTATGAAGCACAACATACCAACTGACTCAGGTGAGTTGGTTAAGGAGTTCCACCTTTGTGAAGCCTGAAGATTTGTCATACCATGTCATGTATGTTTTTGTATATCCACTCATAAGAATTGCACACTTTTCAGCAGTTAGTAGGCAGCTATCAATTAGGTAGTAGGCAGCTACCAAACAGGGAGGTACTACTGCCTGGGAAGATATTGGAAACATAATGTGTTGTCTAATGGTAGACCCTGCCACCATATGGCATCACAAAAAATGTGATCAAGTCCCAGGTTGTTGATCTGACTTTCTTCCTCATTTACACACAATTGCAGGGTCTCAATTGTTTCTCTTACTTTAACAACACAACATACATATATCGATTCTCAATCTTGATTATTTTTTCTTTTTTAATTTTTTATTTATTTATAATTATTATTATTATTATTATTATTATTATTATTATTATTATTATTATTACTATTACTATTATTATTATTATTTTTATTATTATTATAATAATATTTTCGACCCCAGGCCCTGATGCGGGTCATTGGTCTGTGCCCAGGTGGGCTTATCCTGAAAAAAATAAATAAATAAAAATAAATCTTGTGACTGAATGGTTGAGCCTTGACTTACAATCAATGGTCATCTAAATATCAAGGGGTGTTGGAAATTTACTGTTCATGATGCAAGTGGGAAGAGGATTTAACCATACAAAATATGGGGCATACTGTATTAGATAGGCCATAGTGAAAAGTAGATTAATAATTTGATTTTTCATGACTAAAGAATAAATATGTTAGAAAAGTGAGGTAAAGGGAAGAATAAGCCTAAGTGGAAAGGGTTGTTTTAGGTTAAGAGTGAGAGGTAAAAAGGTGATTGTGTCTGTACCATGCTATTTTAAATCCAAGAATTATTTGATTTTACTTATGATAATTTTGTCCCAATAGGTTATGGTGTTGCCCCACATCATTCTGGTGTATACCCAGTCCATGAAGCCTTGTATGATGTATGGAAGAAGGTGTGGAATGTACGAGTGACATCCTCGGAGGAATATCCTCACCTTCATCCTGCTCGACTACGAAGAGGCTTTATTCATCGTAATATTATGGTGAGGGAAAAACCTAAGTGTTGTGACGATAAGAATGTCATTATAGAATTTACATTATTTGTAATTAGTGTGCAGTTAGTTGTTTTTGTGGGTTTTAGGATATTTGCTTCATTTTTTTAAAAATATATGCTTCAGGAGATACTACTTAAACCACAACCATAAACAGTACACATCTGTACAGCATACTGTTCAGGAGACCCCTAGTTATGAACGGATAACACACCTGGACCCTGTTTGTAAGTCAAATTGTCTGCAAGTCAGATCCGTGTTCATTTCACAATCAAATATTATTAAAACCATTCTTACCTTTAAAACCACAACTAAAATAACCCATAGAAAACAAATCTCGTACCTGTAACAAATAATGTAAATACAGGTAACTCGCGATTTATGCGCGTTTGATTTAAGCGTTTTTGGAATAACGCAATTGTTCAATTACTAATAACAAAAGTTAATTTACACGCACCTATTTTTGAAATAACGCGCTCGACAGTTTAAATTTGTCGCGCGTATTCACCTGGTAGCCTGGCAGTGGAGTCGCGTGTGATGCCTCATGAGGTGCTTGTAAGTTATTACTATAAAGTCGCAGTCATATCAACAATTTTAATATTATTGTCAATAATACCCGGTAATAATTATTATAATAATGTAATAATAAAGATTATTACTACTAATGATGAAGATAATGATGATAATGAAGTATTCTGTACAACAACTGTGACGACGTCCAGCAAGCTTCCCGCATATCGCTTTCTCAGTTCACACCAGCACTACTTTTTCTCTGTGCTCTCATATGTAGTGTTTGTTTATCACGTACCTTTAAAGTGTTAAACGCTGTTTCTCCCATTGAGCATGTCTGGAAAACGTCCATCTGCCTCCTCTGGGGTGCCTAAAACTAAAAAGGCACAAAAAACAATCGCCATGGACATGAAATTAAATGTGATCACTCGCCTTCAGAGAGGAGAGCGTGTGTCGGAGGTTGGCCGTGTGCTTGGTTTAAGTGAGAGTACTGTTCGTACCCTGTGTGGTATATGATGGTTCCCCTAACCTGTACCATTTACATGTATTCTTATGGGAAAAATATGTTTAATTTACGCATTTTTGAATAAAGTGGTGGTTTTCAAGAATGTAACCCCCGCATAAAACGGGAGTTGGGTGTAATGCAAGAAAATTATGTATAGAAAAAGCAGTATAACTTATCTTGACCCCTGAAGATGGCCTGTGCATAGGAATGTATGGTGCTAGGAGGAATGGTGGATGAATTAATTACTAGAAAAGGGGCGAGGATTTTTATTATGAATACTGTATAATGAAATCATGTTTGTTAGTACGGGTGTTTGTAACTTGGGGACCCTGTATTTCATTCCTGTGCATCTTATAAATTTAGTGTAAGTTTTCTTAATAATTATAATATGTATCAATAATGTATTGTACATTATCATGTAAACAGTAAAAAAAGAGGTGTGGTGAAATTAGGATGTGATGATGGCATTTGGCAACCACACACAGGGCATCTAATGTTCCGAGTGTGCTGCCTATATCCCTTGTCTGATGTTGAGCTAATAATAAGTTTCATTATCCCTTACATTAAACTATAATAAAAGAAGCTGTAGGCCTAGTGACATATGCTGTAGTACTTGATATTCTTTGTAATACAGAGATTGTTTCCATCGATAACCTGGTTTGTTAGATAGCGCTCTTATTGGGAGATAGGTTAACCCCTTGATTACAAGAGAGCTACGCCTAAACCAAATAAATTCTTCTGTCGTTAACACGAAGTAACATTTACGACAGTAGTCCAAAACAAAAACTTGGCGTCACCGTATCCACGGGGTTAAAATAACGAAGGAGAAAATAAAACTGCACTTTAGATTCAGAGCTATTATATAGGGCATAGAAAAGAAAATGGGTGAATAGAAGTTATGAAAATGTACTAGAGAGGGTGGGAGTGAAGTGGAGGAAGGGAGGTAAAATGAGGGGGTGGTGGGGGGAGCTGAGTTTCATCATGCATCTGGATGCGCAGTTTCAACGTTACCAGACCATTTTCGGACTTTACAGCTACAGTGTGTATACTTATTCCTGTGGCCGACTGTACATTATTACTGCACTATAGTATGCCTGTTTATAAAAAGATAGAAGCACACAGCACATGTTAATAATTAAGTACAGTCCAGTACTTATTACAATGCTGTCATTATTAACTCATCATGAGGCGATTGAGGCAGGAAGTGATTGTACGACACTCACAATGTACGTTACCAAATGTGGAGAGGAGGTTATGTTTTCACTGCTTAATTCATTGACTATGTCCTGTACACTTAGACACTTTACTTTAGTGTTCCTCGCCAACCACCTTCACCACAGTGGCAGCCTCTGTTTATGCAAATTTTTCCCCTTACTAACTGGATTTTGGTTGTGTTTTCTGGGTTGGGTATACACTTGTTCAGTGCTGACCCTAGTCTGGTTTCCATGGGGATCTCGGAATTTACTGTACACTGTAGATCATCGCATTTTCAGGTTCATAAGATATCCAGGGTTCCTCTAAAGTGGATCTTAATAGCCATTTGTGTACAAGTATGCCTCCCACTTAAAGTTTTCTTTTGATATGTATGTCTGAACCCTTGAATTTAAAAATTGGCAAAGAACATGTACTATGATTTTTTCATGAAGGATGTTATAAAAACATTAATGTGTTTGTTGTGTGGTTACTGATCTACATTTTGTTATTACCAGGTACTGCCAAGACAGACTTGTGGCCTATTTACTCACACAATATTTATAGACCAGTATCCTGGAGGACGCAACATACTTGATGTCAGTATCCATGGAGGAGAGCTCTTCCAAACCATTGTGTTCAGTCCAGTGAGTAATTGGCTGTACTGTAGTTAGTTCCTGACAACTCTTGAGAATTTGTAAGGGGATTATTAAGTTAGGCATAGATTTCATGATAATTTAGCTACAGTAAACTGAAATTATGTTAGTTATTTATCTGTCTTGTTAAGTGTAGCTCTTTCTAAATGCCCTCAAAACAAAGTAAACTGTAATGTATTCTTTTGTGCAATCTTTGATATTTCACTAGCTATCCATTTCACATACCCTAGGATTGAAAGAGAATTGGTGTGTCAGTGGTGTGTCAATGGTGACCTAATTAATAAATGCAATCATGATGGAATGTACTGTTCCAGGCGACTGGGGGAAGAGTGTGATTGTGAATATTGACAAGAATAAAGGTGATGCACTTGAATAGGGAAACTACAGGGGCTTGAGGCTGCTAGATCAGGTTATGAAAGTTGTCGAAAGAGTGATTGAGAAATTGATAAGGTTGAGAGTAGACATGACAAATTTCAGTTTAGTGCCAGGTAGGGGCACTACAGAGGCAATATTTATGGCCAAGAAGAAAAAAAATTACTTTATGATTTAACAGAGTACCACGTTAGGCAGTTAAGTAGACAATGAGAAAGATAGGAGTCAAGGATTACCTTGTTCAAGTAGTTATGATATTATATGAGGGCTCAAAACCTCAGTGAGAGTAAATGGTGAAGAACTTAAGGTGAAAGTTCCCTTCAGTTTATCAAGGTGCTGGAGGCAATATCATGGGGCCTAAAGACTGGCTTGCCCTGTGAGTTGTAGTGTATTGATGAATTAGTGCTAATAGCAGAGAGTATTGTTACGAGTTGGGGATTTAGAATATAGTTAAAAGTCTACCCAGATCCCAACAGGCAACAACAAAAAAAAACAAAGACAATCGGACTATAAAAGGGTAGACAAAAGATGCGAGTTTTTGTTGTGTATAATAAAGTACCATAAATTCCTTAACAAAATATTCAGCTTTCTATAATTTACCCTTAACCATACTTAACCTAAACATTAACAGTATATACATATTTATACAACATACAATAATTTGAAGCCAGGTGGAGGTGGGGAGGCAATATAAGATTACAAATACTTAAGTGCGGTGCTGAGATGGCTGACGAGTAAGGCTGAGTATTGTAGAAGACAGTAGGTAGTCACTGTGCCGTAGGTTTCCAGGATAGGTGATCCTGTGGTCACTTCCCAGAGTGAACTGAACTCTCCTCGAACTGGAGCTGACAAAGAAGACTTTGAGGAGGTGACGCAACAACCAGGATATGGAGAAGGGAAACCCGGGAGTGGTAACTAAGACAAGTCATACTCGTGTTTCGTCCCTAGATGGCGTTGCTCGTGGTGCTGGGTAGGTAGATCAGAACAATAGATGGCGTGGTTCGTAGTGCTAGGTTGGTAGATCAGGACAATTGGTGGCGTGGTTCGTAACAGTATTGAAGGAGCAAAGGAGAAATTTTAGGATGGATTAGAGTCGAAGGGCCTGAAATTAATGTGGCAAAAACAAAAATAAAGATTCGTGGTGCAGTTGAAAGACCCATGGTGGAAAGTGGAAAATGGCCATGTGCTGTCTGTGATGAAGGTGTTAGCAGCAACTCGGTAACACGCAATGAGTGTGGATGATAGGTGCACAAGAGGTGCAGTGGAGTAAATGGCAAACTGCAGGATGTTGCAGACTATAAATGTTTTGTATGCTCAAATAACCTTGTTTCCACAGCAAAGCTGGAGAAACTCAACATTGGGGATATATCCCTGGACTGTGTCAATGAGTTCTGTTTCCTGGGTGACATGATCATTACCAATGTGGCTAAATGAAGTTTAGGCAGCTGCTGCCTTTATGGATAGCAATGTATGCGACTGGTGTGAAAAGTGTGATAGTATTGTGGCAGTTAAATATGGAAGTTAAAGAGGATGACCTAAGTGGACTTCAGCAAGCTGAAATGTGAAAGGTGAGGTGGATGTGTAATGTGAGACTGAAAGAGGCAGCTGGGTATTGAGAGTACTGTACGTATTGGCAAAGTTTTGCATAAAGGTAGTCTGAGATGGTTTGATCATGCGGAGAGAATGGATAAGACCAGTTGGGTCAAGAAGTGCATGAGCCTAAATGTGAAGGGATGGAGTGCCACGGGTAGGCCAAGGTTGACATGGGGAGAGGTTGTAAGAAATGAGTCTCATTAGAGTTAGGAACCTGACATAAATGACTGCAGGAGATTGTAGTGTGGAGAGCTGCCATCAGGTGTTCACGGCTAACCTATGTAATTGTAGAAAATTAATGTAAAATGGTGATAATGATAATGGGACTTATGAACGTCCGACTTACAAATGCCTGCCGATACAAACGGGGTGAAACTTGAAATTTACAGTATTTTATTTACCTGATCGCTTACTTTTTTTTACTTTCATTTACAGTATTTTGTCATTCTTTTTCTTCTTTTGTCTTAAATTAAGTGATTTTAGATGTATATAAGGACTTAGGCTATGATATAGTGGGATTTTAAACATAGTTCTATAAGTACGGTATGCACATAGCATGTGTTCCGACATATACATACAACTCCAACTTAAGAACGTCCCTCCCTCCCTGGTGCTAAACCCTAGTCAGGCTTGCAAAGGAATCTGGATTAAGCAATTCCAGGTTAGAAGGAGTTTATTGTATATTTTTAATGGGACCTCATATTAAACCATTAAAAGACAGCATAATATGACTATAATTTTGGCTTATTGTAACAACTACTGTAGTATGTCAGACCTCTAAATAGTCACACCCTGTGCCCATATCTATCAATATATCAACTTTACTCTGGTCTGAGGTTCATAAACTTTAAAAAAATTATCAAGAGAGAAGATTATAAGTACATTGGCATTCTCTCAGTGGCCTTAATTCCACAATGCCCCAAAGATGTCTTGTTTACTCCACCAAATTCCTTAATTTCTGTAGATGGATATTCTCCCACCAATAATACTTATTAACTTCTACAGTTCTCTTGTGTTATTAAATACTTCTCAGAGTAAACCTCTTGTATCATTGTGGATCCCAAATTTTATATATTTTTTGAAGGGTCAATGAAAACAAAACTGCCTATTATTAAAGGGATTATTTCCAATTAAATTAATTTTGTTAATTCATACAAAAGTCCAAATTTTGGGGTGTGAGGTAAAAACTGGTATTTATAAAATATTTGATATTTAGCATCTTTATTTTTACTTTAGAATTTTAGTAATCCACAAAGTTAACACAATTGGCAATGTTACAGGTCAGCATCTTCATGACTCATCTAAGTAACTATGGGAATGACCGGTTGGCCCTCTATACATTTGAGTCTGTTATCAAGTTTGTTAAGTGTTGGACAAACCTCAACTTGCGTACTGTGCCGCCACTTCAGCTTGGAGAGAAATACTTCCATCTCTTTCCAGAAGAGAGAGATCCCATATGGGGGGTGAGTTGGGCCTTCAGTATTGAAAAGGGGTGTAAACAAGGGAAGCGGTTAGTGAGTGTGTTTTTGTGGTACAAAGCAGATTCATCATAGTTATCAGAATTAAAGAAAACATGTTGTTCCAATAGTAAAGGTCTGCATTTTAAAGAATTGTAATTATTTTAAGATATATAGCCGATAGATAATAATAATTGTGTGAAATGACGGATGAACAACTGAACCAGTGTCAGGGCCTTGTTGTAGAAAGGGAATAAATAACACTGCAAACACATCTTCACAGCAGTAAGAATTAATGACAGCAAAGGGAGGGAAAGTTTGTGCTTGCATGTGCCTTGATTCTGGACACTCTGTATCAAGTAGAAAATGGTTTGAAAGTGGAAAAAGAGAGGTGTATCTTCACAAAGATTGTAATCATAGTCTATTGATTAATTATAGATAAATTTAATGTTACATTCATTGCAGTACCCGTGTGCAGACCATCGGCATCTTGAGATATGGGCAAAGAATAAGTCTTGCGAGCAGCTGCCTAAGTTCCTGGTTATTGGCCCACAGAAAACAGGAACAACAGCTCTCTATACCTTTCTGGCTATGCATTCTGCCATTGTTGCCAACTATCCATCTCCTGAAACTTTTGAGGAAGTCCAATTTTTCAATGGAAAAAATTACTATAAGGGAATTGATTGGTAAGTTTGCCCATATTAATTTTTGTTTTCATTTCTTTGTTTTTTATAATTATATCTCATACTACACAAAACCTAGGATAAGGATAGATTAATATTAATCTGTCTGGCTCTCGGGTTGTTGTCACCCTTGACATCCAGGAATTTGAAGCCTTTAAGACATACAGTACTAACACAATTTTAATAGAATTTGTTGTGGATATGACAGGTAAAAGAAAAAATTAAACTCAACAATTTGACATTCTCCGGGCTCTACCCCATTCAAATTACTTGTAGAATATGAATTAGCTGATGTGCTTCTTTAATGTTAATTAGGTCAGGTAGCGTGTTGCAACTGCAGAAGGACCAAGCAAGAACTTAATCAAAAACATAGACTGTATATATATATAGAGTGGGTCTTGGGTCAAGTGCACAGTTCACCCTAGCTTAATTGTTTAAAATTGTTGGGATATTATTGCTTTATATTACAAATAACACTACTTATTTAAAAAAAGTGTACATTATGTATTTTCCTCCTCGTAAGAAGCTGATGAAGTAACTGTAATATACAGTGACCCCTCGTTTAACGAACACCTCGGTTAACGTAATTTCGATTAATGAACTGTCTTCCATAAGGATCTTCAATTCGGTTAACGAAAAAAATTTCGCTTAACGAAGTTCTTACGAACCGACCTCAACATGTTTTCGCTTGCACTGACCGGGCAACCAGCTTTAGTATCAGTCCGCCAATACATTAATCGGTTCTAGGGCTTAAATTCCTTACTATTTTAGTAAATATCAAGAAGTTTATACTATTCAATAATTTTAAAAGTTTAATATTCAATTTTTTAGTCATTTTAACAATTATTGAACAAAATTGAAGGTAAAGTGACTAGTTTAATGCGCGGCATCCAGCCTCGTAATACAGCAAACAGGCGTTAGTCTCTCTCTGTTTTCACTGGAGGTAACATCTTGCTTGAGACTCTCTTCAACTAAATGCTTTTTTTCTGTTTCCAAGCAAATTATTGGTCATTTTGAAAATTATTTTACATATTGACAATATATAGTGCAGTGCAGTGTTATTTTAAAGAAAATATTCTTTATTTACAGCTAGTTTAACTTTGAAAAATACGTGTTGCCATTGTTTGAATCCAGCATGGGGCCTAAGAGATCAAGAAAAGCAATTTCAATCCAAATAAAGCAGGAAATAATAAAAAAACACGAACAAGGCATTAAATCAAATGCGCTATGCAAAGAATATGGCATGTCGGCATCAACTGTGTCGACAATTCTTGCACAAAAAGACAAATTTAAGGAAGTGAACGTGAGAGACAAATCTACAAGAGTGTTTAAAAGTAGATCCCTAATCGTAGAAACTGAGAGGTTACTTATCATCTGGATTAGGGAAAAACAGATGAAAGGTGATTCAGTTTCTGGTGATTTCATTTGTGAAAGAGCCAGGGAGATTTATGAACATTTAAAGGCAGATCAACCTGGTTCTTCAGGAACAGAATTTGAAGATTTTCGGGCCAGCAAAGGCTGGTTCGAAAAATTTAAGAAAAGAAGTGACATTTTAAGTGTTGTTAGGCATGGTGAAGCTGCTAGTGCTGATAAAGAAGGGGCAGCAAAGTTTTTAGTTGAATTTAAAAAACTGATGGAAGAAGAAAATTATCTTCCACAGCAAGTGTTCAATGTGGACGAAACTGGGCTGTTCTGGAAAAAGATGCCCAAAAGAATATTCATCACCAAAGATGAAGCCTCTTTACCTGGGCATAAACCCATGAAAGACCGTCTCACTCTATTGCTTGGTGCCAATGCTTCAGGGGATTTCCGACTGAAGCCTATGCTTGTCTACCGCTCTGAAAACCCCAGGGTGTTCAAGCAACAGAAAGTGGTAAGAACAAAGCTTGGAGTTTATTGGAAGTCCAACCGTAAGGCATGGGTGACAAGACAGTTCTTTAATGAATGGGCTGTTGATGTGTTTTGCCCCTCTGTCAAGAGCTACCTAACCACCAATAAACTTCCTTTAAAGGCTCTTCTCCTCATGGATAATGCTCCTGGTCATGACCCTGACCTTGCCAGTAATTTGGAGTATCAATTTGACTTTGTGAAAGTGTTGTTTTTGCCTCCAAACACTACATCACTCATACAGCCAATGGACCAGAATGTAATCAGCAACTTCAAGAAGTTGTACATGAAGAAAATGTTTAGGAGGTGTCATCAGGCAACTTCCACTGATCCTGAACTAACACTGAAACAGTTCTGGAAGACACAATTCAACGTCCTGGAGGCTGTAAAATTGATTGTGTCATCATGGCAAGAAGTCTCCAATAGAACCCTCAATTCTTCATGGAAAGCACTGTGGCCATCAGTAGTCCATGATTTTGAGGGATTTGAGGAAGAAACAGAGTTGGACCAAGAGATTGTGTCCATTGGTCAGTCATTGGGCCTTGAAATGGAGGAGAAGGATGTGGAAGAGCTTGTGATGTCTCATGAGGAGGAACTTACTCCTGATGACTTGAAGCAACTGGATGAGATGTTACGGGTAGAAGCTGACAGTGGTGAGGAGGAAATTGAAAGTGATGACCATATGTCAGCTAAAGAGATGAAAGATGTGATTTACTACTGGGAGAAGTTCAGGGAACTGGCTTCAAAGTACCCAGAAGTGGAAAAAACTGAACTAACTTTGTGTCATGTTGAAGACTCAGTGGTCTCCTTCTTTAAACATAAGTTAATGGTGAGGAGGACAGGTGCCCCACAGACCACAATTGACACTTTCTTCAGTAAAAGGCAGAGGGAACAAGATGCTAGCCCTCAGCCTTCCACTTCAAGAAGGAGAGAGGATGATGCTAGCCCTCAGCCTTCCACTTCAAGAAGGAGAGAGGATGTTCATGGTGGAGAATCTGTCAGTCCAGAGGTTCCTGACATTTTCATGGAAGGTGACTCACCTTCCGAGAAGCAGTAAAATGCTTCTCCTCCACCTCCACTTCCTTCTCCTCTCCCTTCTCCTCCTCCACCTCCCACTTCAAATGCACATCATCATCATCATCCAGGAGCCTTCTACATACACACCTCAAAGTAAGTAAATTTTTCTGCCATTTTTGTTGAAGTTAGAAAATTTTCGGTGAGCTGGAACCAATTACCCAAAAACCCATTGAAACAATGGTTTCGGTTAATGAACTTTTCGGTTAACGAACGACCTTCTGGAACGGATTGAGTTCGTTAATGGAGGGGTCACTGTATTACCCTACAGTAGTACGTGTAGTTGAACTGGAGGATGATGCATCACTAATACTAATTCATCTTTTTTTAACAGGTACATGAAGTTCTTTCCAGTTCCAGCAAATTCTTCTAGCAAGTTTCTGTTTGAGAAGAGTGCCACATACTTTGAAGGGGAGACAGTGCCAAACAGGGTGAAGGCTCTTCTACCTCATGTGAAGCTGGTGGGTGTTCTGTTACTTTCTTATTTACCGTACCCTTTTTCTGAATTAATTATGTTAACACTCTTGGGGTTTTCATGTGCAAATTTGCATATGATTTAAATTATTGCTTTAGGGTTTTCATACACAAATTTGCGTCTGAACTAAAAAATTACAATAAAATAATTTTATGTTTGCATATGAACGCTAGATATGCAAGACGCACGTTTTGGCAACGGTGTGATCTGTTACCAACTGTAGATTGCCTCCAAGGTTATATGAGTGACTACACCAGTCGTCCTATGTGGTTCAGCGGCACTAGACATAACCTTGACATACATTTACCACCATTTTCTCATGGCTTGTGCTGATTTCTCGTTCATCACAGTGATTTTATTTATTGATAACAGTGTTGTGATAGTTTTGAAGCATGCCTCGTGTTGCTGGCGGCGAAGATGGACAGGAGGGAAAACGTAAATAGTACAAGGAGATTACACCACATGGTGATAATGTGGTGCCTCCTGAGGCCTCTTACAGTGTTCCTGGCCCTTCTAGTGCAAGTGATAGTTTATCTGGCCCTTCAACAAGCAGTCCTAATGAGAAAGGAATTGCCTGGCATGTCGTTGTAGTTAAAAGGAAAAAAAAGTGTTGGACATGTGGCATTTCAGCCATTGCAGCATGACTTTCCTCGTGTCTGCTCATCTCCCTCACAAGTGTGCACTACCCGTACTCTCACTAAAACTAGACTTAGTCGCCTTGTTCAGGCTAAGTATAAGCACAGAAATTCATTTATTTAAAAAAAAATAATAATAATATTTGTATGTATTATATTTAACCAATAATTTACAATTGTTATTTCATATGAATTTTGAATAATAATAAGCATTATAAACACATTATGTAGCTATAAGTTATGTAAAAAATATAAAACCTTTGAGGGAGGAATATTCGCATTTGGGAGCTTGAGTGGCATCCATGCACTACAATTTGTGTTGTACTCATGCTTACATATTGATTTAATAATTTTATCGTGATTACCTATATAAAACTATTTGTAGATAATGTATTTACAAAGCTAATGCAACAAACCCAACCTTTTTATTTCCAATAGTAAGCTTTCTATGACTCAATATCTACAATTATTTTTTGTGCTTGGACGGAAAAAATTAATAACCTGTACTCAGCGTGGGAGCGTTCATCAGAATGCACAAATTACACCAATATTTCCTAGCAAAATATAAATTTTTTCACAACTTTTCTTCTATAACTATTTTTTGTTAAATATGTAAAGAATAAGGTTTATATTGCAATCACATGAAGTAACAGAGGTATAAAGTGATGTATAAACATTTTCATTAAGTGTAAAAAAAAAATTTGTGTTCTACACTCACTTATGTATAGATTTTTTTTTCTCGTGATTACTCATATAAAAGTGTTTGTAGATAATTTATTTACAATGCAACAAACCCTACCTTTATCTCAAATGGCAATCATGCTATGACTCATTATGTACAATTATCTCTTGTGTGGTGCAGTCATGTGCAGTGAGGTGAGTAAACAGCCAGACTCCGAGCGTCTCGCTGGAGACCACCTCCCTAAACCCAAGAGTGTTAAGGAATATAGAATACCTGTAGTAAAATTTGGCATATACCATAATTTTAAGAAGAGTGTAGATTGAACTAATATGGAATTGTTTATTTTTGTTGAAGGTAAGTATTAGATTTTTTTCTTATTTACAGTCTGAATGAGCAATAAGACAAAGCAGATGTGGTATTATCGTGGATCCTCTGAGAAATAATAATCCATTTTAATCCAGAACCCCATTCAACAGCCAGCATACATCCTGTCAGAGACAATTTGTTTATTTTACAAACATTTTCTACTTCTTTGTCTCTCTTTTCTGTTTGTCTCATGTTATATATTAAGAAACTGACAATAGAGACCATAAGAGACTTTGCAGCAAGGGGAGCTGCCATCAGGTAATTACAGCAAACCCTTACAAGCGTGGAAAATGGCTGATGATAAAAATGACTATGCAGTACTCAATTAATTTACATTTTCTAATATGCTTTAAAACACACTCATGTATACATTTAGTTATCATGTTAAGCATTGTTGTCTGCACAACTACTTGAGTTTGGCAAGGTGTTGGTTTTTTCCCAGAATTTAAGATTTACAGAACACTTTCTTCTGACAGAAATACAGTACCTGTACTTGTTATTTACCGGTATATAATTGGGTAATGGTATGTCACCAGCATAAAGTAGAATATTGGTTTACTATTGTCTCTTGTATTATGTGAAGGGATTTATGCAGAGATCCTACAATTGACTTGTGTTGTGCCTTCAGGTGATTACAATCATTCCTCCGAGCAAGCGAGCATACTCCTGGTATCATCACATGCGTGCCCACAATGATCTCACATCCCTACAGTATAATTTCCATGAGGTCATCACAGCAACAGACAAGGCACCACGACAACTCAGGACTTTGCGCAACAAGTAAGTATAGTGTGTGGAAGTAGCTTTTTAGTTGTTGCTGGTTGCCTCATATATTTCCCTGGGCTTTATCCATAATTGTTTGGCAAGTTTTAGATTGATCAGTTTGAGCAATAATTGTCCCATGAAATTCTGTAATTAGAGTGTTTGTAAAATCAAAATCATATCTATCTATCTCACCATATTTAATTTTTCAGGTCATCCCGATCACTTTTGTTGCAGAATATGTCCAAAGGGGGTTAATTCGTAACCAGAATCTTCATCATCATTATTATCAATGTTTTACAGCCATTTTCCATGCTTGCATGGAATAGCCATGATTACCCGATGGCAGCTCTCCATGCTGCAGTCTCTTACAACCTCTTCCTGTGTCATTCTTGACCTACACCTGGCTCTCTCCCTTTTCACATTTAGGTTCATGTACCTCTGGACCCATTTGGTCTCAGCCATTCTCTCCACATGCCCAAACCATCACAACCTACCTCTAGGAGGAATTTTGCCAATGCCATTTAACACTGAACCACCACCTTAGCTCTGAACAAGACCTCCTGTCCATCTGTCACAACCTCCCTTGCAATTTCTGCCATCATGTAGCCAGTCGCATGCAAACCGATAATTTGCTCATGACTTGCCAATCGACGTACTTTAGTGTCCATTCTGGGCTGGGTGTGGAGGAGTGGCCAAACACCATTGCAACTACCACCTCATCACTTCACATTGATTTTTACATCTTAAATAAACATACTACAAGGTGGACAAGTCACATTCTGTCCAATAATTCATTCTTATTTTTTTATTTTTTTTCAAGAGCAGTAGTGCCGAGTTGGAAGGGATCAAGTAACAGCCTCATTTAGTGTTACTGGTGGTGAGCAGACTATGCCCCTCTTCTCCTATGTTGTCATATCAGGGGTTTTCCCTCACTGAAGCCATATGCATTATCAATCCTAATAGTTCATTACCTGCCAAAAGCTCATTTGCGTTCCTCCCCCGAATCTTGAGTAAAAGTATAGTTAACTAAGAGAAAGTTAAGTTCATATGACACCTTCCCAGACACCTGCTCTCCTGGTTGGTTGGTTTGTTTGAGCTTTAGGCCTATCAACTGCCAGGGTCATTAAGGCCGTCAACGTCAAGCTACAGCCACCAACCTTAACACCTTTGTCAGGTGTTAAGGATAATTCTAAGACCACATACACTTGGGCCCTCCTACTTTGCCCGGGCCTGTCACCTCTAGCTCTACCCCATTAATACCTCTACCCTCATCAATACTTCCCCCACCCTCTTGTGACCATTTGTGTAGAAAGTCCTTGAGCTCCCTGGTATGATAGTAGGAGGGGTGGATGATTACTTATGACTGTGACAGTATGTTAGAAAATTCATTAAGACATTAATTTTTTTCTTATTTCACCACTAATTCCATTTTTTCAAAATTGTTATTAACTTATTACTCACCTTGAGTCTGAACAACTGTATCCTTGACTGCAGTTGTTCAAACTCAAGGTTATTCACGGAGTGTCGTGAATCATACCTGTGCAATGTAGATGTTATTGGCTGAACCATTGTCTTCTTTTATTATTAAACTTAAAAATTTATTTAATGAAGCATATAAAACTATTTAATGCTTCAATTAGAAATGAAACATTAAAAACATACACTGTTGTATTTAAATATTGCCTCCGAAGTCCCCCATACCTGGCATGAACTGAAGTTTCATTTTGTTTATTTCCACTCTCTCCTTGGTGAATTTTCAATTACTGTACTGTATACTCTTTCCACAGCTTTCATAACTAGGCCCCTGTAGTTTTGCTGCTCAAGTGCATCACTTTTACCCTTTTAAGTAATTGTGATCACACTTCTGCCAGTTGTGTGGAACAGTACTGTACATTCCCTGATGATTTCATTAATCAATTTGGTTACCACTGACATGCCTCCATCAACTGATGCTATCAGCATTTCTATGTATATTTCAGAGCTTCCAGCTACCTTTCTATTCTTCATTTTGTTAGTAGATTTATTCATCCATTTTCTTTCAATTCTTGGACATGGTTTCTTGCTCTGGTTCTGCTACTCCTAAGCTGCCCCTGTCCCATTCATACTCTTTTAGTAGTCAGTCACATTATTTTCTTCACGAGTCCTTGATTTCTTCATTATCAACAACCACATTATTAAGGTTATTTCTCACATACTGCTCTCCAACAGCCTATATGAACTTTCTGATTAATTAAATGCTGGATAAAAAAGCCTTTATTGTAGTTTGAATATGATAGATCAATATTTTTGTTTAAAATCATTTAAAATTGTCATACAGGTACAAGTTCAGTGTTCAACCAATTTGATTCAACCAAGTGATTATCCATGCATGCAAGGTTAGAAATTAATGGCAATAGGAAAAAGAGACTGGGAGAGTTATAGAAAGAGTCATCATCATTATCAATATCATCAAAGTCTTACACCTATTTTCCACACTTGCCTGGGTGGATAAAGTTTGAGAAAATGAGTTAATGAAAGTAGAACTACTGTAAGAACCATTTGTTAATCATGTATTGTACACATAGTCACAGGTGGATGTATTTTATTTCTAAGTATATTTTTTAATTACTCTGCAGATGCTTGATACCTGGGATGTATGCCAAGCATATAGAAAGATGGCTAGACTTTTTTCCTGCCTCACAAGTAACCATCATTGATGGAGAGGAGCTGAGAAATGACCCAATCTACATCATGAATGATCTTCAAAAATTCCTCAATATTGAACCATTTTACAACTATACTGAGCACTTAAGGTACAAATACTATATATTTAGATATTGGTTACAGGTAAGTTGATTTATGGACATAACACTCAGTTTTATATAATTATCTGCCTACTGTGCATTTTTCCATTATAAGATTAAAATTGTTCTTTGTCATTAGCCATATTATATGAATTTTATTCATGGTGTGTCAGACTCATTCACTATGATCTTTCCATCACAATAAGCCATTTGGTGTGATATTTACATGAATTATTTGCACTCTTAATAATTTTTGTTTTAAATAAATATAGATGGTAATATTTGCATTATATATTTACAGATTTGACAAGAGGAAAGGTTTCTTTTGCCAAGTAATAGAAGAAGACAAGACCAAGTGTCTGGGGAGGGGAAAGGGTAGGATCTATCCTGCCATGAATGAATCTGATGCAAAGTTACTGAAGGTGAGACTAGATATACGTGTTATCACCATGGCACTTTTACTTTTAATTATTATTTTAATTATTTATTTACTGTAATTTATCTTTACTAGTTTATGAATAACTTAAGATATTTGAGGAGGGATTCAGTAGAGGGTTTGGTGGATATGATGTGGATGTGTAATGAAGATTATGTGGGTGTCTAGTGGAGATGATGTGGGTGTGTAATGGAGATGTTGTGGATGTTTAATAGACTCGCCAAATCATTACTCGAGAACAACTTTGGTTAACAAGCACAGACTTCTGAATCTCCGAGTGGGTGTTGTTGACAGAAGACAATATTTTCTCCCGGTATTTACTGACAGTTCTGATGGTGAATTCGTTGACTTTATAAGGGTTTGCCATGTCACATATCCTCATCCCAGCTTCAAGTTCCTTCAAAATTTTGACTTTGGTGGCATAGGAGATGGCCTGACACTTCCCAGTTCTTTTGTCGTGAGGCCCATGAGTGTTCCCTTCTTGGTCAATCATGGTAACATGGAGGAAGCAAGGATGGACAGGGTGAGGTACACTGCAAGCGGGAGCGAGCAAGAGTACATAATGACAAATAACTCCTGAGTCTTAAGTGTCTATAGGTTCACAGGGGGTTCACTAGTAACAAGTCATGGACATGTCCAATACAGGTGAGTAGACCATATTGGAACTGCCCACTGTCCTTACACTAAAAGTCAAGAATATATATATTTTTATTTATTTATTTATGGAGAATAGCCCACCCGGGCGAAGGCCATCGACCCACAATGGGGCGTATCGGGCAAAAAAGAAAGTAGCACTTATTTTTTATAATGTGTTAGTCTGTAATGAATTAATTAATAAAAAAAGGGGAGAGGGAACTCTGCATTGGTCAGTGCTACCCCCACCCCCCTCCTCTACGGAGGTCGGGGGAAAGATTACTTTTAAATTCAGCTTGCCATTTAATTATGATGTCAAATTGCTAATTATATATCAAAATTTTCTATAGTATTTAATAATTTATATTATCAATGATAGAATATATTAAATAAGAGGCTAACCATACGAGAATATGATAATGAATACTGTAAATAAAATCAATCTGACAAATCTGGCATGGCCTGTCACAACCCTCCCTCCCCCTCCATCCTTCCTTCCTTTATGGAGGGTAATGGAGGGAGGAATGACTCAAGGTCTATTGATAGACCTTGGGATAACTGGTCAGTGAAGAGATTGTATGTGAATACAGTACAGCTTGTCATTTTATTTTGAAGTCTAACTATACAGTGTTGTATTTTTTTGTACAGGGATTATTTAAATATGTTATTTTAGTTATGAAACAAACATCATATGAGGCTGATCATACGAGAATATATAATATGAATACAGGTAAATAAAAACAGTGGTGAACGGGGCAAGGCCTCATACCTGTTAGCTCTCATTAGGCCTATATCAAATCTGATTAGACCCCTGTACAGTATCCCCATTAAAGACAATACACTACATTATATTTATTTAATAATAATAGGTAATACCTGTACCTGACTATTAAGTGTAGGTTTTATTGTATGACATAAAATTGTGATTAACTGAAGTGCGTGGTGGCAGGTTCAAGATCAGCTGTTGAGGAGCGCTTAGCAGGTTCTCTCTGGCATCTTTTTCCAAAAAGACCAGTTTTGTCAACATTGAAAACCTGTTGGGGCTGATAATCTCCCTTATTGATGATCTCAGCAAGTGTCTTGGGGAAAATCCTAACAGCAATGGTATTCACACAAGCCACCTCTCCATTTACCTTGATGTTGTGCAAATTTGAGCGAGCCTTAAACCTATGAAACCATCCATGGCTAGCAACAAAAGTTTCTTCAGCAGCACTTTCACCATGTTTAGCCTTTATGTCATCAAACAATCTCTCAGCCTTCTCATTAATTAACATAAGGCTAATTGGATCCAACGTTGATGCTGATCCTTCAGCCACACACGCAACAGTTTTTCCATTTCCTCAGTCACTTGTCCTCTTCTTCTGCTAATAATTGTGGGCTTAATAGGCACAGCTCTTTTCACATGTTCCATGATTCGCTCTTCTTCCTAGATAATTGTTCCAATTGTTGAATGATTCATGGAATAAGCACGGGCTACATTCGTGATTTTCCCACCACTTTCAACTTTCTTTATAATCTCCAGTTTTGTTTCCATAGTAATAACACACCTTTCTTGACAGCACTTTCAACCCCCTCACTGCTCTTGCATTTTCTGTACATGATGGAGAGTTAATAGCATTTTAAATGGCTAAAAAATAACCACAAATATACAAGTGATGACCGATCAGCATGAAAGTAACAGCAAAACGGCCGTGCTACCCGCTTGCTCCCACTGACGCCCTCCGTCTGCAGACACACTTGCCTTGCGCCAAATTGGATTTGCAGCCAGCTTTGATTGTATCTATGAAAGTTTGTAAGTTGCTTCACATTCACAGTTTTATTCAGGTCACTTATGTCCCTCAGTGTGTCGCTCTCCCTCCCCTTATCTAGTTTGTGGACCACTGCTCCCTCTGGGTTAAAAAAAGTTCAACTTGCCTATTCCATTGATCTTCACCTCCTTTAATTGTTTATTGTTGTTACCCAACAAAGTGTGAGTAGTGCCCTTAATATTGTATTACTGAACTATCCTTCCACAATGGCTGTCTCATGGAAATTGCAGCTTTCATGTCCATTATTTCTGAGTTTATTCCTTTGAACGTTTCTATGGTGTTAAAAAACTGCATGTCTGCTGGACAACTGCAAGGCACATGAACTTTAAAAAACACTTGCCCAACTACAGTACAGTATATATTTGGGCTAATCCAGGCTGCCAGGTTATTTAAATCTTCCCAGTCTGCCAACCATGCTGCCTCCTTGCATTTGTTTTTTTATGTAGAATACTGACACTATTGATACATTCTGTAGCCATGTCTAGAGGATATTAACATATGTTTCTGTTCAACAGGAGTACTACCAGCCATACAACATAGCCCTGGAGAAGTTACTTACCCGCCTTGACTACCCAGTGCCTGGCTGGCTGGAAGATGAGTTGCAGTAGATATTGTTGAATAAATAAGAAGTACAGTATCTAAATTACCAGGCATGGTAATGCTTAGCGAATTGTATTTAGTGTACATCAGTATGGGTGATATTCACTCACAGGGTGTATGTTAGCTTCATTAACCAGTCATAAACTCTCATAATATTATGTGGGGTTTGATGGCTTACATGCAAAAGTCACTTATTTATTGCGATATTTTAGTGTACCTAAATTTTCAAGGAATGCAGGAGTTCCTTGGAAGTTGTTGGTAAAAACTGAAGACTCAAGTAGTATATGCATGCCTACAATAAATTATAAGAATAATAATTTTATTTTAGAATATTAATTTTTTTTGAATACAGTATATACAAAATATATATATATATATATGTGTGGGGAGGACTACATGATTTGCCATCTTTCTCTGGTGGTTAGGCAGCTCAAATTAATTTTTAGTTGTTCTGGGCAAGTGTGTCCATAGCAACTACGGACACATAATTTACTGTGACCTGGGAGCAGTGGTTCAGTGGTGGCAGCCCCCAAATTATATTTGCTAGTTGCCATTCACTTTTAACCTGAGAAACAAAGTACTTAATGCATTTTATTAAAATATTTTTGAAAGCGTACCCTCAATTACATATTGTTTAGCTAAGGGGCTTCCTTTTACTAGCAGTCTTAAAATAAGTCTATGAAACTGGACCATGTTTCTTATTTTAGAAGGTTTACTTGCACACACTCAACATATATTTTGTACGATTTACATTTTTTTCACAAAGGTACAGATATGACTGGAATCAAGACCAAACTTATACATATATTCCTTCATCTGATATTGTTCATTAATTCTATGGTATCCCCTTCTACAAGCAGATTTCAAATTATCAATCTGTTGCCTCACACAACCTATCATCACCCATCAGTAGTACAGTCATTCCCCAAACACATTTAACACTGTGCTCACTGGTCATTCATGTCCAGTATACACTACTGTATTAATATTTCCTGTGTCCATGCATCTTTTCATGTAACCTGGCTACATTTTGACAAAATGAGAGTAGTGTTTTTTTTTAAATCCCCAGAATAAATTCATCACCTTGAAAATATCCTGTCTGTTTGTGGTAGTGAGGAATGATAGGGAAAATATAAACTTCTGTATCTTTCATTCCATGATAGCATATGTATGCCATGAGATGAGCATTGTCACTGAAATCAGTAGATTCATTCAGCTGAAGACAAAATTGCCCACTCGTTTTTATTGCTGCAATCACCTTCTGTTTGATGTATTTCAACACATAATAGATACATGCAAGACCTGTATCATTTCACAAAGTATTATGATCAACTTCTTAGCGATGTCGTCTGTAGACGAAATACACCGTGTCGAGAGCAGCAAGTTTCACAAATACCTTAACAATGGTGTGAAAAGCTTATTGTAGTTTTCATTCTTATTCATTATGTTGACAGTATCTAATGCCATGTGAAATACAATCACTATTAATTTACATTATACTGTATGTTTTTCTGACACTACTTCGGGCCAGCTGCTCACATTCACGATTGAGTTACAAATCCATTGGTAGTCAAGCTGGCTGGTGTAACAGTGATATCATTAATAACCAATCACAGTTCTAGATCCCCAGGAGCAAATGAGAACTCCATCCAGTGAGTGATAAGAAAACTAGTGATGTAAAAAGCGCCTAATTTGAACACCTTGTTGACATTGAAGACTCCATTAGGGTAGCCACTATTGGATTCCAAATGAAAGTTTAAAGTCACAGGAGACCCTTGTCAACCCATCTCTAAATGGCTTAGTAACCCAGTTTGAGTCACAATCCAGGGGTTAAGAACCACTGGTGTGTAAGGAGTCAAGTTGATATTATACAGTAGTTTGTTCAACTTTTCATACGTAATGGTGGCTAACCTACACAAGCGTAGGGAGTGATAATATTTGTATTTTAAAATATATTAAAACCATCAAAGTTAAGTTTTCTAAAAAAATAAATAAATAAATAGAAGACCTTTGGATACAAAACTTGTTTTGGTACAATGACACAGTTGAGAGTAGGTTTTGAGTGATGTACTGTACAAATATTTGAAATGATGCACAGTTAATATACCATTACTTTTATGATATCCCAAAGGAATCCAGTCACATGACCTGTCTCCTAAGTTGAGGTAATGGTGGGGATTAAGGGTAATCTTCTTGATGACAGTTTTCAGGATCAGGTCAGTGGACCCCGGACCTGATCCTGAATACATGTACTGTCATCAAGAAAATTATCCCTAATCCCCCACCTTACTGTACCTCAACTCAGGACACAGTTCACATGACCTGATCTTCTTTGTTCTGTCTTATCCCTTACTTTGTACTGTTAGTTGGCTGAAGAGGGTCCTAGTATACCAACTCCAAGATTTCATCTTTTATTTCTCCAATGTAGGTTTTTACTTCATTTACCAGTGTGACCATTACACTTTTGGAATATCATTATGTTATCACCTTGCCTAACAATGCAAGTGTTACATTTATTTATTACTGTATTATTTAATTTACTATTATTTTAAAATACTGTACTGTATACAGTACAATATTTTCTTTATTTCTAAGCCACATTACAGTACTGTATTGTAATGATGCACACTTGGAGCATAGAATCCCCAGTTATTCCGATTTCCCTCCCGATTTTTTCCCAGTGAGTCGAAGATCACTAAACCAAAAATTTATGATTGTTAACCGAGAAAGGGTGCTGAAATTTTTAAATCGCTAAACCAAAAAATCGCTAAGTGAACTATTGTAAAGCAAGGGGTACCTGTAAATGAAAAACAAACAAATTCTTAGTTCGAGTGCAGTCTGTTTTCCCCCACCCCCCATTTTCCTTCATTTTGCTCTTATTTGAGTGTTAACTCTTTATATGTTTTCACACTAATACAGTAGAACACTAAGAAATTGTGAAAATACAGAACAAAAAGTACAGGGAAGAGATCTTTGCAATTATTGGTTGCTTGCAGTGCCTGGCTGATGACAGTGTTGTGCAGGTCACTTCCAGGGGCATAAGATATCGTTGTACATCTTACAGTATAAATATGTTAAACATGATATCTGTGTGTTCATAAAACTGTATACTGGTAATTATCTTAATATTTATAAATATATGCAGAACACAATTATGTGTTATTTCTAAGTACTAACACATACTGTGAGTGATTTTGTAAGAAATTAAAGTAGGGGAATTGCATTGCTTCAATGAATAATGTCTTGCACCAGCCAAACTGCCTCCATGCTCACCAAAAGCTTAGTATACAGTGTACAGTAATACCCCAATTTACGCGGTCAATTGAACCCGCGGAGTAGCGCGTAAAATGAGAAGCGCGTAAATGGAATAACAGAACATATGGGATTAATTGAAATAGAGACTGGGCCGACCCCCAAACTCCACTTTTTCAGACACAATACCTACGTTGTAGTAAAAATAGTATCTTAACTTTATGATGGTATGCACACACACATAATATAGAAGAGAAATATCAATAAGAGAATAATATACTGTACCAGGTAAAAGAAAAATCAAGGTTTAACACTTATGTCAGATTAGGTTAGTTTAGAAAAAAATCAAGGTTTAACACTTACGTAAGGTTAGGTTAGGTTACGAAAAAATCAAGGTTTGAATCCAAAATGGCGGCACGGCAGGACTTTCAGCCGCTCTCCGTGTATATGAGTAGATGCACCGCGTAAATTGGGCATTCTGGTTCTGGCAGGGTACCACGTAAATGACAGAACGCGTAAACGAAACCCGCGTAAACCAAGGTATTACTGTACTTGTACTTGCATTTACACTACACTTAACAAGCCATCAAGCTCATGGGTCCCTCTTTTTCCCCATACCTTGACATGGTGGGCTTTGTTGTAGATAATTCATCTTCATCATAATCATCATCAATGTTTTATGACAATTTTACACACTTGCACGGGTTAACCGGGATTACCTGATTACAGTTCTAATGCTGCACATTGTCTTATCTGGCTCTTGCAACCTCTCCCCATGCCCTTCTTTGCCTGCCCCTGGTGCTCCTTCCCTCTGCATTTAGGTTTGTACATCTCTTGACACAGTATAATTCAGTGCACTGGAAATCACAGGATACACACCTCAGTCCTAGGCTATAAGATGAAATTTCAGGATTAAATCCTCCAATTTTAGCTTATGGTTTGTCAATAATCTTAAAATAAAATTCAAGTTTGTGCATTGCTACCACAGTGCAACTGAGTGTCAAATTGTTTTGTGAATTATAATTAGAAAACTATGATTGGCAACAGAGACTTTTTAGCTTAAACTGTGATGTGATATTTCCTTCAAACATACAGGAAATGCTATATATTCTTTTTGTTTTTTATTTTTTAATATTACTCCGTTTTCACACAATATTACAGTACATATGCAGTATAATAATGAAGAGTAATTCTTACGTTGATGAATTTGGTAATATTAATAAATCTCATGTAGAAACACAGAAGTATACATAGTTGAGTGAAGGTATAATTTGGAGAATTAGGCGTGGTTGTATTAAGATACCTTTTGGTGTATATGTACAGTAGTGTCTCAGGTGAGTGAAATATACTTTCAGTTAAATTTTTTTAAATTCACTCACTGGTGTTAAGTTTGGCCATCAAAAATAAATATATATATATAATGTTAGTTATAACTGTTACACAGATACCAGAAACACATTTTTTTACATGTAACTGCATCAACTTTTGCAATATCAAGTCATTCCAAGGAGTTTGGTTGTGCTCTGCTGTGACAGTTCACTGAAGTATAGTAAGTAAAGAGTTTTACTTCCATCTTCATTGACCTTCACAGATTTTATTACATTTGCATTGATGAGGTGCAGGTTTGGACCCTTTCATGTTTTATATGTGATATTTTATTCAGTACATTTTTCATTCTTATGTAGGTACCTTTATAGTGTAAAGCACATGAAGAAAAGGGGTTTGGTGTACAGTATGCTATATATGTCAACATTAAAGCATAGATATAAGTGATAAGGTGGTCTATGTTGTGTGAATTTAAAGAGAAAATTCTTGTAATACCATGGCATACTCAGTTTAGATGTGTAGGTGTTAAGAACAAGACCACATAAACTGTACACAATATAAGGAAGATGAAAAGTTTATGACCTTCTGTCATTCAGAGTAAGTCTGCCAACATGCATGAATGTGAACTGCTTTTATACACAGTACAGTACAGTAGTTCTTTTTGTTGGTATTAAACAGATGATGTGTAGTCGTCTCAAATTTGTCCCAGGTTTCCTGCCACAACTTGGATCTCAGGTCCTCATCATACAACTTGATTTTTTTGCCCTGGGGTGGGGGGCACAAATTTTTTACTTTGTATGAATCTCCAAAGTGACACCCCTCTGTATGTATTTTACTGCCGATCATTTATCCAAGCCAGGGCTTTACCATGCTTTATTAATTGAAACCGATACTACTATTTAATCGCATCAAACACGCCTGAACCATGTTTGGAAGCTAATTAATTTTCAAATTTCCTGCCGCTGTGTGCGTGGGAATTGGCAAGCAAGGGGTGGAAGCGATAGTAACGATTGCACACTATCTCACTGTTCATTGTCATTTGCAGATCTAGGATACTCACTATCATCTGGTAGTGTACTATTGCACCAGTTTAGCATTTGGTTCCTGCGGTACTGACCTAGTAACACCTAAAACCCTCCTTCATTCATGTCAGGCCACTGTATGCAGAACGTCTTCGCTTTTATGGTAAATCCAATGATGTAAACTTTATTTAATCTACAGTGCATTTCCTTTTATCCAAATTCCACCCGCCACCTCCTCTCCTGGGCTATGCACCCAAACGTAGTTTTGTACAGTATCGTAATATAATTCATATTATATTCAAATAATTCATTCATCTTAATCTATTTCATAATATATTCCTATAATAATAATAATCGACTTTTTGGAACCTGGAAATCTGTGATATTTGGAAGGTTCACACTGGATAACACCCTTCTCATTTGTGTCTGGGCTAAGGCTCAAACCTTAGCATATTGGTGAGAGTTATGCACATTACCACTGTACAACTGACACCCTAAACAAAACATGTTGAACCAATGTGAAAAATGTATGATAATTTAACTCAAAATGCATACATACAGTAATTCCTAGATTCGACCTTGAATAGAGTTTGACCACCATATAATTTTGTGCACCGCTGTCACACACACGACCACACGGAGGGTGAGTCAGCTGTTCAGCCCACAACCACACACACTTTAATGTACAATACGGTAATAGATTGCTTTATATGGGTTGACTTGGCAAATTAATATTAGTCACACATAATATTTCATCTGTTAAGTTTTTAATTTTTAATTACACCATTTTATTGACTTATTTGGTCGATATACTGTAAGTTAAATAAAAAAAAATGTGGCAACTTTGTAGTGGGTGGCCAGCCAGCCACACGGACTGTGATTGAAGAAATTTACATTGCTTATATTGTACATAAATATTTATGGCATTTGATGCAGCGACTGAATTTTGGTATTTTAAAACATACAAGCACGAAACATTATATAGTATGCTTGTATTTATTATAAATACCCAAATTCCAAGTTTATTAAGTGCCTTAAATATTTGTAAGCACGGTAATTAGGCACAAGCGACCCAACCACACAGCTCATGAACTTAGCCAGCCAAGACGTTAACACCACCACTCCACACCCCTGACAGAGACATTTATTGAGCTACCTGTACATGCCTGAAAGGTATTATAGTTAGCCACTAAACAAGCAGGGAAAGAATGGTAGTGGTGATGGTGACAATACACTACCCTTGCAAACAAATGTGTTAGAAACTCTTTATCTCAAATATTTTCTCCTGGGGGACTCCAGTCATGCTTATGGCTTAACTGTGCAAGTGAAGCCCCTCAGGCACAGGAAAAGGATCGTCTACTGCCTGAGGGAGAGAGAGAGAGATATCAAAATCATTGTATACATACCTTTAAATAAGAAATGGGGAAATCAATTGAATACTGTAGTCTTTTTAAAAGTTGAGATTTCCTTAGGTAGGCCTACATTGCACTGTATCTTGTTTTGTTTTTTTGTGTTCCCTTTCCAAAGAAATAATTCATACATAATTATTACATTGAATAAATAGGCCAATATTGTACCTTAAATTATCTTTATTTTTTAAATAAACATTGGTCAAATTGAACCAAAGATTTGAGGCGACATGCCAAATGTTGCCTGTTATCACACAGTATCTTATGATCATGGCACAATTCTGGTTGATGGTCCTGCCACATAATTTTGAAGGCTTCATGGTTCCTTGTCAGCAATATTAATACTACTCTTCTCGGTTGCTTACTTGAAAAGAATAATGTTTGTGATAGATGTTTTGGGAAATAGCATAACAGTACAGGTCAGTATTATTTATGCTTTTAAACTTTATTTTTTTATGCTATCTATTTCACAAAGCTCCCATATACATTATTTTTTCAAGTAAGCATTGTGACTAGATATGGTGGTATACAGTATAGACCGAACTTGGGAACACTCAACTTCTAAAAAAGACTATGCAGGGGGTCCCCGAGTTACGAATGGGTTCTGTTCTTGAGGACGTTCTTAATTCGGATTTGTACATAAGTCGGAACACATGCCATGTGCATACCATACTTACAGAATTATGTTTAAAATCCCAGTATATCATAGCTGAAGCCCTTATACGAGTATACATCTAAAATCACTTAATTTAAGAGAAAATAAGAAATGGAATGACAAAATACAGTAAATGAAAGTAAAAAATGAGTCAAGTAAATAAAATACTGTAAATTTCAAGTTTAACCCCGTTTGTATCGGCGGGTGTTTGTAAGTCGGACGTTCGTAAGTTGGGGACCCCCTGTATATTTAATTTATTTTTTTACTTTAAAGTATGCTTATAATAATGATTACTTAATCTTTTTATTTAAGTAAAACAATCATTCACCTAAGTTTTGTGAGTGTGTATGTAAGCAAAACTTGACCTAGTCCCGTCTTAGGCTTTGGGTAATGAATGGATGACTTAGGACCCAAGAAATGGAAGATCCTCAAAACCGGCTCAGTCTTTTTCCCAAGGCCCCTTGATGTGAGGGTCTATGCTTTTACAAGTCAGTATGTATGTACAGGTACTTCTCGATTTACTCGAGGGTTACGTTCTTGAAGAGGTCATGTAAATCAAATTTCCTGCAAAAAAAACAGCGAGTGAGTGAGGCGTCTGAGGCAAGACGGGAGTGCACATCAGCCCCGTTTATGCAACCCGGATTTTGGACCTAGTGTTAATTCGAAAACGGGCCAAAAAAAAAAAAAAACGCGCAAAATGAGAGGTATCTGTATAGCATAAACAAAAAGTTTTGTACTAGTATCAAACACTTCTCTGCATCTTAATAACCTGATTTACTTGATATTTTTATACTCGGTATTTTTAATATGAATATTGTAGTGAGAAGTATAATTTCTTGTTTTACAAAGGTACAAAGTATACACCTAATTTATTCTGCATTTTCACAGATTTTCTTCTATTTAGAAACACAGTAGAGTATGGAAATAGGTTCTTTTTTTTTTTATTGCTGAACATCACATAACTAGGAGCAGTACTGTCAATACTGTAATGGCATTTTAAAACAGTAGAGTAGAGAAAGAATTTGGTAGGAGTAGACAGTACTGTAAATTTTGCATTTTTTTTTTTGTGTACTGACATATCAATAAGGATAATTTTACTGTCATCTAGATGCAGATTTTACAAGTTTTTGTATTTACCTATTGATATTGTTATTATTACCCCTCCACTATAATCATTCCTATCTTTGTCTACTAGTGTTTGGGTGTTGGTGGTACAGTGGTAATATGAATGTCTCCACCCTGTGTCTTGGGTTCAATTCCTGGACTGGGTCAGATGTGAGAAGGTTATTATCCAGTGTGACTCTGTCAAACATCACATGTTTTCTTTTGGGCATTCCAGTTTTCTCCTGCACTAACATTGGACAAAAAAAGTCTTAACAAAGTAGCAAAGCACTGACCAACTGCCTTAATGGCTAGTAAGCTGGTAAATGGTGCAATGATTAATTAGTTTTATGAGTTATTAAGTTCCGAGTTACCAGCATATATACCTGTGAGGTACTTGAGAGTGTTTACAGAAGAGCTAGAGGGAGGAATGGTAGTGAGAGAGGTCTTCTGCCATCTTTATATATATATATATATATATATATATATATATATATATATATATATATATATATATATATATATATATATATATATATATATATATATATATATATATATATATATATATATATATATATATATATATATATATATATATATATATATATATATATATATATATATATATATATATATATATATATATATATATATATATATATATATATATATATATATATATGGCATCATGAGAACATTTATTGCTCTAAATAGTCTAAAGAAATGTATTACAAATGGGTTAAGTTTATTTTTTATACTGTTGATATAAACTTGTCAGCACAAACTCATTCATGTTCATGCAGTAACCCAACTACCAATGATGCAGATATATTTTTAATGTGTTCAGGGAATGTGGGATATCAAATTATTCCATAAGAAATGTGTTGAGGGCAGTTAAACATGCTGTCTTTTTATGTTGTGGTCATCAATACTGTAGTTGATTTGAAACCAGCTTGTGTTCATAAAATAGTAAATATTCTGATAATTTCAATATTGTTAAGTACAGTACAAATCAATACAAAAGATAATGGAAAAATAGCGTATGGTGGAAGTTTCAAGATAATGTAAATATTTGTAGATTTGAGTAAAGGATAGAAGAGTTATGGTGTAAATAGGACTTGAAATGTGACTTCAGTTAAGTTATGAAAGCATTTATGTTGTTAACTAGTTAGTATATAAGAGAGATAAAGTGAAATTGAATCTCAATGTTTCAGATGACACAGTACCTTATATACAGGCTATTGAGGGAAACGAATTTTGTGATTGGTGCTTATAAATAGGAAAGTTAAAGGGTCGTTGTACAAAACCAGAGAATTAAAGCCTCAAGATAATGGCTTGCATTGTAAGTGCAGAGATTGTTCATTCACCCATTTATTGAGATTTATAGGAACATTGCATCTCAAAATATGATTCAGGCTGTTTTCTGTAAGACATCATTTGGATGTGTGTTACCCACAGTTGAAGTTAGACTTAATGACAAGTAATTTGGGGGTTAAATCTTAAAAGCTTCATTGCAATATTGTATTTACTGGAAATATATGCTGTCGTCTTTCTTCAAGTTGTCACACAGGATTATTTTGTTGACATACAAGCTTACCAGCAACCTAAAGATCTATGAACATTTAGAATACAAGTTCACATGTTATTTAAAGTTTCCTTACACAAACATATAATATTTATACAGTATATAAAATGATGAGTTGACATTAGTGTGTGTTTTTGTCAGGCATCTGTTTAATATTATTAAGTTTCTTAATGAGTTTCTTAATTTTCAAAATACGGTAACTAAAATTACCATTATAAATTGTATTGTAGAGTACAATCCAAATTCTCCATCTCCACAGCCAGATTCTCCCATCTCCACACATTGGGTTAGGATATACAAGTAATACAGAAAATGCACAATTTTCATATTGAAAAGTAGTGCAACCAAAAATTTATTATTGTATCATCATTTTCATACTCAGAATGCACTGTTTTAAGTGTAAATTTCTAGGGTACTCTAGTTTAAAAATACTATACAGTACTATAAGTCTCTTTAGTAAATAAAAACATTATACCTGTAGTGCTCTGATTCATCTGAATGTTAACAATGAACACTTGGCAAGCCTTGGTAGGGTACACTTTCCAGTATTTGATGTGAAATAGGAAAGCTATATTGTCCAGTGTGCTTATTTCATGTATGAAATGTTTTTAGTCAATACTGGCAGTGGGAGAACATAATTTATGGAGCTTGCTTAGTCCAGCATGAATAACTTCTTGCAGCTGTCTGACGCCACAGCTGCACCAGGCCTACAAGGTCAGATTTTACATAAAAACAAATATTACATTGCCTGTTTACTGTGTTGAAATTTGTCCATGAATAAATACTTGCAAGTATAGACTTGTTTTTGTTGTAATATTTCAGTAACAATATGAGACTTGGAATAACTTTTGTTTTGTAAATCTTGGTAGAGTATTTCACAGGGACAATTTTTAACAGCAGTTTTGAAGAAAGTTTGGGTGTTTTTCTAGCAGATTTTTTTAGAAAACAGAACAATGTAAGAAACAACTTTATGCATAGAGGTCAATATAACATGGTTCTGATGGACATACGAGTACATTCGTATCTGCATTCTTAATAATGGTTCAAATGGTTGTTTTAACTAAACCTAAGCTTAGGCCAATAACAACCTGGTGCTCACCTGCCACCACAAGTTTTATGACCTACATTTTTAGATCCATTCTGATGTTTTCTTTCACTGATTGGCCAAATTACCAGGTCTTTTTCTAGTTGGGTCAAAAGTAAGTTAAAAAGTTAGTACAGGTTGTACCTCTCTAGTCCGGCATAATGTGGTCCGGAAACTCCCGTGGTCTGGACGATTTTAGTTTGTCCAATAGGTAGATGGCAGCTTTTTTTTTTTTACCTGAATTATTATTACAGGAGTATTAAATTTTTGCCCCTCAGGCCCCAATGTGGGTCAGTGACCTATGCCCGGGTGGGCTAATCCCCTTAAAAAAAAAAAAAACAAAGCCGCGGGAAATTAAGGTTTGTTTACATCCGGCAGTTCGGCTGCTCTCTCTCGCTCTCTGCTTGTCTATACAGAGTACAACATTTAACCCTTCAATATATATGAGCAGTAAATAAGTGTTGCTTTCATATTCTTATGTAGAGTAATGACGATATGTTTTCACATGTGCGCATTTACATACCCTCAGTCTCACTTTTTTTTACCATTAATGGTTAGCTACTTATATTGTTCCATTTATTAACATTAAATAACATTACAGGTACTTCAAACAACCATATTAATTTTTTTACATTAATTTTACTACAGCTAAAATCAGGGTCTTATTTTCTTCAGTTTTATATGTAGAACCAATCAGTCACTGGCTTCGTAAGCTTTAACGTAAACAATGCTGGCAGCCGTCTCGTCTCCTCTAATATTCCACGTATTATTAATAAATTGTATTGTTAATTTTGCACACACACGCACATTAATTCAATAAAAACAAATTCAGAAACATTAATTAAAATATATATGAACAGTAATTAAGTGTTGCTTTCATATTCTTATGAAAGTAATAACGATATGTTTTCACGTGTGCGCATGCGCACTTAGATACGCGATCTCTCTTTTTTTCTTTACCATTATCGTTCGCTACTTCTATTGTTCCATTTACTAACATTAAATAACATTACTCAAAACAACCATATTAATTTTACTACAGCTACAACCAAGGTCTTATTTTCTTCAGTTTTATACGTAGAACCAGTCAGTCACTGGCTTTGTAATCAACGAAAACAATGCTGTGTCATTTCCTCGTATGTTTTAATATTCTACGTATTATTAATAAATTGTATTGCTCATTTTGCACACATAAACATCAATTCAATAAAAAAGACATTCAGTAATAAACAATAATGCATCTTTTGTACATAAGAGAAATGACTCTGTTTACACGATTATGCATGGTGGCTGGCTGTTCAAACCAGTCGAAATTCAAGTTTCCGCCGTCAAAATTTTATTTATTTATTTTTTTGTGTGTTCCAATAAAATACGTTAAGAATTAAAAACTCGCGAAATTTGAGAAGCTACTATACGACATTTAACCCTTCAATATGTCTTCAAAGAGACCATGATGCAGAGAAAGTGGTGCTAGTGCTTCCAAGCATAAGCACAAGTCACTATCTATCCAGGAAAAGGGGTGAATTTCCATGGTCCGGCACCGGTCAGGTCCCGAGGTTGCCGGACTAGAGAGGTACAACCTGTACCACAGTGGAGTTGTAAATGTGTTTTTTGGCACTTGTTAAATAGGTGTGACACACAGGCACAGGAACTAAATATGGCTTCCTGGTGGCCAGTCACCATTTAATAGTGCTGCATATGGTTCTGTTGCTAATTTTGGTCCTCAAATATGAAATGAGATTCAGATCATAACATCCTTCCCATTAACTCAAATTTTCTCTTGTGAAGTGGCAAGTGGGCCATGGCCTGCACATCTTTGGTGCCTTGATGAATTGATAAAAATTACCCTGGTTAGTTTTAGCAGGAATGAACCACTTAATGATATATACTCAAGTAGTTTATTCCTCTAAAATCCATGAAGTAGTGTATTGGGTTTTTTATTTCCCACAGTACTGAAGGTGTTGAGCAATGGCCTACTTATTGTTTTATAGGAGTAGAGTAGTAATCTAGAATAAATGTGTATCTAGGGAAAAGTGGCATAATCTCAAACTATATTTGGATTCTGAAATCTGTAACAAAACTGAATGTGGCATTATTAAACATCAATTTTGGCCCCTAGGAAGCCTTACAGTAAACCCTCAATAAAATAGACCAATTAGGCAGAATGGTGGTTTGTTAAAGCCGAAAGTTTGTTACATTTGATATATTGAATATTTAAGCCAGAAAATAGAGAAAAAATACAAGTACAGTACAGTACTAAATGTAGCTGTATTTACCTTTCTGAGGTGAATCTGCTGTTGTTTCCTGGTGATCTTGAGGTGGCCAGTATTAATTAACTACTGAAACACTACACACTACTATGTATACTTTATACATAACAGCACATTTTACACATGTTCAATAGGCCCATGTGGTTCTTTAAAGCCAAAATTCAGTATATCGAGTTTCAGTATATCTGCGGTTTACTGTTTTTACATTCCATGCATGTGCGGCACACTGTTTGGCAGGCACCAAAACATGCTCCACAAAATAAACACAGATTACAGGAATAATAACTGACAAAGGTGGAAGCTGATTGGCTGAGCAGAAATCAGTGTACAGTAATTTACTCTCTGTCAGTGTTCTATATATTTAATATCATTTGTGGTAAAAATTTGCTCCAGGACAATAAGCATTACAAGAAAACAGCACTGTAAGTAGTATGTCAGTATTGCTGAATTTGTAAAACAGTACAGTAATTAGATGATATTGAAAAAAAACTTTTCTCCTAATTTCAAGTGCAAGATTATTTACTCAATCCATATGTAAACTAGACAATAACATATGCAAAGTGCAGCACCAAAAGGTTACTTGATTAATTATGAATAGTAAGGAAAGTCAGCAAGTAGTTTGTGCAAATTGATTCATTGTAAAGCCCAATGTATGGTAGTATCATGATATAAATTTGCTTTTTATGGCTTGTGTAAACTGTAAATATTAATTTGCACATTAATTTTAGAAACTAGTGTCTGCATCATAAATTGCAGAGATTCAGTTGGCATAGTGAAATTTTTAAAGTAAATTAGTGTGTAAAGTGAGACATTTAATCTTACTGGAGCCCTCCTCACACTGACCATTGTTCCCAACTCTTGATTGACTTGACCTCTAATGATATGAACACATCATGGCTGTATTGGTACTAGGTGTCGGTAATGATGTTCTGTGATTTGGTAGACAGGCATGTAGAACTATTTGTTCTACATGTTCAATTAATGTCATACATGATATTTTAAAGGTGCAGTACAGGTACTCTATACAGTATATGTAAATAAAGGCATAGTTATAATCTGGCAATGATAGAGAGAAAATTAGATATAGTGATGTATTCTTTTGAAACCTAATTCATCCTAAATTCATTTTGTCAAATGCAGTATGGTACTGTTTGTATTTTTATTTGTTCTCTCTTGCTGTCTCTCAAGACATTTGTATATGTCTCCTATGAGTCTAGATATGTTTGCATTGTACGTATATCATATTTTTATATGTTTATGAGCTAACTAAAATTTTCTGACATCTGCTCAGGTGCAAGTCTTTCAGAGACTGGCAAGATAATCTTTTGTCAACTAGTGATTTTAAAGCCAATCAGTGATTGGGCATGTTAAACGTTGGTAATAACTACCTGCCTGTGGTAGTCTTGACAAAGTAATTTATACCTCATCATTTATTTATTAAAGACCAGTGGTTCCCAAACAGGGGAATGAGGCCATGTGAAAAACCTATAACTTGACATTATTTTTTCTTTATTAGGAAATTTTCAATAAAATTGAATAAAAAAAACTTTTCTTAGTACCCGTATATTTCAATCTTTCCCATATGCACAAGGTACATGGATAAAATAATTACAAGTTACTTGATATTGAAAATACTATAAATACAGTAATATAGATATGAGTAAAAAGTGTAAAATGTATTAAAATTTGATTAAATTGGTGGTGGTGGGGGTCTGGTAAAAAGTTTGGGAACCACTGCAGTATTGACATTGAAACTTTCATTCACTAGACTAGTCGTGAAGGTGGCTACACACTCAGTAACCATCTAATGATACATTGATTCTAATATCCCAGTGCTTGCCATACTTTGATCTGGTCATTGTTGACACCTTTAATTGCTTGAAATATTTATTGTATTTTCTGTGCATGGGGACTCAGAAACAGTGTAATACCTGAATTCCTATAATACTGTACAGCTTGAGATAACCAGTGTATTGTGTAGATCCCAAGAGTTGTGATGGGTGATGTATGAAAGGATCTATTATTTTGGGAGGCTGACAGTAAGCAACCCAAACTTTTTATTTTAAGTAGAATATATTGCAAAGTTTGTCACATACAGTAGTTAACTAAATGTGCTTATGTAGAAAGAGTGTGTGTGTGCATATATATGTGTGTATGTGAGAGAGATGTAAGCTGGTCAGTCATAAAGTATTGTATTATTCAGGTAAAAAGATGCCCATAAACAGTACAGAAAGTATTAAATTTGTTATTGATAGTTGAAAACATTATTGATATTAATTACAATACATTTGATACAGTCCATTAAGTGTATCAATGAATTTAAATACTGTATTACAGTACTTCAATTGTCACTTTTCATTTTAAAATTATTTGTTTTAGAAAATAATAACAAAACCATATTGACTGACTTAATATTGTTTAATTATGGCCAAAGATATACTGTACTGTATTCTCATTTGTAACAAAAATGTTCCCAGTGCTAAGAAATTTCCATTTATTACAGTACAGTACAGTATAGAGCTTGTGACTTTTTAGTTTATTTACTAAATGAATCTAATGTACTAAATTTCAGGTTTTCTGTATTATACATGAGAAATACATGTACTGTAGTTATTAATCACTACTTGACTTTCATTTAACCCCTTGTGTAAGGCTTCCCCTCTGATCTGAATAATGGTGTCTGGCTTTAACCAAATAAAATATTAACAGTGGTAACCATGTAGTGAAGGGGTTAATCCCTCAGACCTTTATTTAACACTTTCAGGTTCCCACAGGGTGCACATTTTGAGACTTGAACCATGAAAATCAAGTTATAATACATTTTTTCAAGTTTTTGAAGTTAATGCCAATATTTTCGTCATTGGAACATTATCTGGAGATTTTTTGGAGGACCAAATATTCGTCAATGGCCTGCCAAAGTGTTGATATATTTTTACACTGAAGCAGCACATATTCACTCCTGTGATATAAAGTAATGAACAAATATCATATACCTATACTGTAGTAATGAACGAGTGTTATACAGTAATGAACGAGTGGTATAAATTAATGAACAAGTGTTATAAAGTAATGAGCGTGTGTTATAAAGTAATGAACGAGTGTTATAAAGTAATAAACAAACGTTATAAAGTAATGAATGTGTCTGATAAAGAAATGAACAAGTGTTATAAAGGTGAAGGATTTTGACAACCCTACTGAGACGATAGGAATCGCAGTGTTCATTCTGAAATTCATCGACCCCCCCCCCCCCAGGTAGAGAAGGTATTAAGAAGCATAGCTATCTTGTGTAAAATTTGAGCCTCCAGTGACTATGTAAAAGAAATGTAACTCATCTATGTATGTATAATGTTCAAGTAAATTATTTAGTATTAAAAGTAAAAATGTAATTAAACAATAGACTTTCATAATTATTGAATCGTAAAGTTATTTTGGGACATTTCTGTAAAACGTTGACCTACAGTATACAATAGTCGTTCAATGTAATTTGTGTAATTGTATGTTCTATAGGTATTATTTAAATTTCTCTCATTGTAAATCACTGTAGTAAATCACTGTAGGTGCGCGTGATCTAGGTATATGCTGATAACCACAAGGAAAGAAGAAAACACAAAGTTCCCAAGCGCTTTCGTGTAATTCACATCTTCAGGGGTGAGTACAGACTAAAGAGAAGTACAAAACAAGGTGTATATATACAGAGGAGGGTGAGATCAGGTCCACAATGGTCAGGTATTAGGTAATGACCCTACTAATCTTTAAATAGCACCGCAACGGTCGGTAGTCAGGTCAGAGGTCACCAAACTTAACTATATACGTATTTGAAAGACTTTAAAGTAGGAAATATATAATTAAGACAAGGTAATTTAACTTATTTATGGTAATTAATGTATTTAACGAAGTATTATAAAACATTTTATTGAACAAAAAAATAATAATGGAAGATATTTTATTGAAAACTACCGACTAACGACTTATCTAATTTGGTATTGTCATGCAGGCAAGCACAGGTCAGAAAGTAAAGAAAAATAACCGGAAAATTTCATTTTAATACCTGTCAGGAATTAAGGAATAGTGGTTTACGCTTATAAATTGGTGGTAGAAACTGCAAATCCCATTCTGATAAGCAAAGTAAAAATACGAGACCCTCTCCATTAGTTAATAATTTTACCAATGCTACACTGTCAAAACTCTGAACGATTGATTAAAGAAATTTCCATTGGACGGTAAGGTGAGACTCGGGAGTAGGTACTGCACTGTAAATTAGGCTGAAACACACTGCTCCCATTAGAAGACTGAACTATATCTTTACTGTATTAATAATGACTACTCAGACTACTTTACCTGACCGTGTGGGGGTGGAGATGTACCGGCGTAGAAGTATTTCTGGGCTAGTGAAATATTTTGTCAGTCAATCAAGAGTTGGGATCATCATACAGCACGCCATGTAATTAATGCAGGGTAATGTAATACAATACAGAAATATAACTATGAGTATAAAGCTAATAAGTTATAGGTGTAGATATATAACAGGGAAGGGGTAGGAATGTAACAGGTAGGTGCGGGGTTCCACTGACCGAGTGGCGTCTTGATCAGTGTGTTCGCGAACTGAGGTAGAGTATAGGCTACACGACCTTCCTCTTGAGGCAGTTTTGTGTCGTCATTTGAGGTCATTTACCAGCGTTATTCTTATGTCGGCTTCTGAAATAGTGAAGAAGGGAAGTTGACCTTCCTTGAGGATTAGTGGACTATTTGATGTAATAAGAGAGAAACTGAGTGATAAACAAGAGCCCAGAAGTGCTGAGAAGAATTTGAAGGTAGGATTTGGCGATCTATCATTTGTTTGTTTTGTTTCTGGAAGTAAAGTTTACATAATGAACCTAAACTTTTGTGCCTAACATAGATTACTCATATACTATGATTGTTAAGAGATGAAACATGTTTTCTGACCATAGAAGGGTATATGTTTCCGACTTGTTACCGACTAAAGACTGGATTTGCATTGTACCTTTTAATGAATGTTTTGTATTTACATATTGCTGTAAAATAATTCTCATTTATTGTGGATATAATAAATGTTATAGACACGGCTTTTACTCCCAGAAGAGTACTATTGATATTATATTTGTATTGTATTAGAACTAACCCTCATAATGGATAAAATCACGGATATGGAAGAAATTAGAGTTTTCTTTATGGAATTAACAATGGAACCCAGATTGTCATGTCATACGATAAACTGGCAAGGTACCACGGTCGTCGATTGTTTGGATTCAACTTACAGCGAGGAAACCGAGCCGAAGTTGTTACCTCAAGTTCCCAGTTCATGTTCCCGATTCCCAGTTCCTATTTCTCAGTGTTATTTTTTTGGGTGTTGGGGGGGGGGGGCTTTAAACGTAAAGGAACAGGTTAAGGAACTGGAACTGGTAGCCAAAAACTGAAAATAAGTAACCAACTTCAACCCGTTAGCGAAGGGAGCTAGGGAGGGGTAGGGGGAGCAAGTCTTGACCACGACCCCGCAACACCTGCTGTGTTCTCTCATGGTTTTGTCTAAAAGTAACAAACCAAAGTAACATCAATATGCTCATGTAAATACTGTCTGTAAAACCTTTAATACTTTAATAACCGGAAACGATGAAAAATAGGTGATTTGAAGAACGTAGTGCTCGATAGGTTGTTTTATAAAGATTAATAATAAATGGAATGAGCTTTAATATAATAAATTTATCCCTCTTGATAATTATACAAATTAAATTTTCGTTGGAAATATAAATTTGTGTGGCGAAAGGAATATATTAGTAGTGCAATAGGCTATAATCTTCATTTCAACGTGCCTATCAAGGAAAGGAATTACAGCAAATATACATCAGTGAATAGGATAACAAAAATTTTCATGAACCCAAATTATCCTGAACATTTGAGGTGAATATGCAGACAAAAGTATTTTAGAACGTGGGATGAGTATTATATATCAGAATTATTTTGGGACACAGGAAATTGCTTTAGGATACGGGATAAATACGTATACACACGAAAGTTTCATGGTACGTTATGCAACAGTTGAGGTAATGAGATATCTATGACCGTGTTCTGGATGTTGAAGATAGGATTGTCACCAGTGGCAACACACCCACTTCATGGCTTGGTACTTTAAACGTGTTGAAATTACTGAAGGGGTGGCCCACCCCTCCTTCAGGTCACCTGAGCGACTGTATCGCGCCTCTCCTTAACACTGCCTGGCGTGGAGAGGGAGGTGACGGTACCAGTCTGTAGCTCTCACTACTGAACGGCTGCACACGTTTATGTACAAATATTTTGTCTTTAAATTTGTCTTCCAAGGTGCAATTCTGATAAGTGAGTTAAAGAGGATGCTGGTTTTCATTGTGTGCGTCTCTAGGAAATCGAAAAATCCCCCCCCCCCTCGCTCTCTCATTCTGGTTTGTTATTGACTGACTAAATGACCTATCAAAATAAAGTTTATATTACATAAAAGGAGATCTAGACAATTACTTAGGTATATGCTGTACATACGCTTTCTGTCGCCGCAACTGTGAAATCATTGAAAGACGATGGAATATCAAACCAGCATTGTGTTGCATTAAAACAAATTTTAATGAAATAAACTTGATCATGATAAGTGAAAACATGAGTATTAAAAATCGGTAGAAGCGTGGGAAAAATACTTAAAATTTGTTTTTGTTTTCATTTTGAAAACGTTTGACAAAACGATGCAAATAATAATAGTTTAGGAAAAATGTAATTAGAATGATCGTGATGCACTTATCTCAAGTGAAATAGAAAAGATGGAAGTGGATCCTATATACAGCATAGACCTGGCGGTCCTTTATGGACAAAATGGTTGCAGCACAACTGCACCGAGAATGCTTTCGGTGTCCCTGGAGATTGTAACTGGCGCTGCACTATCTCGCCTGTACTGCCCCAACCGTAAAGTTAGGTATGTATCCATTTCCGACAAGGACAACTGAATGTGATTTAAAACGAACAGTGAAGGTTTTCTCCCGATATTTCACTGGCCCCATTGAGTTTAAATACGCATTTTGGATCATTCAGTTATTGCATTTTCATTTGACGGTGTTGGTAGCCTCGTCCTAGTTAAGTTATTACAGGTAGTTAATACTGTTTAAGGGAAGGTAAATCAGACTCGTGATAAACAAAAATTAGTTGCAAATATTAAGAGGATAAAACAGCACGTACTGATTACCGATCGTCGAGATTGTGTTTCCGCGTGTGTGTAACATTAGTATTTACAGTGGGAAAAAATAATCACGACCTTGATAACTACAGACGAGTATGTCCATAATCTAGTTGTCAACAAAAGATAAGGGAAAGGGCGTGCAGTAAGCAGGTGATGATGGCACAGTAAAACACTGCAGGTGATGGTGACACAGTAATACACAGCAGGTGATGGTGACAGTAAAACACAGCAGGTGATGGTGACACAGTAAAACACTGCAGGTGATGATGGCACAGCAAAACACAGCAGGTAATGGTGACACAGTAAAACGCAGCAGGTGATGGTGACACAGTAATACATAACAGGTGATGGTGACAGTAAAACACAGCAGGTGATGGTGACACAGTAAAACACAGCAGGTGATGGTGACACAGTAAAACACTGCAGGTGATGGTGACACAGTAATACACAGCAGGTGATGGTGACAGTAAAACACAGCAGGTGATGGTGACACAGTAAAACACTGCAGGTGATGATGGCACAGCAAAACACAGCAGGTAATGGTGACACAGTAAAACGCAGCAGGTGATGGTGACACAGTAATACATAACAGGTGATGGTGACAGTAAAACACAGCAGGTGATGGTGACACAGTAAAACACAGCAGGTGATGGTGGCACAGTAAAACACAGCAGGTGATGGTGGCACAGTAAAACACAGCAGGTGATGGTGACACAGCAAAACACAGGAGGGGTTGGCAGTACTCTCCCCCCCCTCCCTCCCTGATCGTCGGTGGTTTGTAATGTGTGTTCAAAACAGACTTTCTCCGGTTTTTAAATTTTAAAGAAAGCGCCAGCCTTGGTAACCATGATAACACGTGAGTGAAAATACTGTTCTCTCATCACTCTAAATTGAACTATCATCTAGGTTGAGTTCTGTCATGTAGAGCAGTCCTCGGGTGTACACGTCTTAAGTCGGACAATTGTTACTTTAGAAAGCCGTTGCCACAAGATACAGTAATATTAAAATTCACGTATAGTTCCTGGAGCTGCTGGAATATACTGTAGTCTCATTGTGATATTCTCAACAATAACTATTGTTAAGATGCGGAAAATGTTCTTATCATTCACGAATTAATGCATGAACTCAATTCATGAAAAGATGATAATCTGTCTTTTGTCAGCATGGCGGAACCCCCAGAGAGGATGAGCCTCAACGACCGAAGTCTGGCTACAACACTGTAATACTTAGACTCTTGTCAAATATATTAGTTTTATAACTACCAAAAATATTTGTAACTACAGCCTAGGGGCTGTCCTATAGCCTTCACGGGGATCATTTTGTTTGCGGTGTTATGCCGAAGCATAATTTCGTATTATAATTTTGTATACTCGGTGTTTTGATTGTTTTCTGCCCCAAGCAGTAGTTTTGTGGCAAATTTAGGGAGATTCCCTTGTATTCTCCTTTAACACTTTTACAGCTTAGGACTCAAATTCGCCGCAAACAGAGAGAAGCTCGGGAAGCAGCCATCCCCCTGGACTCCCCGCCCACCTGGTACGATGTCCTCCGTAAACTTCCTGACCTCTCGTATATCTATGGGAAAGGGTCGGGGAATAGGGACGTGATTACTGCCCGTATCATCATTGGGTCAGTTCCTATTTCTAACTTCACTTTCCCTCTATACCATCTTCCATCTTCAGAGCAAACGGCTCTCTTCTCTCCTTCTCATCATCATCAGTTGGATCAGTCAACGGTTTCTTCTCGGAGTGTAAAGGACAACTAACCTAGTAGAACAACTGTGAAGAATCAGTGCTTAGTAAAGAAGACTACAGTGCACAGGTGTGTGTCTGTGACCTGGTGGAAATCTACCTGCCTGTTGTTTGTCTGTACACTGATACCGATCGTCGGGAAATTACCAGAGACTGGCGGGACAGCCAGTGGTAATTCTACAACACTTGTGAGATACCTACTGCTTCTGTACGTACGACCCTGGCCGCTGGTACCCAGTGGTGGAAGCTGGGTAAGCTGTGAAGGAGGAGGGTTGTAACAGCGGAATATCCCTCGACCTAGGCTAACCCAGGTTAAAGAAACCATTTATATGCACGTATATATTTAAAGTACGACGGCTGGACTAATGAACTGACAAATGATTTAAATGGGAGGAAAAATTGAATTCATTACTTTAGGCTGGGAAGGATATACTTTCCTGGGATACAACCTATTGCTAATATCTAGTTTATCACCTGAAGATCATGTAATTTTTGCATATTAGGCTTGGTTAGACTGTGAGGTATACCTACCTACAGTGTTAACACGAATAAATTGAAATTATATGTTTGGCATCCAGTATTTCACAATGAGTTAGGCCAAGGATGGAAGGAATGAGACGCAACAGCTGAACTTGGTAGGCAAGTGTACTTAACTGTGAGCTTTAGACCTTCAGTGATGTCTAACACAGGCAGGCGCGGGGTGAACACACTGCTTTTTTTAACCCCGAAGGTTAACAGTCTTTGTAGACGTTTTTCCTGATATTTTTCTGTTGATACTAATTTACAATCTCAGACCCGAGTGCTGTTCTACTCGTATTCACTAGAATATTTGGCAACTTAAAGGTATGTCTAACTTATTTAAATCACTTATCTTCTCGTAAGCAAACCTTGTTCGATTGCTTCAACGATTTATTTAACCGGTAAGGAAAGTGTCGGCCGCTGACCCTGTAATAAGCAATTAACAAATTGATGAAGGTAAACAGCTGTGGGCGGTATGTGATACACCCACCTTCCGGCTGCAAGGAAGTACTGTATTAACTTTCCCCACACTCCCTGGGGTGATACTGGCAACAACTGGGACGATCAACAAGTTTGTAAATTTGTTTTGTATATACGTTCGATATCCGAATGTTAGTTTTCCATCCATTTGGTTTGAGTATAGCTACCGAGGAGGGAGACGCACACCACTGATTGATGAACCTTAAAAACAAAAAACAACTACTTCCCCAACCCAATTTTTTTTTACCAATTGGTAGGGCGGTAATCAACTACAATAACATAATCAGGTGGTTAGGGATCAGTACTTAGGTGCAGCTATCCTGGCGATGCATTACACAGGACCACTGAGAGGTTGCCGATAGTTTCGTATAGTGTAGAGATTAGAATCACACAGCACTTCAAATATTGTTTACTATTATATATTTAATATATTTATTATGAGGGGGGAAGTTAGGTTAGATTATTTTCATGAGAAAGTTTTCAGTTACTGTACCTTGAATTCGTGTCTACTAAACGTGGGACAGCTATGTGACAAAATTTATACGAATTGTGGGTTTTGTGTTAACAGCACCAAGATTGGCATATATCAAGTTTATTATGTGCAAAATTATTTAAGATATAGTGCCAAGCTGAACATTTCCCCTGAAGCCCGTAAATGGGTTAAGTCTAAGTTGGCCGCCACACGAATTGTAAAACAAATTAAATCCTATATCTTAGGTAATATATTACTTATGAACATGAATGACGTATGTTTTTACCATAAATAATGTAATGCCACCATCAGACTCGGGAAATAAACATTTAGGACAAATAACACACACACACACACACACACACACACACATATATATATATATATATATATATATATATATATATATATATATATATATATATATATATATATATATATATATATATATATATATATATATAAAACACGGAAATTTTTCACTTCAAGATGACAGCAAACTAACCTAACGATCTTAGAGTACGGTATAGTTTCTTATGAAGTCATATTGTCTAGCAATTATTCTTTGATATGGAACATTAAACGAGTGTGTGGTTGAGGAATATGATATTATAGCCACCACTCGCCAGGACCAGTTGCCGGTCACAAGTAGGTCAGACGAACCTCTTCCCTCGCGGGCCTTGGGTATGGGGTCACTGCTCCAAGATACTGTACACACGGAGACGGCTTATCAGCATATTATTGGGAATACGATTATGAAGGAGGAAATAAACTTTTAACAGCTATCTTGGTCTATCTTTGAATAGGTAGACTTGCTGTTTAACCCTTGTTTATATACTTGTACTATGTAAATGCTGAACCGATGTGAACTTGTATGAGGAAAATAATGAACAAACATGTCAGGATAAACATCACCACAATAATGAATCACAGCTTGATTATGTATAAGATTATCAAGGTTACTACTGCCCTTACGTGATCATAATTGTTTTTATAGCTAGTAATTGCAATTGTATTAGAGCATGGTTCATATATTCCCATTCATCCTATTTAATTTGATTTAGACTTGATCTTAAATGAAGGCTAATGTCTTTTACTATCTGGCTAATTTTACCATATTTTGTCACACCTTAGTATTGTTCCGGCTGGTTTATTACATTGTACTGCATTGTTCAAGGCCAGTAGTAGATAATGATATGAGTGGCAACTAGGGTGAAGAATGAGGTCAGCGAGAGTCCGGACATGCCCCAGTCAACCTATCTTACGGGCACCGCCGAACCCCACACTTAATAAATTGAACTGTGGATTACCGGGGAATTTCCATCCCATAGTCGTCCAAAGTTTAAATAAAGATCTTGGTCTAGGTTCACAAATTTTCGTACTTTTCGATGAAATCCATAAATAATTATGATGGTAACCATAATACCAACATATTTGTTACACCTACAAAAACAATGAGTAAATTCAACGACGAAGATAGTGTAAAACGATGAATGATTTTGAGGATTAAATAATACGGGAGAGAGAGAGACCAGCTTAACATACTTAGGGATGCGTTGTGGAGGTGCGCGGCACAGCTAACGGAACCTCTCAGCTGATAGTGGGTGGGTGGAGGAGCCCGACCAGTCCTTACTTCTCCCTCCTGGCAGCTAGAGAATATTTTTCCTGTTTTTTTTTCTTTTAGTTGTAAAAAAAAAGTCTTGGTGAACGGTTCTTAATAACCGGGTAGTTGAAGTGTGTAATAAAATAACTTCGTGACTGCTCCGCCGCTGCCTGGAGCCTCCAAGCATTCATAATAACTTACTCGTACACAAAAAATCCAACTTCCTTAGAGGGTATAAGAACAGGGTGCTGAGGTAGGTAGTCAGGGATGGGTGTCAGCCCCTACACAAGTACCATTCCATACAAAAGTACATGGGGATGAGTAAATTACAATGTTGAAAAGTGTACTGTGAATGAAAATCAGACAGTGTTTTGCGGAAGTATGAATCAGCAACTCCTTGTCCAAATATTAACTGTTTACACGAAATTGGTATTTATCATGAATTTTAGATTTATAAATCATTCGACAGTTTTATTTTTCTATATTCTCAAATTTTGATTAATGAGGAAAGTTTATATTTATTTGTCCATATATCTGAAGAATAAAATCAATCTGAAAATCTAAATTTAATTCTTTTTCTTTGAATATATAAGTTTAGGTTACACAAAAAAGAGAGTTATATAGTATTAGAAGTGTAAATCTTAAAAATACATTAGGGAGCCATCTTGACATGTTGGAGTTAATGTATTGGTGATATCAGTGAAGTGCAACGTGTGATGACCTGCATAACGGGAAGGAGCAGCCTCACGAGCAACTAATACGTGGCGAGAGTAAAGAGACGCTATATTTTAATTAGTTTATAGTTAAATATTATTTATTTATATATAATTGAGTTACGTTCAAATGCCTGTAACATTCCGGGTAAAGTTCGCAAATATTTTACACAGTGGCAATGGTACAGACTTGTTTCACTTAGCGTTACATCAGGAACTACAGAATACTCATATATTTTACAATGCTTTCAGCCTTTCATCCACCTCAAAATCATAATAAAAGAGGCGCCCAGGATTACGATTTTTATCAAATTTTACAAACAGTAACTTGTAAAGTTTGCACTCTACCTCCTCCACCCCCGTTCCCACATCGCCCTCCTCCACCCTCCTTCCAACTCCGCTCTCCTCCCCCCTCTCCGACCTCCTTATGACACCACCCGTCATCCAGGCCAGTAGGAGATTAGCTGTCTTCGCCACAGCTATCCTGAACGTCATATAAGACTGTCTTCATTATACTTACAGTATCCATGATAGGTTCTTTTTACCCTTGACGTCACTCTCGTCTACCATGACAGCCGTGGGCGTGAAGTAATCCAGTTAGTGACGGGGTGAGGGAGTGTTTCGGTCATGAGCTCAAAAGAACTTTATCTATGGTGTGACTCCTTGAGACGTGTCATTACTTTGGCCCACTCACACGTTCATTTATTCTCATTTTCCTACAAGATAAACGACAATTTGGTTTGACCCATGAGGTGTGTTTATTATATCATTATAACTAACTTCAAGCTTTACTTATGTTCTGGTGTTCTTAGCTTTTGTCGCTTGGTACGTCTCGCCTGGAGCACCTCATACACAGTGTCAAGATGCCACTGTAGTTGTTAGCGCGTTGGCGAGGCGGAACTAGAAGGGAAACACTGGAGTGTGGAATGTCGGCAGGGGCAGCAAGGAGCCGTGGGGCGTCAGTGAGACTGTGTAGGAGTGTGTGACGTCGACAGGGTGATGGAGTGCTTGGTGTCCTATGAGAGGAGAAAGAGGAAGTCGTAGGACATCGGCAGTGCAGCGCTGGAGTCGTGGGACGTCATGGAAACATTGATGGAGACGTCGATGGCTCCAGCGCTGTAGTCGTGACCATCGAGTCCCTGGAGGAGAAGCGTTCCGGATGAGAAGATCGCTGTTGAAGTAGACAGTGAGATAAGAGAGCCATTGGTTCTGAAGAAACAAAAATGGTCAGGGAAAGTCAAGTTTGGAAAAGGGAAGTACAGAAGGTGATTAATAGCAGGTGGACTGTCCATCTAGCGGGGACGAGGTGTTGTCTCTGCAGCAACCTCACAAATCTCCACTAGGCAAGGTAGACAGTGCTAAGCTATTTAAGTGCGTATGGTGTTGCTAAGAGTCTTGTGTTTGTTTGGGGTGTCCCTTCAGGTTCTTGTGCTATATTGGAGGGATAATCCTCATCTTTAAGTTTGTTAATTATTGGTTTTCTGTTGGGTATTTGTTTATTGTGTGAACAGTGATTATGGTTTTTATTCTGTAGTGTTAGTTATCAAGCTTCTTGGACACCAGCTGTGCGATATGTTGGCCTCTTTTTCTATTAGTGTTTGTAATATTGGTTACTGTAGCTGTGAAAGTTTTTACCATAATTGAGTTGGCCTGGTTGTGAGTCTGACGTTGAGTGTAATTATTTTTGTTCTGTGTGTATATCTCGTACTGTTGGAGTATATGGGGGTCTGTATTTCACTGCTCTTCTAAGATTTGTCCTGGCCTGAGCTGCCTTTATACAGCAGCAGCTTAGACTTGTGATGTGATATTAAGTGACCTTCCCATTGGTCAAATAGGACCTTTGGGGATACCGCGGTCAACCCATTGATGGAGGATCTAGCTGCTGGCGAAAGGTGCAGCGCGTGAGGTCACTAACGAGATGTACCTGGCGGGAGGCATTTAAGGAAAGAGGATTCAACCGATAATGACCGTAAGAGGGTAGTGGAAGGTTGTCCTGCCGCTACACCACCACACTCGGTGTTTTCAGTTTTATATTATTGATTATCCTAAGAATTCTTTCTGCACCATGACTCAGTTTCATTCACCCTGGAACAACAGACACACAACGATAACATCACAACAGACACCCAACGATAACATAACAACAGATACACAAAGATAACATCACAACAGATACACAAAGATAACATCACAACAGATACACAAAGATAACATTACAACAGACACACCAAAATAACATCACAACAGACACCCAACGATAACATCACAACAGACGCACGAAAATAACATCACAACAGACACACGACGATAACATCACAAGAGAGGACTCAGCCTGTTCGTCCTTCGTCTCCGAGACACAAGTGGGTCCATACTGTAAGGTGTAAACGTGAGCCTGGACACTTTCTGCCGTTCATCCAATTCTTACAACTATTGGCTAAATACTGTAGATCGAAACTGTAAGCATTGTTGGGAGTTCATTCTAACCAATTGGCTTGTTTTACCTTTCCAAAATGAACATATAGTTACACTGTAGTCTGGCGCTGTGTCACTGAGGAGAAAGGCTAACGTTACTCTGGATCCACCTGAAGATTAGTTCCCCCAGTTTATTTCACCTTAATAATAATCACCCTAACACTACCTGGGGGGAGTAATTAGGTTAATTTTTCTTTTAGATACAAGAATAATATTGACGATAGTAAACCAGGGGAAAAGATGTTCAGTGAAATTATAAAAAAACACATTTTCAGTGGCAGCTAAAGGCAGAATATGTTCAGTTTTGTCGCAGTTCTAATAAGAATAAAAAACTTCGAGTGGGCTCACGTGAAGGGTGGCCCGGGGAGGGAAAATTTGACACTTTTTTGACCAGTAGATTCCTGTAGCTTAAACTAGATTAGGTCCTGAAGTCTCAAAAATTCTTACTTTTTTCTCTGCAGCTGAAAAAGAGAACTTATTTATATGCGATATAATTAATAGGTAACTTTGTGTGTGTGTGAGAGGAAGGCGTTTGTAATGTGTGCATATGTGAAAAGTCAGTTCTGGGGTTACAATTTTATGTGACTGATTTTCCGTCCATAGAGATAATACGAATGACTTTTTGCACACAAATATTATAATAGTAAGAGAAAGGTCATTTGATGGTTTATTAAGGTAATAACAGTGAGAGGCAGAAGTATCATCTGGTCGCTGGTGAAGGCGGCTGTGACGGTCAGTGTTAAGGCCCGGCAAACACCTTGTCACTGCCGGTGTTGATGAACGACTTGAGGGAAGCAGCTTCCCTGGTGCACTTCGCCTCCACAGTCACTGAACCCACAGACTCCAACGGTTGTGCTGAAAAAATAAGTTCTGGTGCATAGTTGCATTAAGCTGACAATTACTGAATATTTTGAAGCATAGCGACAACCTTTATACTGTGACAGTGATGAACTCACACAACGGAGCCGAAAGATTTCGTACAGGGTTCGTTGTTTGGCAGATACGGAGATACAGGCCATCGGATTGTAAAAATATTACTTCAAGTGTATAGAAGATCAAGCAATACGCGCACGGCATCACGGCTTCGCTCTGCCAGTTTATACACCCCCTCTGAAAATATTCTGGTCCTGCTCTCGTGTTTACACTCGGGTTACGTGAAAATATTTTGTGCCGGCATAAGTGTGTTCGAGTCGGCAGGGGAATGTAAATAGTGCATACGGGTGAGTGGGCTCTTCCTGGGCCGCTGACCCTCTGTTATTGACGAGCCACCATCCTCTCTCTGCTGATGAATAGTTTATTTGTTGATTCAAGACGCAGTTTCTTCCTTATTGATCATTCTGTTGTTTTCATGAGCCTGCTTTTGCCTGGAGAACAAACTGCTAGCATTATAGTCGTTGTTTTTTTTAAGAAAACTTTACTTCTTATTCCGCTCGTTTTATTTTTTTAAAGGAATGGTGTATTTTGCTCCGAGAGATCGTCAGTTTGTGTTCAAAGGAATGCTCTGTTGTTGTGCATTTTGGGCCTGGCTGCATCCTAACGCTAACTTAACCTAACCTAATAATAACCTCCTCCCTCCAGTAGTTTAATGGAGGTTAATCTTTAGGTGAAATAAGCTTGGGTGTTTAATCTTCAGATGATCCCTAAAGTTAATTTGCACTTAATATATGCCATCGACTACTTGCTATTGTACGAGGAAACACGTCGTCTTTAAATTAATATATTATATGTTTGTCAAGTGACTGTCTTGTTTACACACCAACATTGACCTCAGTGTACAGTTAGTCATACATCTTGTAAAGTGTTTGTTGGTACTGTTTACTCAAGGAATCAGCCAGTCTTAAGATTATGAATAAATGTTTTGTTTATAGAGAACTTTGTCAGCCAACACCAAATGAATTAATAGAACGAAGATGATTGTTAAATGAGGCTTTACAAGTGAGTGTGAAGGTAGTGTAATGTGGGGCAGACTCAGCCAAGGGCGTCTTGGGGTGTCAATTAAGAATGACATTAATTTATACTTGTGTGGGCTGAGGCGTGTGGCGGAGTGCTGCGTCCCTGCGTCAGTATGTAGGAGTTTGGAGGCTAGAGAGGGTGTTTCATCTTTACATCATGGACAAAGAATGTTGCAGAGTGAGTGACAGAGGAATGTCAGGCCTTGCGCTCACTACACTGCGTCACCAGGAGTGAGTTACCCTCCGTTAAAGCCTCATAAAGACATGAAAAATTGTATAAATATTTAATAAAATAACAAAATTAAATATTAAAAAAACACAGAATTGATAAAGGTAAATCCCATGGGCATGACTACCCGGTAAGGACAATGAGGGTACAGCGCCTGTATACCAAGCCCTCGGAACGCAAGGGCTTGGTACTGTACTTGACTGTCCGCACTTTCTCTGCCGTAGTTAGTTTTTCATTTACAGGGAAGTGGTCTGGGGATGCCCGCGCGTGAACCTGCGTAGTAATGCCTAAAGTGTAGACTGAAATTAAGTGATCAGTTGCCATCACAATCAAAGTTGTAGTATACCAACATGTAAATGCTGGTGTGTGATGGCATTGTTATCCCAGATTAATATAAATTGTTACAGTTCATTGTGTAAAAACTTTTCATTATTACTAGGAAATTAATAAGTTGAAGAAAAATAACAATTAGCAGGGGTGCGACGGCTAAGTTGCCCGAAGCGTCTCTGGTTCGCGCGTCGGCAACCTCAGTCTACCCAGAGGTGATTGGGTACCGAACTTTACAGTGAAGAAGTGAAGGTGGTCTTGGGCAGTGCCGGCCACACTGCCTGCTTGTGTATGGGTGACTTAGTAGTCAGTTAAAAATCTACACTGCTAAAGGAGCTCACTCTTATTTTGTAATATTAGTGATATGACTTATTGCTGAGGGTGATGCTGGGTTGTGAAGCGAGAGATAAACCAGAGAGGTGATTGGGTCCTCGTGAAGGGGAGTACGGTAACTGATCACATCTATTACATCAGTAAGGAAGAATACATCTACATATATAATAGTGGCAAGGGGCTTGATTGATGGGTGGGGGCGTGTATATCAGAGAACAGTACTTTGATGTCAGCATAGACGGTAAAGCTACACTGTATGTGGTATTGTAAAATAAAAATTAATGCACAGTGCTAAGTCAACGTACGCCAAACTGCAGTCAGTTAGTTCATAAATTCGTGTATTAACGGTGCGGTGAACCACGTAGGATCTGACAGTTAAAATGACGTCACTTACTAAATGGTAGAGGTGATGGTGCCCAGAGGAGCCACCAGAAGTGACTGACGTTATTCTTAATGAAACATAAAGGTTCCGTGTTTGTGTATATTGAAATAAAGGTATGCATAAACCGAGTTGATGCACCGACAAAATCCCGACAATTTCCCACTAAGAAAAATACCCCCACAAAATTACGAAATGAGAAGGTCCTCCAAATCACGGAAGTTTTTGTTTTACACATTTAAAAATAACAAACCGGTAGGCTGATTTTTCATCACACACACACACACACACACACACACACACACACTGTTAAAAGGATCGTATGTGAGAGTTGCTTGGCCTGGCTGGCCAGAGGTTAGTAAATAAAGACTTTAATTTGCATCTACTGTAACTGGTTGGTTTAAGATAAAACATGCACAAAAACTTTAGAAATAACTTAAAGATTATACTGAGTTAATCTTAAATAAATGCTGTATGTTTACTTGCCATTTAGCAGACAATTGAGTTAAAGAGAATCTTTTGGAAAAGATAATTCATCGTAATTTTGAATCATAATCGCTGTTAAATGAACGTAAGCCTATTTAGTGTACGTAGTCAGTGCAATATGATGTTATTTTTGTGCTTCAGTTTTAATCAGCGTTAGGTGTATTCTTACATCAGCTGCGAGGATAATTTACCGTACGAACTGACTCTGGACCCTCGTAAGTAAACAAGCAATGATCATAGTCACACTACGGTAAGTTTTCCCATATCCTATTGATCATCCGGGTCTCCTCCCTTCCTCCTCCTCACTAGTTTCACTTTCACCCGAGGGAGGCAGGATTGGGAGGAGTCGCTCTTCTACATAATGTTGCAATTAAATCGGCCGTCTTGGTGAGAAGGAGTTTGGGTCTAGTATATGGTGGACTGGGGATGTGGTATATGTGGAGTGGGGATGTGGTATGTGATGGAGTGGGGATGTGGTGTGTGGTGGAGTAGGTGTGTGGTGGAGTAGTATATGGTCATGCCTCACCATCATAGGGTCTTGTGTGGGTTACAGTGTAGTGAGGGAGCGAGGCCGAGAGGGAGGAAGGGGAGTCTACCGAGGTGATGCGCGGGTAGAGAGCAAGGGTGAGGAACAGCGTGTGACACGTGGTTGAGAGGAGGCACCAGTAGCACTAGCATAGTTAGGGGGAGTGAGGCAAAGACTCAAATATTCAGACAAATGGGCGTGACAAAGATGCTGTTAATCATTCATCCTTCAAGTATAACAATTTACAGGCACTACAAGAAACTATTAAGTGCGAGGAACACATGTGTGATACTAATACACCTGCATAAAGGCAGAACAAATTAGACCTTTCACTCACACATAAACTTCCGACAGAAATTTACCAACAAAATCCTTTCTGAGGCTTGGTGGAGGGGGGGGGGGGCGGCACCAGCCCTTCACTGGCTACACCACTGGAAAGTAATCATAGCTTGTGTGTGATGGGAGAGGAAGAGCGTAATTTAGGACACAAATATTTGATGTAGGAAAAAACAAGGAAACGGACACTGTCCTGCATCCTGCCCAGCTTGGCTCAGTCCAGGAGGAGACGACTGGACTAACAATGGGCAGACTCAAAATTATTTCTCTCGGCATGAAGTACAGTACAGTCAGCGTGAGGCATCGTGACTTCCTTCACAAGGCGATAGGATTAAAGTCTCCTTTCTCATCAGTGTGAAGAAGTTAGTAAACGTATTAAGTGTTGTTTTGATACCCGGCGAAGCATTACTCAGCTGTGCTCCAGTGATGTACAATATTACACAACGTCAATAGAGCTGAATACTATTGTAACAACCAGTATGACAGTTTCAAATATTGTGTACATGTTAAGACAGTGATTTGTCCAGTTTACTAATGTTAAGAAAATAATTATCTATCTATCTAACTAAACCCTTTCCACCTTTCCTTCCTTACTTTTCTCCCCCCCCCTCCCTCCCCCCTTGCCTACCTACCTCCCTTCTGTTCTTCCTTCCTTCCTTCCTTCCTTCCTTCCTTCCTCCCTCCCTCCCTCCCTCCCTCCTCCTCCTCCCTCCCCCCCCCTTCCCACCATACTCATACTAATTACCTCTTCCTGTCATTATGGTCAACAGAACGACAACACAGCCATCCACTCCCAGTCCGCTGCCTGTATCCTCCCTGCTGTAATTTCTCTTTAGTCGAGTTTCTCCCCACACAAACTTCTGCCATACAGTGATTCTGACAAGTAGTATTGGGTCCCCCCCCCCTCTGCTTATGTCTTCTTAATATTGACCACCCTAATGCTAACATAACCTAACAAACCTAATCTAACATTACAAAACCTAACCTAACTTAATCTAACCTGATGAAACTCAACTTTATAACTTTATTTAACTAACCTAACCAAACCAAACTTAACCTAACCTGATGAAACCCAAACCTAATATAACTTCACCTAACCTAATATAACTTAACCTAACATGACCCAACCGTACCTAACTTAATCTAATCTAATCAAAGCTATTCCCCCCCACCCCCCATGTAGCATTAGGGTGTTTAATTATCAGGTGAAATAAGCTGGAGGTGGGAAGCTAATCTCCAGGTGATGGTATAGTTTCTCATCAGATGGTTATCGTAAATGTTGTTTCTCTGAGTGGTAATTTTTCCCCGCGGATATAATAGAACTCAGTCGTGGCTTCTCATTGTCTTTTTTTTCAGTTCAAATGGCTGTCCGTCCTCCCCTCCCCTCTCAACATGGCGTCTCCATAGGGTGTTGACTGTAGGAAGTTAAAAAGTGACTTGGAAAGCATTTGTAAATTAAAAAAAAATCCCTGGAGTTTTTTTTTCCTAGTACAATAGCAGGAGGGTTTAGCGGGTTTATATACTGTACGATCTTTGAACGAATTCAATTACAAGAGATTACGTGCGTTTCCACTACCAATGTGGTTACTATTTTTTGACTTAGTTTCGTGGAGTCAGAGAGGTCTGTTCTCACTTCCATACACGGCAGCTTATGTTGGTTAGATTGACAATTAAGGCAGTTGTGGTGACCAAGTTTACAGCTAACATCACGACTCCAGGTGAGCAAAACATCAGGTGACAATTTGAACTCCTGGTCGCTGGGGTCGGTTCACAAACACCCCCAACCTTTTTTGGTATGCGGGGGAGAAAGGGGCCCCATTGAAAAGAAAGAAAAATATAACAAATTACGGCAACTCTTATTTAATTTCATCACCATTTGGCCTCCATGTTTTTGCTGAATGGTAAGTGAGCAAATTCGATGCATCGCCAATTTAGGAAAAACATAACGTTCGAAGATAATGGAATCAGGATACATGTTGCTAAGGTTGTGCAAATACAATGTGAGAAAAGAGAGAACACAACCAAAATATACATCACTGCTGTGGGGGAGACAAAGTAAGAGAGGACCATAAAGTTTCAACGAGATCGGCTTGGAGTGTACTGTATGTAAGTAGTGAAAACAAGTAAATTATGTATTACTATGGTTGCTTGTCCATGACGTCAGCTGTAATGAGGACAGGAACTATCGCCAACATACAGTATTCTCTCATCACGACATTTTTGTCCCAAGTTCTTTGTACAAGTCAAAAAGTGAGAACTTAATGAAATATTAACTTGGACTAGAGGTGTATACTTCCATTTCTTCTTCCCTGTATTGTTATACCCAAAGTCTAATTACTTAGACTTTGGGTATACCTTTTTACCTCACCATTGCCATACGTATTGCCACTGCATAGCCAAATGGTATACTATCATCTCTCTCGACTCAGAGAGATATGATATAAACTGTTTACTATAGACAGTATTGGTATACGGTATATTCGTCCCAAAATTGCCGCCCGCCGGCTTGTTGCCATGATTCTTCTCAATATTAAACCCGTCACTGTTTTCTCCCGTCATTTTCACGACCACTAAAACTTTTCCTCAGACCAGCTTGTATGTAATCTGGCCAACAGACCACAGGTAAAATTCATGAAGTTAGAAAGTAGTAGAAGAAACTTTGGGAGTGATAATTGGTCCGTGCAACCAACCACCAGACAACACAGGGAAAATATCCCGCCATCTGTACTTCATGATGTTGTAAATCTTGACCTAGTTGTAAAATAGTAAGGCACGTGAGCCTCGGGTCATTATTGTCAGTGAAATTATGGGCCTGGAGGTGTATAACAGCCAACAACTGGTGTGCAGCGGCCGAGACGCTGCTGAGGGAAAGTGTACTGGATATAAGTCGCTTAAATCTTTGCTTTGATCAGTTTTCTCCTGATCGCCGTGAGTTTAAGTATGTGAGTACGTGTGTATGCACAGATCCGTGCGTGAAGGTGTGCATGTGTGTATTTTATGTGTATGTGTTCATGTGTACAGTATTTGTACGTGAGTAATGACAATGCAAGTACGAATATGTTCAGACGTTGTGGCTCCCAGCTGTAGAGTAATGCAAACGTTGAAAAGATTTCAGATGTAAGCATCGGGTGTGAAAACTTTTAATATGAGGAGTAATGAGGTTGATAACTAAGTAATCCATATCACCACGTAACACTATCCAGGTATTAGTAGAGATATTGTTAACCCTTCATACATTTAATTACTCTTGTAAAATGAATTCCACTATTCACGTGATGAATAAAAAATAATTTTACTGTTTTGAAATTAAAAATTTTTTTAATCGTATTCATTTTAGCCAAATTGTTGAGATTAGTGGGACTTTCGCAGCCCACCTGTTTTAACTTGTTTAAACATGTGGTCTTAACTCTTACCAATTAAAGATACAGTATATAATTTTGTACTGAGTAGATGTGTTGACCGCCTTTCTACACAATCTTGTTTATGACAAGTAATTATCATTATTGGTTAAAATAGCCTAATATGATTTACCTTGGGGCTTTAGAATTTTTATATTATTTTGGTTTTCAAATATAATGCATTTTAATAAATCTTAACTGATGATATGTATATATTGTACAAATGCTTGTTTATAGTGGTTAACTAATGTTCGTAAACTTTAACATTCAAAATCACTTGATCATACTCGGAAGAATAAATCCTAGGAAACACCCGATCTTGATAATTATGTAAAGCTTGCTTTAATCTGATTTTAATTTTTTTATAGTGATGTATTTTTTCTGCTTGCAGCGGTAGTAGTTTTTTCTGGTTCTGATGATGGATATTGAGTGTCTGAACCCGTCTACTGGGTATAAGCAGACGTCGGTGTTATGTCATTAAATGACTGGTTATTCCCACACATCTTGACTGGACAAACTCAGAGGAAATCTATGTCAATTTCGCTTACAGAACTCTGATTACATGCTGTACAGCCACTAGCCTGGACGCTGTAGTAGTACCAAATATTTAATTTTTTATAGTATTGTGGAATCAGCAGTGCTTCTGTATGTGATTATCTTCTAGGCTGAATAGCTCTTGTTACAATCAGCAAGGGTCACATAAATCAATAGGAGGACCCCTAACAGGTATAGCGAGGGAGTCACCCGCCTCACCGCCTCACCTAACAATATTTTTTTTTACCACAGGATGATGTTTCGTCCCAAAACTAATGTGTAAAGCTTCACGTAATTAGATGACAACTAAAAGTTTAGAAAGAATACAATTTAATTCACTTTTATTATATAAAAAAGAACGGTACCATTCAGGCTAACCAAACTAAACTTAACGTGACCTTAGGTAGCGCTAGTGTTTAATCGTCAGGTGAATGTAATCGGGATGGGGGGGTGGGGGGGGTGGAGGACTGAGCTTCAGGTGGTCCGTCTTTTGATTATTACATCATTCTGTCAGGGTTGTGATGTTCATCCTGGAGGTAAAACTGATGATGGCGGCAACAGGTGGGCCTCAGCCACCAAGCTATGTAAATGAACCTCTGTCAGTTTACGAAACTTGACAGGTTGATTACTTAACTGAAATGGGTTGTTTTGATTTTTTTTAAGTGCCCCTTATTATGACGTGTCCTTTATTTTGACGTGTCCTTTATTTTGACGTGTCCGTTATTTCGACGTGTCCTTTATTTTGACGTGTGCCTTATTTCGACGTGTCCCTTATTTTGACGTGTAGATGTGGGTAAACTTTCCCTTGTCCGGAGCACAGCCTGTGTCGTGACTCGTGTTATAATGATACCACATGAATAAGTATTATCACTGGATGACATGCACGACTCTTATATTAAGGATTGTCAAACATGTCGTGTCTAAAGGTCATAGGCTAAATTTGGGGGATCACCTGTAGATCAGACACCCCAACTTATTTCACCTGAATATTAACCACCTTAACACAAACTTAACCTATCCTAACCTGACTAACTTAACATTATCTAACCTAACCAATCCTAACCTATCTTAAACTCATTAGGTAGCGTCAGGGTATTTAATCATCAGATGAAGTGAAGTTGGGTGCCTAATGTTCAGGTGATGCAACAAGATGAGAGATGTGTTGAGGTATAGCTGATGACTACTGCCAGTGATCTATACACATTACACGAGGATACGATGAACAGGTGGTGGAGGTGGCAAAGGTACTTGTAAAAACTTCACTGAATTAAATTTCGTAGCTTGTGAAAGTGAAACCACGTACAGCTGCCATGAAACTGCTGACATATTTAATAACACACACACACACACACACACACACACACACACACACACACACTTTCATCATCTGATCCATCACTAGTCACAGTGGTTGGTGTCCCTCACCTCATAGTTCAGGTCACGATTGATAGAAATTCGTTTTTTAAATTTCGGATCATGTGGAGATGAGCTCCTCAGCTTAATTCACCTAATGATCAAACACCCCAACACTTTATGGTGTTTAATCATCCTGGGGTTGCTAATATTCATGTGATCAGAAAGTCTCGCGTTTGGAGAAAAATGAAAAACACAAATTACGACGCAAAATTCCTCCAGGATTTGACTGTAAACAGACTCATCATCTTAACACAATTTAAAGGAAAATGGGTCATAACTGCATTTACTGAGTCTGGACATACTCCCAGCAGCGTAACACTATGAGTTAAAACTCCTTCACAAGACTGGTAGCTGAATGTTCACTCAATGGTCGAGTCAGTTTAAAAAAAGCTTGTTATAAAGTTTAGCTGGTAAGATACCGTTGAATGCAACTCACTTTCATTCATCATCAACGTAATCAAAGCTCTCTATTACAGTAAAAAGCGTATAATGAGACGTTCAAGCCTTAATGGATCTCATTATGTACGATTATTTTAGTGAGGGGAGAATATTATGATCTATTTATAGATGTATGAGGAGGTTTTGATCTCTAAACAGACCCTAATATATAATTTTAATATAATGTTGACATTAAAAGTGGTGACGTGATATATTACACCAATGAAAGTAAATTTTATAATAATACAGGTACGTGACGTCAGTGAATGATGAGTTTCCAGTTTGTGTGTTTGTTTAGTTAACGTGGAGTGTTGTACCTTACGCGCTAGTCCGCCGAGCTCTGATGGAAGCCCTGGATTCATTGTTTTATGAGTTTTCTGTTTATTTTTTGTTTTCGGGTTGTTGGAGAAGAAGAAATAATGCAATGTTTCTTATTTCTGTTGTGTTGACATACAGAAGATATATAACAATTCACAGAGGTTGCCGGTTAAAAAAAACATTATTGTATATATTAAAATTTGCGCTGCTTAATTTAATACGCTGTTTAACATTATAAAATAGCCAAATTATACCTAAAGTAGGTTAAGTTAAGTTGTGTGTGGAGCTATTCATGGCCAGTCAGAAGTTTAAAAAAAATGCACGGAAATTATCGTTAATCGGCAATTATATAATTATTATCAACGTTTTTAACATTTCAAACACTTACCAGCTTACTAGTCGTTCACACGGTCAGTTTGTTCTTTATTACGACATTCATAGTCCAGTGTTAGTACAGGAGGAAATCGGAGTAACCGGAAAAATCCTACGATGTTTGTCAGGGTAACACTAGATGACACCGTTCTCATATCCGTCCCTGGGTTTTAAAGCCACGACTGCAGAGGCGACAAGCAAACGGGCTACCCCTGTACAGGTACAGTTGTGGAAATGTGTTACTACATCTCCTGCAGTAACCCGTGTCTCTAAACGACCAACCTACATGACCTACAACAAACCTATCCACCAATCACGTCCGTCGCTACAGGAACAGTACCCATTCTTTCATAAAATGTGATACTACTACTACTCCGACGTTGCCGTTTGGAGACATGGGTTACTACAGGGGTGTAGGAACATATTTCCGCAACTGTACCACCAACATCTCTTGTGTGTGTGTGTGTGTGCTTCCGTATTTGTATATTCGTTCGCATGACCATGTTTGTTTGTGATGGTTTATGGAAGCGTAAAGAGGCAGAGAGGTACGGCAAACCCCCTCCACCATCCCGTCATTTAAACCAGCTTGCAAGAACATACACACTGTTAACTTGTCCTGTGAGGGTCGTCCCCCAGCTGAGAGAGAGGCAGGGAAGCCCTCAATCACCACTCACATAATCATTCAGAAATCTCCGCTGATCTAACTTGACTTGTTGTTAGGCTAAAACTGGAATATAATTTGTTACATCAAAATCTATCTTAATGACGAATTTTAAGGCATATCCAAAAGCCTTTGACCTTACAGTTCCTACGTCACTGATAAAATGTGTTTTTTTTCGTATTTGAATGACTCCGTGCAGCATTTGGAGCAGATTAATGTAAACATGGCCGGAATGTTTGAGAAGAGGTGGGTCTTCTTTCGGTATTTAAAGTTCAGAATTTGCCAAACGGTCTTGCCACTATCCAACCCACAGTCAACAGACCCACTCACAGAAAGATACACATCACAATTCAACCTACAGTCGATAGACCCACTCCCAGACAAACACGTCACAACCCAACCCACAGTCAACAGACCCATTCACAGACAGACTCACATCACTATCCAACCCACACTGAGAGCAAGACGACCAGTAATGGGGCAGGTGAAGGAGGACACACAAAACACAGGCTATGACTGGCACCTGCAGCCGGCCGTGTAAGCACAAGACCCGCCGGGAAAATAACGCGATTCCACGAGGTAAAAATAACAGCTGAGGGATTAGTATGTGTGTGTGTGGGCAGGCAAGTCTGGGAGAAGTATAACTAATATCAACACTGCAGCTGACGTCTGAGAAAACAGTGTTGGAGGCCCCGGGTGTTTTAAGAACAAGTTGCAGTGAGTCAAACGTGATGATTTTATACACGTTCCTAGGAGGTAGACGTTGATGTTGTGGGCACAGTGTACAAGGAGGTAGATGTTGGTACAAAATACAAGTAGATAGATGTATATGTTGTGGGTACAATATCTCTGCAGATAGATGTTGATGTTGTGGGTACAAACACACGATGTTTTGTTTTGTGATTTTTTTTCAGGAAATCCCCTATAAGAACGTTGTGGTGTTCAACTTAATATTAACGTTGTTTAGTATTTTCAGAGATGATGGAATCGCTGGTTTACGGAGGTGGTGGTGGTGTACTAATGTGGGCGTGTACTGGTGTGTGTGTGTGTGTACTAGTGTGGGCGTGTATTGGTGTGCGTGTGTACTAGTGTGGGCGTGTATTGGTGTGGCCGTGCACTAGTGTGGGCGTGTATTGGTGTGCATGTGTACTAGTGTGGGCGTGTATTGGTGTGGGTGTGTACTAGTGTGGACATGCACTAGTGTGGGAGTGTATTGGTGTGGGCGTGCATTGGTGTGGGCGTGTACTAGTGTGGGGTGTATTGGTGTGGGCGTGTATTGGTGTGGGCGTGTATTGGTGTGGGCGTGTATTGGTGTGGGTGTGTATTGGTGTGTGCGCGCACTAGTGTGGGCGTGTCTTGGGATGGGCGTGTACAAGTGTGGGCGTGTAGTAGTGTGGGCGTGTAATAGTATGGGCGTGTAGTAGTGTGGGTGTGTAATAGTATGGGCGTGTAGTAGTGTGGGCGTGCTTAGTGCGATAATATATTTGTGCATTTTTTTCATAAATGTAGTTTGGGATGAGTGTGGGTGTGTCTACTGCTATAATATCTTATTTTTCTACTTTCACAGATGAGGATTACGCTGGCGGTTATAGTGGTGGTGGTGATGGGCGTATGTGGGTGTGAGGGGGAGGTAGCCAAGAGGTACACATGGGGGGACGCCCTCATAGACCCACTAGCCCTGGGTCCCGACGGTAACCCCTACCCCAGGTGAGTATCTGTCTGTTCAGGTGTTCTCATCTCCTAATTAGTTCTAACATCATCATCCTTAGAAGTCTCCTCTTCTTCCTCATCCTACCGGGTAATCCTCACATCCTTCTTCTCCTCCTCTTGAGTAGTCCTCCTCTCTTGATTATAATAAGAATAATGATAATAAATGCAAGATGATGTCTATAATGAAATTGATGAAGGTTATGATTATAAAAATGTAATGTAATGTTAATGATAATACTGCATCACTACGACCCTAAAGTAGCTTCAGTATGGGTATATTAGGTTAAATTGGGTGAGGTAGGTTTGCTCTTGTAGGCTAGAAAATGAATGGCGGTCCTGGTAGGTTAATGTTTTAACTCAGACCAGTTTACACCTGCAGTACATTAACCTCCAGTACCTCAACCTCGGTCAAAGTTAAGTTTTAGCATTGATCATTTTACGATTGTATATCATTCACAGCGCCCTGGTGAACCGACTTTTCTCAGAGGGAGAGTTTGGACCACCTAGGAATGCCCGACGTGGCCGTACACTGCACGCCACCCTCGACCCCGCCACTACCAGGGACAACCTCCTCACCAAGTACCGCCGAGCCAACACACAACAGCTACCCGAGGGTCAGTGTCATAGCAGTAGCATAAGTAGTAGTAGTGACAGCAGAGTTGGGATCATGGGTAATATGAATGATAATTATTTAATGTAAACAATAATAATAATAATAATAAATAATGATAATTGTTAGGATTGCAATAATTGTTTCAAAATCCTAATGTTACAACTATTTCAAAAGTTAATCATAGTTCCAAAATTGCCTAAGAATTACAACTCTTTAGGATTCCATAGTATCTTGCTGTACACTATGTTTGTTAATTTTCTGTGACAAATTGTGAACTGGACCAAAATAATTATACGCAAACGCTAATAAGATAATTGTAAGGTTGGTTCAAATAATTGCTGAAGCAGTCAAAAAATCCTTGAACAAAGTACTGTACTGTAATGTACTCTACTATACAACAATAAATATGGAGTTGTTCGAAAAATAATTGTAATCGTAATCTCATACCAGATTGATGTCATATTTTGAATATAATAGGCCGTGAAAATTGTATATGGGCAGTGGTTAATACTAAAATATTATCAGTATTCCGGAGCAGAATAATTCCAGATTATATAGAAATCAAACTATGATAATTTGACATCTAAATAATTCCAGAGAACGCTTCACTTTGATAATAGCAAGTTATCACTATAATCTAAAATACATTACAGTGCTTAAAAAAAATTGGCTATGGTATTTTGTCGAAATAATCACAAATAATTTCCTAAAGTAATAATCTGAGAGTATGACATATAATTATCATCCCACAGGTCGGAGTATGTCGTTATCACCAGTAGAAGAGAACCTGGTAAACATGGCCGCCTCTTTCAAGTCCTCTGTTTCCTCCACAACCACCACCACTTCTTCTTCTTCTTCTTCATCGTCGTGTCCTCCAGGTCCTCCTGCTAGGCTGTGTCAGACGCGATTCAACACGACAGCGCCCATGTACGGCCTCAGCCTCACATCAGGGCAGCCCGTGACCATCGTGCAGAAGTTCCCTGACCTCCTGCAGCAGGTCATATTCGAAGTGTGCGAGTAAGTGTTGGGGTGGGGCGGTGATTTTGGTGTTTATCTTTAATGTTTGATTCTGAGTAGTGTGAGTTGTACATACATGCACATTCACTTACACAGTCTTGAATACACTTTGTATATATTTGTTGAAATTTGACTTGCAAGGAACACACAAAAGAGAATATAGCCTAAAAAGAAGGACATCCAATGACATACTTCTTAAAACTAAATTTGCCCAAAGAACATACGTTTTAAACTTAGTTATATAAGCGAGGTATGAGGTTAGAGGATAATGTTAAAAATATGTTACACTGACAGAAAAACAATTGGAGAAGTACAGATTACCAAAAACTTTAAGAAAAATACTTGAATTTTATAAAATAAGGAAAATTAGATATTTTGGTCATATAATTAGGAATGGGGGATAAGTTAAGGGTGGGCGGTTAGGGGAAGGCATGGAAATGCAAAATCTCTAGAGGGCTGTGGTCGCCAACCCTCAGATGTGAAGATGACACTTTTAAATGAGTGATTGATATAACAGAAGGAAACAATTCTCTGACTTATTTGTGCCCGAAGGACAAAATGTTTTCTCTGAATATGCCCAAAGTGCATTTCAGAAAATGGTTTCTTTCGGGCATATTTGGTCAGTGTATTCACTTTGAATTATGTCCTTTGGGTGCATTAAGTCAGAGAATTGTTTCCTTCGGGTATATTTAATTCGAAAATTGTGTCATTTGGTTCATAATTAATTATGAAAAGTTTCTACGGGCAGTCAGTATTTTTTTTCCTCGTATGTCATTCGGTGTCCTTCAAAATAGCTCCACTCCAGATGTAGCCTCAATCATATTCATTTGCAGTAATGCTTAAGTAATCAATGAAAACATTAGCATAGAATGTGTTGAAGATTTTCATTTCGCTTATTTATTTTTGATATACTGTATATTTTTTTTAAGTATATTATCATTAAGCTGTGGTAGGGAAGACCTCACTGACACTTTGTCCTTGTTATGCAGGAGCGAGACGTGCGAAATTATACAGGGGAAGTGCGTGCAGACGTACGTCCCGTACTTGTTCCTGGTGATCCCGCTGGGTCCTGTCACTCTCACCGGTCAGGACTACGTGCTGGTAGAGTCTGGGTGTACTTGTCAACCTAAGTACAGTCAGGCCTCTTCCATCCCCTCCCCGCTAGACGCCATCCCGGGCTTGGAGTGATGTAGACCATTACAACATTTATCTCGTGTACTGTCTCAGTAAAAGTATCAAATTCTACAAGGCTGCATACGTGGGGTTTTCCTTCCGATACCAGATTTATATGATCTCAACAGAATATGACCATGTTCGGGCACAGCCATCAGACTGACAATGATGTTCAGATGATCGCAGTGACTTCATGTTCTAAATGTCTGCACATGTAGAATCACCATTGAGTTATGTGAGTACTCATTCCTGTCTAAAATATGAATGCATGTAAGCTATTTGTGATGAGCAGTTGATCTTTAGACTGTAATTATCCGAACCACTGATAGTCATGAGTGATAGTTTGGTCTTGAACAAAGAGGACAGTTAAACAAATTAGCTAATGAAGACAATGTGGCGTTAAGATGAACTTGACAGAATAATTTCGAAAGGGGCTTAATGTGTATATTATCTCAAATTATTAAATCAAAACAAGCACTCTGGCATACAGTGTACAGCCAGATATAAAATTAATATCCATTTACTTTCTCCAGTGACATGAATTAGCATCATAATTTGCCTACGTTTAAGACGTATCTGTATAGTCATAAAGGAATACTGAATGTTGACAAAATAATTGCTTGAATATTTTTTTAATAAAGGATCAAAACAGGATAGTGGAAATATGGTTCTCATGGGATAACAATAATATGAACTCACTATTTTGGTAATCATTTGTAGATGAAGGTTGACATGAGCCATCACTTCACTGTCATCTGGTCACTGTCCATATCCTGTGCTAGACTCAGTATTAAAATGTTGATGAGACGGCTTCACGTATCAGCATTATCCATTTTTTTTATGACGGAAATACAGGTCATCGTTGTATATCTCGCACTGACGTCTATGGGTCTTGACTGAGAATTAGTATTCCTTGTTAATTTTTGCTTTTCATATGACTTATAACTAAAGAAGACATAATTTTATTATTTGTTAATTACTTCTTTACTAATAAGAAGTAATGTTTTACCAATATATTATGCCTATTGTCCTTTAGCTCATGTATATTAACTAATCCAGCATCAGTCATCAGAGAATCTTGATAATTGTAATGGTGTCATTTAGTCCAGTTCTTATAATTAGTTTTATGAGGATGTCGGTGCAGGTACAGCAGTCTCAACCACTCACGGTATATGGGAAGGAAACTCAGGTCGCCACACTCAGCGCTCGGTTGTTACACCCAAAAAGTCAATAGTTAATATGTGGATACAATTTTAGAGTACAGTGCAATAATGGAAGCAAATCCTTGTATCGTTATGATGTTAAATGTCTTTTTTGTTGTCATATTTATAGTGCAGTAAATATTCAACAATGTAATTATTCCAGTCGTTACACCACCAAGCTGCTGAACTGTACTAAATTTTCATACACATCAAGTTTCTTTACTTGGGTCATAAATCCAGTCTTGATAATTTATAGAATCCAGATGAAGCATAAAGCCTTTTGCGGTGTTCTTTGGTCTTGTGGCTACAACCTTCAGTGCTTGTTTATGTTTTGCTTTATTGTTACATAAGTCCTGCCTCTCTACCATCACATTATAAACTGTAAAGTATGGATTGGGTCTAGACTTGAATTCTTCCCCACACATAACACACAAAATAAAAGAAACACCCCCTTTTACCTTTAGTCAGGGAGGCGGGTTAATTTTGTATTACTTCATGCAGGCTAACCTACCACGGCATGTGAGACGGACACAATTGGCCTCATTCAAATGGCATGTGTAGTCTGATGCCGATGTACAGTAATGATGAGCAAGAGAGTTATGGCACTTGGCAGGAAATAATTTTTTTTAGCATATTTGTTACATTTTTCTCAGTTTTTAATTGTTATTTAAAATGTGTTTACTAGTTTACTGTGATGCCATTAGCCAATAATTAGCCGCTTTTGTTATTTAACTTGTTATATTTATTGTTATTCTGGGGGGGGGGGGGTTGTTATCACGAAAGGACGTTAATGTGAATTTTACATATGTTGGTGAAGATAAAGGAGGTGTGCTGGGTGGATGATATACAATGTCCAGTTTCTACTGTTTTAGTTATGTTAACTATACTGTATATAACCTACAGAATCTAGTTCTCATGTTCTGATAATGTTGTACAACTACTTATGTCAAGATACTGTTGCCAAAGTCGATGAGATTCACATATTGTCCATGTTAGCTCAGTTTCATGACACGAGTGTGTGTTTCCTTTACTTTTACCTCTGCTGCCACCACCAGGAGGCTTTTTTTAGTCCGTCCATGCATCCATCCGTCCGGCGGAAGTTTTTCACCTTGGCTGTGGTATACAGTATACTATATGTAGTGTAGCTGTTTTACAAAAAAAAGTCCCTATTGATTATGATATACAGAAGTTATTGGGATGCGCTGGAAAAGTAAGTGTTCCATATTGTTTCATGTACACTTGTACAGTATGTGTAACTACTTGGTGAGTAATATACTTAACAGGTTCAGATGAGCCTTGAGCACTGGTGTTGTCAAAGACATACATAAAAGACAGTGATTGGCTGTAGTACCTTATTATAGTGAATTACTAGCTATTATTTATTCTCCATAAACAGATTGTCCACTACTTTCATCATAGTATGTTTTGTTCTGCTGTGATCTTCCTAAGGTTTTATGTTAATGCTATTTATTATCTATTTATTTCTCTTGTTTAATTATGTTATCTCTGACATGTTGATGTGATTGTTGCATATAATTAATAAAGATTTTTAAAGTCAGTAACATATTATTACAATATTATGGAAAAAATCTTAAATTAAGTGACACTATTGCATATTCTTATTCTGAAATTGAACACAGCATCTTGCTCCATCCAGTGCTTGTGTAGGTTTGCACATTTATTGACGACTAGACCACCTTCTCAGGTTGGATGTTCTCTGCTTCAAAAATCCGACCCAAGATGTGATGTCTAAACTTCGTGTACACAAAGATGATCTCCCCTCACCCAACTTTTCCATTAGGAGTTATTGAGATGGAAACAGTACAGTATTGGCCCAGACTCTTACTGAGGTCCTACCTTCGTGTGCACAGGCTTTAAAGGCATGCAAAGGTATGGCCGTTAGCAACATACTTCATAATGACGGATGCGTCTAACCTCAGGCAAGGAAGTCTTCAATCCACATGATGTTTGAGCATTTTCTAACTACTTGTTACCGCCACAGTAGGATATGTTACCGCCACAGTAGGATAAACTAGAAGAGAGAGAGAAAGAGAGGGATAGAGAGAAAGGGAGACAGGAAAGAGACAGAGGGAGTGTTGACAGCGAACTTTGCTGAGGTTTTACATGTGAAACAGATGATCCTCGCCTCGGGCTGACTCGCTCGACTAGTCTCTAGCCGTCCAGTGAGCTATCAAGTCAGGGAGCTAATAAGTCCTACATTAGACCCGAAACACGTAAGATTTTATATGGTTTAACACCCTACTCTACTCAAGTATATTATATGTAGTCGTTAATAGTGAAGGAACGTACGAGTGAATTAATTATCTCATACCTAACATATGTTATTTGTACTCTGCAGGTTTTGACCTAATAAAGAACAATCGAGTCCTTCGTGCAAGGGTCTCATTATCCCACAGTCGCTCATTGGGCGGTTACACTACTTATTAACACATCAACTCAGTTTATTGTTATACGTGTACCCCAAGACTCACAACCATTATGACGTAATCTTTTATTAGGTGCAGAAGCTAAGCAATCCTTCTTTTACTTGTTATATCAAAGAGTTTATTTAGGCTATCAAACCTGACTGTTAATTCGGGTGCCAATATGCACGGACAATTGAGTTGGGATAATGTTTTGACCAATGCATTTATGACAGTTTAGATGATCTCAGATTATAACATGTGATGAGGCATACGTCAACATCAGAAGCCGTGAATTGTAACACGGTGTTAATTTTATAATCCATTCATGAAACGCTTACACCAGTATATTCTCATGAATTAGTGCATCGAATACTCCAATTATTTTAATTAAACAGCACTCGTAATTAATTAGTTCTGGACTTTTACCTATTCTAGGAATGAAATTAAATTTCTTGAAAGAAACTACATTAAAACGTACTTGTAGGCATCCAGTGTCATATATGCCTTAATGGAGTGCTTCTTGGTACATTGGCAAGGGCTGTCAATGAGGTATGCACATGCAACGCCAAAAGTAGCAACAGACTATCCTTTTGGGTTATAGCTCCATTCCTTAGTAGCAGTGGGGTAAAAAAACAAGATTAACCTTCAATATTCAACATGTTGATGTATCTTGCTTTTATTTGACAGCTCAAAACTGCATAAGAGGTTGAAGAAATCCAAGGAGTATCTGGCAAATAATTCATTTCTGACCCACCTCGAGAGCACGTGTTGCCCACAGCCCCAATATCTTTTAACTGGACTGATTACTTATTTATCAAATCATGCATTATCTGTACTGGTAAATCTTTACCTTACCAAATTCCCATCATCGCTTTCGTGCTGGGTGTTTGAGGGAGGCAGACTTGTCCATTTTTATACAAGCAAATTATGGTAGTTTACTTTGGTCTAGTGTGTTCAGATTGGCTTTGTTTTATTATGAAGAATGAAATCATCGCTTGCTACTATCTAACGTAGTATTTTTTTCTTCTATATAAGAATGTAATACAAAACTCTACAAAGTTGGAGAAGCCTTTGATGATTATGACTAGGAACACTCAATGTGCAAAGTGGAAACAAAAACTGAAAGGCCATAATGAGGACTACTGTGATCACTAGATATTAATGACAGTTTTATTTAAATAAGGTAATATCAATACTTTTTCCACTCAGGTGGGGATATTTTTATGTACCTTTGATAAATGTCCTAATTCTCTGACTGTTTTCAAAATAAATTCTGAATTGGGGTACAGATACTATGAAACAAGCGCTGAGCAGGGTTACAACTAATTCATAGATACATTTGTTTTGTTAATAAGCTACTTTATTTAGGTTGTGACGACTCATTCCCCTCTTCACTCATAACAACCACTTGCTCCAACTTGACACCAGGAGAAGAAACTGCTTCACGAAGCTACTCGACCCCAGTAAGCACCTATCTGAACCAGTTTCCCATCCGACTATGAGACGAGCTATCGAGGCAAGTGTGTGTGCCTGGTAAGAGGTAAGCTCAGTTTAGTCTCTTTTCTGCGGCCTACGGTGTCTCTATTCTCTCGGAGTGTGGGCGCAAAATTGTATTACGGATTACTGCTGGTGATGGTTTGCTGGTAGTGGACTACGGCGGTAATCCCTGGTTCCTTGTGGTTGGCATCGCATCTTAGACATGCTACCACCGAGCTGCCATTTCTATCAGGTTTTTGTATTGCTGTATGGTAGAGATTTTTTCTCCGTAATATGATGAAAATTTCTATGAGAAATGCGGCTTCTTGGTCTTTTAATAAACTCTTGGCTTTAAGTGAAACTGGGTTCCAAAGGCATGATTGCTCGTTTGGGACAGTTAGGGATATTTGAAAGATTTGGCCAAGAAGAATGGAAAATGAGTCAACTGGTGTATATATAAAATTATATAACTGTCACGCTGAATAATTAGAGTAGGATGATCCCTCCACACCCCTTTGCGAAAGGGCTTACCATTCTCTCCCAACTTCCTCCACACCGACTATAAGTCGTGCACAATATAGACTCGCCTTTATACAAGTAAGACATCCCACTTGAGAAGACCTGGCTATGGGCCTGTATCTGCGCCTGTGAATATACATATAAACATTACCTGTATGTATACAGTATACCCACTTGCACTTTATCCATATCTGTGCGTAGCCTCTTGATCTATCCGAGTCACATCATTGTTTAGGGCTGTGTTAATACGGTAAATTTATTTTGATTGTTGACTCCATGAATATGTTTTGATGCAGTCCCCAAATTTAGAGAGGCAGGAAATATTTTTTAATAGCTGGAACAGGAATATTTGTAGTAAAAAGGGAAGTTTAATAATTATTTATTGTCATTATAGTTACAGTATTGCACCTGATTTCCTTACATATCTATCCTAACTTCATATTTTTTGTCTTCACTCGGCGCCGTACGCTCACAATATTCAAATTTGAAACGTACGAGTCTTGAGTGTAATTAGTGAAGAAACGCCACATAACGATAGTTAATAATCAACATCATCAGTAGTATAGTTAACAACCAACATCATCAGTAGTATAGCATTTTTATTTTTCCTGCAGACTGCCTGAAGTGAAATAGCGCCTGTAGAATGTATATACCTTATAGTCACTGGTCAGTAGTGGTTAGACAAGACAATGCTGAATTTTATCTGAACTAAATGATTCAGATAATCGTTCAAAAAAATATTTTATATAGTTGGAAGATGAATGTCTCTGAATATCTGTCTACATCCAGACTGAAATGTGATCACTAAAAAGAGATGAAATAGGTTTGAAAAAACTGGCCATTGGTCAGAGGGGTCCAGCCCACGAGTAAGCCCCTTTGACCCCCAGAACACAATTCTGAAGTCGATTAAATATATATATATATATATATATATATATATATATATATATATATATATATCAGCACCAAGTGTCTGGTGTCGAGCTGAACGAGGATTAACTAGTGTGGGAAATGCCTGTCACCGTTTCGACCAAAATAGGGAACTGCAAGCTTACGTAATCATAAGTAAAATTTTACAGAACCCACTATGAGTATTGTGGATATATTTTGCATAATTTGAGATGATTTTTGTCGTGCCAGGCACTTCAGAGAACATAACAGGTTTTATGTCCAACAAATTTCTTCTCAAGTCTTGTCTCCCACTGGCTGGCTCCAGGTATTTCGTGCAATATGTTCTCAATATCTCCGTCATCCTGTTTATTTACCCATACACACATCAGTGATATCAGCCTCCGTCTACTGCTACTCATGTACTTCGTGTCAGTACGTATAACAACCACCAAGTGTTTTAGGTTCATGATGTCAAGACCAGAAACATACCGTTGATCTTGTCAGTGTTTCACAACTCATGCGTGGTTCAATGTAGCCTATTTATCTTTGCTATTATAAAGAAGGAACTAGTTTCACTAATACTTTGTCCACAGAAGAAGGTTTGTGGAAGATCAAAAGATATTTATGTTTCCAAGAGAATACATGAACTTAACATATGGCTTCCTGTGACTGTCTTGTTATATCTGACTTGTTTCAAATGGTTATCACGGTAATTATCACCCCGTGTCTAGAAATATAAGTTGATATTTTTATTTAATCACAATTTTTTTCTTTAAAAAATTCATCAAAAGAACCGACCCCATGGAGTTCCTTGAGAATCTAGTAATAATGTTCACAATGCATAATTGGCAACTCTGTTATGGATATACAGTGGAAAATTAAATTTTTTTTAGAATTTCACATTATCATTTCATAATGAATAACATTATCAAACCAAAAAAGATCTCGTGTTGGTTTTGTAAAATTATATCATATTAACTCACGTAAGTAAATTATAGGATTATTTCTAGGAAGAGTTGAAATGCGAGTCTTAAGCGTTGACACTCGACGTAAATGCTCACAACAGAGTTTATCATACATGAGGCGCGATGGTAGCCTACTTCCCGGCGCTGCGCATGCGCTGTTTGAGCTGATGCAGTTTTGTGAGGTAGTGAGCGTTGTCCGTCTTGATGGAAGAATAGGTGGTGGCGATGTAGTCCGGCAGCTCAATACCCACTGAAGAGGAAATGATGAACATATTAGTCATCTCTAACTGGTGAGATGTAGATCTCGTAATTTCTAACTGTTGTTGTCTAATGTAATGATCTAACTCAAGCCTGCTAGCACTCTCAGACTTTTCTCAGATTTGTCTGCACAGAAGTTTACGTAGACAAAAATGAGCTGCGCGTTTTTCCTGCACAAACAGCTCAGTTCGCAACAGATTTCAGAGCATGCTTACCGCAGAGGAAGAGCTGCTATCTATTTGTGCTCTGGCATGTGTAGTGAAAAAAGTCGACTAAAATAAGCTGAAAAGAAATTGGTTATCCAGAAAAAAACTAATTTATCATGTAATTTTATTAACAGGATTACAACTGGAGGCTAATGATTGGTATAATTATCTTCGAATTTGCGAAGAAAGATATTTTTTTTTACGGGGATTATCCCACTCGGGCACAGGTCACTGACCCACATCGAGGCCTGGGGGGACGAAAATGTAATAATAATAATAATAGTAATAATAATAATAATAATAATAATAATAATAATAATAATAATAATTCATTGTAAATAAAATTATAATACAAAATACAAAATTTTAAATAAAATAATAATGATAATAATAATAACAACACTGTAATAATAGTAATAGTAATAATAATAATAATAATAATAATAATGATAAAGAACCACAAAGAAATACAAAATGAAAAGAAAAGATCAAAAGTGAGAAACAATATACTGTATGTATGTTGTGTTGTCAAAGTAAAAGAAACAATTGAGACCCTGCAATTGTGTGTAAATGAGGCTGAAAGTCAGATCAGCAACCTGGGACTTGGTCACAATTTTCGTGATGCCATATGGCAGCAGGGTCTACCATTAGACAATACATTATGCTTCCAATATCTTCCCAGGCGGTAGTACCTCCCTGTTTGATTGCTGCCTACTACATACCGCCTACCAGCATTGCTAGTGTCCAATATAGGCTATTTTAGATAAAGAATATCTTGATAAATACTAATGAAGATTAAAGACAAAGTGATAAATTAAAGAACAACCAGATAATTTTTAAATGACACTATTATTTTCTTTAATTTCCTTTTATAATCATTTGGAATAATTACAAATTTCATTCATTATCACATAATGTTAACACTACTGATACTACAGAAAACTAAGCAACTGATCTAAACTAGCCTAAGCACTAGCTGTTTTTTCTGCACAGTCCAAGTACATGCGGGCATCTTTTCTGGCAGGGCTTGATTTTACTGACCTAGCAAACGGTCTGTACAAACCTTCCCTTCACTCGTTAAGATTTCTCTGTGCAGACTTGGTCTCTGCAGATAAATCTGAGAAAAATATGAATGTGTGTAGGAAGCTTTAAAGTACTCGTTTAAAGATCTTGGTTGCCAAAGTGCAATAATACATTTTAACATTCTCTCTCTCTCTCTCTACTTCTTGACTTATCGGGTAAGGTGAAGAGGAACAGTCCAGCAGGGTGGCGCCGGTCGATCGTGTTTTGTTCGTTGTTTTTGTTTACTGTTGTGGCGGGGGTGTGTGTGTGTGTGTGTGTGTGTGTGTGTGTGTGTGTGTGTACAGGCGCGCGCTGCTTATTGACTGTGGTCTGTGTGTGTAATGGGGTAAGGTGGGGGTGGGGTTGAGACGTGGGCAGTGACAAAGTAATGAAATGGTTGTTATTTTCAAGGGTGGAAATCGATGAGTGAGAGAATACATTATGTTTTCTGGGGCTGAAAAGGGGTTTTGATTCCGTCGTCGTGGTGCTCTTTTGACATTTTTTACTGTGACGTAGTCCGCAAAATGTGAACATTCAAAAGGAATTTATTAAGTTGATAATATGCTTGACTAGGAAGCACTGGTATTACTGTACGGATTATATATTTATGTGCTTTACTGTATTTTAGAGAAACAGACAGTTTAACTAAGCAGATGGACAGATTAGCAGAAAATGTGTATAGTCAGAGTCACATAAAGAAAACGTGACGAATGACTGACAACAGAAGCACAAACGCACATGCAGGTACTCAAAGCGTGGTTAAGTAGACAGTATGGAATAAAAAGTAAAAACAAGATCAAGATAAAAATCCTAATTGAATAAAATCCCTGGCAGCTGTTTACCAACGGCCAAAACCCCAACACCGCAGAGTAAATAAAGAGGATAAAATTCAGGTTTACTTTAGTCTTAACGCAATCTTAGATTAGGTGAGTTTTGCTCAATAAAGGTTACTGTATATGAGATTATATTATAAGATAGGAGAGGCTAGGCTAAGTTATGTTGGTTTAGGATAGGATGGGAGCGGTTAGTATAAAATAAATAAGGGAAAGATTAGTTTAAGGGGAAGTGAGTGAAATCCAGGAAATTAGGTGGAGTTAGTTTAAAGGAAATTAAATGAGATTAATTTTGGGTGGTCATCTTAGAAAATGTAAGGTGGCACTTTTCTCCCATCTACAATGAGCGGCGTAGGGGTGTTTAATGCTAGTAATGAATGACGTAACGCAGACAACCCAGAACCGCCATGCCCAGCAGCCTCATTAAACAACTCCTATTTGTGTTTCTTTTCAGTGTTGAGGTGAGAGTTAAGGCAGCGAGCGAGGCGGTAATGGGGGAATTATAATGAGCAAAAATGGTCAACACAGGTGAGTAGGAGGCGGGGGAGGGAGAGGGGAGAAGAGGTGAAGGGACAGGTAGAGTGGGGGTGTAAAAGGGGAGTACCTACTGTAGGGGGAGACAGAAAAGGGGTGAGAGTACAAGGGAGGGAAGGAATGAGACATGTAAGTAACAGATGGCAGTGGCTCTCATTTGATGTGAGAACGACGCCCAAGGTAAATGTCAGTCAATATCTGTGCACACTCACTATGGTGTGGAATGTGTGTACACTCATTGCACTCTGGGTACATATTCTGTGAGTCATTAATGCTGATGACTACAGCCACCTTTATTAACACTGGCAAACACCAGCAGTATGAAGTGATACAGTTAGCATATAATATACTGTATTGTGACACACACACACACACACACACTCACGTCATACGTTTTGTGACAACTGACACATGGCAGTAATATCAATATACAGTACATTATATTTTCCAACAATTCAAATTGATCTGTATATAGGAATAATCAGTACTAATACAGTATGCCTAATCTAGCCTAGCTTAATGTAGGTATAACTTGTCCATGTAGGATAGCGAAAGAAATTAAACAAACTAAGTTCTAACTCATATGCTATAACAATATGCACGAGAAGTTATTCCTGTTCGGCGAAACGTGTTGCATTTATAACTAAATTTCTGTTAGTAAGAATTATAGTTAAGTTTACTGTTTAAAACAGAATTAAAGAAGGAAAATGACTCACGGTAACGCTTGGTGGGCGGCCTGGTGTACCATTGTGGTGAGAGAGGGAGGCGCAAGGTTGTGGGGTGTCTCCTGACGTGATGCGCGGGACGCTGACGTGGGGCACCAGTCGTGGGGAGGCGCGACAGGTGTTGACCTAGGGCCTGGTGGTAACAATGAAGATAGTGAGTGGGTGTAATGGTGATGACGGTGAGCGTCGTGGGAGTGTTAGTGAGAGGAAGGTGAGGAGGAGGATGAGCGCATGGTGGTAGTGAGAGGGAGTATGGTGGAGACAGCCAACATAATGAATTATTCTGGAGCTTCACTGTGTTGTGTCGTGAGGCAGGTCAGTGTGTGTCAGGTGCCAACAATATAGGACTTCCGCGAGCCCAAAATTACGAGGTTTTATGCTCTAATCTATAATTCATTCGTATTAAAATTATTAACTTAACTAGTAAATAGCCAAATTCACAAAACCTTAAAAATATTGCCATGGAAATCTTGATAAAAATAATACGAGTTTTAATTAATATATAACCTTCTAATAACTTCCTACAGAAGACCTGGAGTCTTTATACCCCCAAAGCATATTAAGATGTATTGCATTGATCTACTAGAAGAGTTTCCCAGACTTTAGCTGCGTCTTCCGCTCTTTACATGTCTTAGTCTCTGACTCACTAACTCATTCCCTGCCCCCCCTAAGTTATTATTTGAACTTTCTCTTATTATATTCAGGCTATTGTTTGGTAACACCATTCCTGTATATAAAGGCAAACAACTGTACGGTATATAAGCTTCCAGCACACCGCCTGTATATGTAAGCCCTTTCATAGATAACTTACCTGCAGTAGCAGGGAGGGACACCAGGTGTTGTCATCAGATAGGTTGTCCCTGCAAGAGTCACCTGCGTAGCCCATCATCACTTCTTTTCCTTCACTCTCCCCTTTGTTGCTCTTGTCTTGGGCGTTGACGGTGTAGCGATGGGCATCTCCAGCGCTCTGATAGGCGTTATCAGAGCTCTGATGGGCTTTATTGTGAAGGGTGTTGCCGTCGTTGTAATGGGCCTCTCCACTTTTCTTGTTGACAGAATTGATGTTCTGGAAAGTGTGACTCAAGTACTGGGGTAGGAAGTACTCCTTCATGTACTGCCGTGCGTCGGTGTCCTGTGGGTACTGTTGGAGAGTGCCTGCGTCCTGATTACCTGCCCAAGGGTACTGACGGAAGGAGTTGAGGTTGGTGTGTACATTTGCTATGTGTTTTTGAACCCTGTCAGGGATTCCGCGGAAGTACTGTTGTAGGAAACCCGGATCCTGGAGAACGACGTCGAAATACTGTTGAAGGGCGTTAGCGTCTTGACGAATGCTGTTGAGGTACTGTTGCACGACGCCAGGATCTTGGAGGATGTACTCCAGATAGTTTCTGACAGTGTCGGGATCTTGTGGGTTATCGTCCAAGAACTGCCTGAGAGCGTCGTTGTTTTGTTGGATGTCTTCATAATACTGCCACGTATCATCCGGATCTTGTTGGATATCGTCCAAACGCCGAAGAACATCGTCATGATCTTGTATATTGTCTAAGTCTTGGATGATGTGGCTGGGGTGGCTGGCGGAAGCGGCCTGGGTGGACTGGAGGTGGTAGCGGGCAGCAGCAGGAGTCAGGTGTAACAGAACTTGCAGAGTGACGACGGGCAGGAGGACCACACATCCCAACACCACTCTCATGGCTGCAGACACACACATGATATAGTTATGATTCACACTGAGGAACAAAACCAGCTCGAGTGATATCATCCGCACAATAACAACTATCACTACACAGCTTCTAGTAAATTGTCAATGTGATAAAGCTATCTGGGGAGAGACCAAGTGTTCTCTGAAACTGATGATTCAAGGCAAATTAATAATGCAAAGAAAATATATGGATAACCCTCAAGACCTGTCAGAGTAGCTCAGCGTGTTTCTCATTGCTTATATATAAAGCTGGGTCATTGGTGTGCCTCGCTGAACACGCGTAGCTTTTATTTGAAGACAAAAATAGTGTGTGTGTGTGTGTGAATAAAGAACAGGAGGCAACGGAGCGTAACCACAATCTGGAACAAATTAATGTGAAGCTGGGGGAAGAGAGAGAGAGGGGGAGGGGTAAAGAATAGGGAAATTGGGGGGGAAGAGAAGTGGAGGAGAATTAGTAGTCAGGCTTCACACTCACTCGCCCTACCAAATCTCATTTTGTTTTGTGTGAAGGTTCTCCCTAAAGGACATTGGGGGTTCGGCGGAGGAGGAAGAGGGGAGGAGAGCTACTAGCGTGTTTAAAATTAGTTCTTTACGGCAACACTGGGAGGTGGGTTGAACACGATGAGTTTATGACGGCTGGTGGTGACACAGTGGCAGGTTTGTGAGGTGATCATGTAACGTTAATTTGTGGTGGCGGTGTGAGACTACATGCACGGTACTGTAATCTCTTGTCACGCCTGCACCCTGCCACACACGTCTATACCTTGTGACACACGCCCACGCCCTGTTACACACACACACCCACGCCCTATCATACACACCCACACCCTGCCAAACACACCTACACCCAGCCACACGCGCCCACACCCTGTCATACATTCCCTCAACCTGCTACACACGCCCACACCCTCTCACACACGCCCATTTCTTGCTACACACTCCCACATCTTGTCACACACGCCCTCACCTTGTCATACATGTTCATGAAATGTCCCTTCACGCCCACACCTAACCACATATGCCCAAAACCTGCCACACACACACTCACACTCTGATATACACATTCACACTGCCACACACACACACACACACCTATACTACCACACCCACTCATACTCTGCTATTCACACTCACACTCTACCACACACGCACACACACACTCTGCCCCCCCACACACACTCACGCTCTGCCCCACTCACTCTCATACTCTGTCACACACACTCGCATACTCTGCCGCACACACTCTCATACTCTGCCGCACACACTCTCATACTCTGTCCCTCACACACACACTCACGCTTTGCCACACACACACACTCACGCTTTGCCACACACACACTCACACGCTCTGCTACATACACACACGCTATGTCACACAAACTCACTCTGCCATACACACTCACACTACCACACACTCACTCTCTGCCACACAAACAGGGCCAAAACCCGCAAATGCTCGGCCAACATGGAAAAAGGATGGAATATTTGCTATTTTGCAAAATGACTGGCAATATTGCTGCTCAATTTAAAAAAACGCCAAATAATAGTTTTACCAAGTCATATCATAACTACAAGACTATTGGTGAATGTCATAGTTATGGTAAGTCAAGGTAAGAAGAGAGGATTCGTTGGCCTGTTAACGAACTATCTTGTTCAGCAGTTTAACCACTAGTCATGACGGCCTCACTGGAGGCAGTAGTGAGGTGATGCGGTAACCTCCGCGACACCAGGTTTATGTGCCTGACCTGTCCTTCCCGCGCTCCCATCATTACCAACAGTGCCCGTGTGGTGTACCCGAAACAGAGAAAGGAAAAGCGGACAGTGCATCAAGTTTGTTATCGAGGGATAAGTACGAACGCATTATAAATAGTTTGTATGAACTTGAAAAATCGGAGTCGTAAAAGACTCTGAAAAACTATCGCGTGTTAAGGTAGTATGAAGTATTAGTACAGTAGAAGGAACCACTGTGCGAAAGTTATGAAAATGGGGACTTCTAGAATTGTCTGTGCTGAAGATCAATTGGATATAATCAAAGCCGCTCAACTCGCTCATGGGTATAGAGGCGGAAATATTCTTTACAACAAGTCAAAACATGTTAACATTACAATAGGTCAGATAACACCGTACCAGCAGTGTGTCAATTGAAGAAGACTACAGTAGTGTCCGGAAGTATCTGGTTATTAAGCCAACCGTATCCAACAGCATGTAATTACGATGCCAGGTAAATAAGCAACTTCTGATTTATCTATTTGTGATTATTTTGCTATAATATGTATTGAAACTTTACTGAAATTGCGATGTGTAACCTAAGAAACGCAGTAAGTTGGTTGGGTGAAGTCTAGTCTGACTACTGTTACAGAAAGGTTAAGACGCAACACACCTACAAGCAAATGTCGCTCCAACACAGTTATAATTTACGGTAACCTGTGGTGTAATTGGTCCTTATGCTCGTCTCGCAAGCGAGGGGTATCGGGTTCGATCCCCGGGCAGGATAAAACTATGGGCAAGTTTCTTTGCAGGATTTGTCTGTCTACCCAGCAGTTCACCCCCAAACAATATTTTAATCCACTTCTCCTGGATTTTGGTTAAAATTTGACCAAAAGAAAAAGAAATGGATGACACGGGTCGTCTTTGTCTCCGTTTACTAATGCTGACGTTAGTGTCTGGGTGTGACTGGTTAAGAGCTACAGTGATAAAGTTTGTTCCACAGATCTGTCCATAAAATGAAGGGGTCATATTTTTCCAGTGTCCATGTAGCTGGCGGACTTCATCTCTTGTGTTAACGATAAAGTTGCCATAGTGGAAAAATTAAGTGGATCGTACGTGCGTACGACTTTGGCAAGAGGCCTCGGAAACGCGTTTAATAAGCCCACTCCTGTGAGGGGAGCTGGCTCCCGAACGTGTTCACCTAGCTCCAGAACGACTGAGAAAGCGGCTCCAAGTAACTTATTTTATTTCGGTAATTACAGTATAATTTCGACGTTATTTTATACCAACACTAAATGCATAGTATCGAAAAGTGTGTGGTTGTGGCCTGGTGACTGAACCTTTGCAGTGGCATTTTTCGAGATTGAGGGTGAATTGGGCCCTAGATCTAATAGGCCTTAACCTAATCATGAGGATTAAAGTGTCATAGGTTTGGGACCCATACGGCCAGTTACACTTTACGGCTGATCAATTAAACTGGAAGCTGTACTATATAACACTGTTGTTAATAATATATTAACTGAGTCCTCAACAAAATTATGACAACGTTTTTTAAGAATCGTAACTGGTGTGTGTGTATAGGGGGTGAAGCCTGTATTCATCCTTAAGTCCTCATGGTTAGGGATTACTTTCATTAGGGACGAAGCAAACCGTACTTCTAGTGACTATATAACATTTGTGTAATTATTTCGTGACTCGTCGCCGCCATCCAAGCTATAAATGTTTCAAATGTGTAGTTATAATTTAGGAGTCGGGAGCTGTGTTTCAGGGAGTCGGGAGCTGTGTTTCAGGTTGTGGCAGTTTTAAATGTGTACCTGAAGTGGTTTTATAATAATCCAAGGAACCGTATTTCAGCTTATGACCGCTCTGATTGTGTAGTTGAAAAAGTTGTTTTTAAGTGAATTAAATCGAGAGCCTCGGTGTTTGTTCACTCAGAACTTTTAAATCAAAGACAGCGGGAAGGATGCTGAACTTGGCTCTCTTTTCCGAGTGTATTGTCTTACCTGTGCTAACTGTTTGCTGATGTAGGTGTCCTCAGTTACAGCTGTTGGCCACACCTGCCCACGACAACTGCTACTGCGAACAACACAGCCTGACCCGGCCTCCCGCGCTTTTATTTCCTCCTCTTGAAGGCGGGACTCGTTCCCTGGCCAATCACCGCTCGCCACGTCACCAATGCACGTCTTTCCAAGATAGAGGGATGGACCTGTGACGTAATGTTGATCTTTTGTCTTATTTTTGTATGGATTTCATGTATTTCAACTTTTATTGGAAGAGGCATTGAGCGAAAATGTGTGTTTAAAAAAAAGTTCCACCCACGGGGGTCCCACCAAATGGACCAGTCGGCAGGCGTCTAAGTTCTTTATTGTTGGCAAAAAGTAAATTATTTTGTAATAAAAGTTAAAAAGAGCCGGAGGAAAGAGGTGACTACCTGAGCTCCAATACCGGGTGAGGGACCGTGGGTGTGCTCTTGGTGGGGGACGGGGAGTGACCCCCTATTCATCAGCGTCGAAGCAGTGGCAGGCGGAAGTGTTCAACTTCTACCCTTATCTTTATTACACACACAAAAAAAAATAGTCACCGCCGTAAGACAGGACGACGCATATCTTAAAGGATTGTCAAGGAGATTTCCAGTGTTTTGTGGTAAAAACCTTTTCATTATTATTTTTGTTATTGTTTATTATTATTATTTGTGATATTCAGGATGTGATCTACGTTTTTTTCACGATTCAGGCCAATAAATACTTCTTATTTCCTCCTTCATCCTTTCATAATCGCCACTGTCGTATTTGATCCTTGGCCTGCTCTCATCATGTGCCAAGTGTGTAACGTGGTCACCATACCTTCCTCATTGGTTATGATAAAGTCCAGCGGTTTGGGTGTTTGGGCCTCTCTATAGTGAAGCAGATGTTTAACATGTTGTAATAGAAAATTGTTTCTCAGAGTTTCTACAAAAATAATCACATGATTAGCAAGGTAATTTGATGTAATTTCGTTCCTCCAATCGATGTCGCCATAGTCCAGTTCCCCATGACAAGGAGGTGGGTAAGAGTTCGAGCGCTATTGCTCGTAGGTTGCAATTCGGGTACCTACATATGCAACCAACAATAAGTAAGTCACTTCCCTTCAATTTAGTTTTTCACTACTTAGACCTCAAAAACCTCCTCTCCCTGCGCCCTCACCTGGCCTGGTTGAGGGTGTTGGTTGTCATCGCTGGTTGAGGGTGTTGGTGGTCATCGACGGTTGAGGGTGTTGGTAGTCATCGACGGTTGAGGGTGTTGGTAGTCATCGACGGTTGAGAGTGTTGGTGGTCATCGTTATATATTGTACGATGAATGACTACGAAACTATCCGAAACGGCGACGAAATCCCTCAAGCAACGAATGTACCACAATTTACCCCTCCCACCCAGTCCCTCCACCCCAATCCCCCCAACCCTACTCCTAAACTTCCCACTACCTCTATCCCAACCCCACTCACCCCACACCCACTCCCTCAGCCCCACTGCCCCACCCCATCCCACTCACCCCATCCCACTCCCTTCACCCCTCGACCTTGGCCTGGTTGGGGAAATTAGTTAACTGTGTTGCTGCCTGGCCCACACACCTGCGAGGAGCCACACCTGCGCTCACTTGCTGCTTAATACCAGCACCTGTGGCTACCGACGGGCGCTCCTGGGGTGCCTGTTAGCTGGTCAGTAATGAAGGCTCTCTACCAACCTGTTGACCGATCACCTGCAGGGGCTCTACATTATAGCCGTAGTATGCATTGATTTTAGAAGTCTTCACTGGCGTGCAGGAAGTGTTCTAGAGCACGTTGGTCCATAATCACGGCCCGTTGAAAACAAGTGATTGCGTGTGTTCAAACAAATGTGTGCTCTGTGATTAGGAAATTACGAACATTCAGAAACGAGTGTCGTCGAGCGTTCACAAACATATCGTGTTCAGCGAGTGTTTCCGGTCGTAATCAGTGTTCATGAGATTCAGAAACGAGTGCATCGTCTTCAACAAGTGCGTATTTACAGGCCATGTTCAGTGAGATTCAGGAATCTGTAGACCGTAATTAACAATAAGACTAGAGATTAACTAACACTAAAATGATAAAGGCGGTGATGAGTATGGGGGGATTAATTGGCGAATTTTACTTGGTCAAGTTTCACGCAAGTCCTGCCTCTGTAACCAGTTACACACAGTAATTTATTCACACTTTTTGTAAAACAGACAAACTTTTAGAAAATACGAAAGTAAAGAAACTTGACATAAAGACCAATTTGATAAGCGAAATCGCTACGCTACTGTGTTTCAGACACAAATCAACCATTCCTAATAAGGCCTAACCTACAATAGCTTATCCAGTGTTACTTTGACTAGGTGAGGTTTATTAGCTTATGTTCGTTTACAGTAATATAAATTGGTTTTCAATATTGTAAAAAATTATTTTCAGAAGCTTCATTAATTTCACGATATATCTGTGTCCCATGAAATCTTAACATCTGGATAGACAAGCTGGATAGACATTGTTGGTTGACTTCTTGAGAGGATACAATAGTGAGCAGATTACTAATGTTGACATACAGTCACTCATTAACTTTTCAACACTCATTACCATATCAAAGGCCGGGGTCACCAGACGGGTAAGTCCCCTCTCCTGCTCAACGGTGCTGTGACAGGTGTAAGAGGGCCAGGAGTGTTGGGTGTGCAGGGAGCGAGAAGAGGGAGAGTGTGGGTGGGAGAGTGGTGAGAAGAAAGGTAAAATGAGTGATATAGGAGGGGTAGAAGATGCGTAGTGGTGGCTTGTAGGAAGGAGTGGGTAGGTGTAAGAGAGAGGGCGAAAATGAGGCTATGAGTATGAGGGAGGGTGAGAAGGAGGCTATGAGTGTGAGGGAGGGTGAGAAGGAGGCTATGAGTGTGAGGGGGGTGAGAAGGAGGCTGTGAGTGTGAGGGAGGGTGAGAAGGAGGCTATAAGTGAGGGAGGGTGAGAAGGAGGCTATACTTATGAGGGTGGGTGAGCAGAAGGCTATGGGTATGAGGAAGGGTGATAAGGAGGCTTTTGGATATGAGGGAGGGTGACACGGAGACTATGAGTATGAAGGAGGGGGGCAGGGAGGGTATGAGTATGAGGGAGTGTGACAGGGTGCCTTTGAGTATGAGGGAGGGAGACAGGGTGCCTATAAGTTCAAGGGAGAGAGAGTGTACATGGGCGAAGAAGCGAGATGAACTTGTGAAGATAACATTCAGTACCTCAGTTTGTTGTGGTTCACCAAGTTTCACCACTCGCAGACACCTGTAGGAGGCGCTCACCATGACGGAGCAATGTGTGGGCGGCGCGGGCGTGGAGGAAGGCGTGGACTTCGGCGAGGATACGGACTCTTGGGAGGCGCGGGCGGTGGAACTTTTCACATTGTGTGACAGAGAGTGTAAAGGTTTCGTTACCAAGAGGGACCTTCAGGTTAGTAAGCTGTGTGTGTGTGTGTGTGTGTGTTCTAGTATATGAGTAAGTATACTAATACATGCACATGTGTGTAATATATGTGGGTGTATATTTAGACAGGTTGTGCCTTGAATACCAACACTTGTGAAATGATTTGTACTGCACATGAAACTTATATAGAAGGAAATGAATGCATGCAGGAAGTAAAGAAACGCATGTGTCCATGGAGTATTAACACTGCTGAAACATTGTGGAGTGGATGAGAAGGCAGATCATGCAGGAATAAGATATAGTAATAAGTTATAATAAAGAGACAAAACTTGACGACAGCGGAAATGGTACTCGAAGTTCAAGTGCATTAGAATTAAGTGTGTGTATCTATGTAGGAAAATATACGCATCCTTGGGAACAAAATGTGTGAGCACAGGTATTAAAACGTTAAAGTAAATTGCCTGGTGGGGCGAGTAATTTAATGTGAACACCTGTGCCAATACTATCACTACTGACGCTGCCTCCTGATGACCGACCACGCGTACCACCTCCACCATGCTAATTATCCCCACACCTTACCTGTGACAGTAACTAATCATTGTCTGATTACTTGTAAGAAACTAAATGCTTAGCCTCTGCATGTGTACTACTAGAAGGGACTTTGAAAGAGACGCAATTTCTAAAGGGGGAACTCTCGAAATTTGAAACCTTTTGGAAGGGAAATTTCTTGGACGAAGAGTTAATGCAACCAAACCCAAAAATAATGTGCCCACTACCAAGACTTCAGGGACTCTGCCACAGAACATGCTACTCTAGTTGATATACATCACCATCAACTTCAGAGTAATACCGTGTCCTCGTGTTCTTGTCACTCACTGATAAAATTGTAACGGAGTTGAGGAGCCATTTCGGTGAAAATAACAGCACCATGAACGGGATCAACAGCTTGAATACCAGAAATAATACTTTCCTCAACATCTGAAGTCATTTGTTGAGCATTACAAGTTAGTCGGGTCGATGGACTATGGAGTTTTTTAATGAAGGAATATATAATTTATTGGTTTATCTTGACTCCTTATGTTGTCTGGTGTTGTAAGCCATTTGATGTTACCCTTGAGCAATCTTTTCTAGGAGGTTTAATTCAAGATGGCCGCCAAATCATCATTTGGGACTGATCTAAGCTTATATACATCAATACACCAGGAGAGCTGATCTTGGACTGTATTCCTATGTTTTCTGTGTCTACTGACTATATAAGATTTCATTTTATACAAATGTATAAGTGAAGCAGTCATCTTAGGCTTTAAGACGGTCGCCGTTTAGAGTGACACGACTTGTATTTGTCCGTATCTCTGGCCTCGATTGGCATACAGTAGAAGGTTCATCTTGGGATCTATTCCAATGTTTTCCGAGTCTATTGATCCGATGGCACGACATACAAAGGTGAAGGAACATGAGCCACGTTTGGTGAATACTGTACTGTACTACTGTATTTACTCTGAAAGAAACTGTAGAGGCTTGAACTCGGGAAGCACTATTATATGATTGGGTTATATTGTCAAAACCTAGAAATTGTTCATATACAGTACAGGTTAGGTAATTGTCAGTAATGGAAATGGAAGTCTCACATGAAGCACAAATAAAGCTTTAATGCATGGGCATGGACGACATTTATTATGTCAAGCTGTGTCGGTATGAATGGTAATAAAAATATTTATTTACCGACTTAATTTCAATAATTAAATAAAAAATAGATTAGACTCCTTCATCTAGAATGTACAAAAGTAAATAAAGTCATCATAATATATCATCATATTCTCTAAATTCAGCTGCCATCATCTCCATCTTGTTATTTGATCTGAATCTTAAACAAATTTGAAACAATATAATAATTATTGGAGTGAAAAACCAAGTTAGTGTTTTTGTTCAGTTTAAAAGCTTGTATCATTGTGTTAAACATTGGTCTAGGATATTCATTTGAAGAAAAAACTATTTGTAGATGTTAATTTTGAGATTGAGTACAGTACAGAAAATAAAAGTACACTTTCAAATATCTCTTTATTCGTTAATCATATCCCATACGTTTCCTTCTGTTTCCAAAATCAAACTTTGCCTTCCCAAGTCTATCTCTTTGCTCCCTCTTCCTCTCAAGCCTCTCCCCCCTCTCCCTCTGCCGCCTCCCAAGCCTATCTCTCTGCCACCCCTCCACCTTCCCCTCTCAGAATTCTTGAGTTGCCACTGAGTCTCCGTCTAGTATTAAGGAAACTGCCTCAATCTAGTACTAGATATAAGAGGAGGGAAGTGACTGTGACGTTTCTTTAGAAATATTCATTCTTTGTCATTTTTGTCATCGATCTTTTCAACAGAGACTGTGGGGTGAGCTGCCACTGGACCCAGACGAGTTTGAGCGTGTGTTTGACTCTCTGGATCAAGATCACAATGGCTTCCTCTCTCTCGAGGAATTTACTGATGGTTTCGGTACTGTGTGTGAACCTTGGTGTTGTGTTTTATAAATACTACCTTATAATAGGGTTCATGTCTGCCTTCGCCTTGCATACTGATAAAAATTCTGTAGTATATCTATTTTACTTAAATGAAGGCTTTCTGAAATACAAGTACAAGTATCGGTGTTTAGCTGATACACTCTTCTGGGAACGATATCATTAACATTTTAGGCAACAATCTATGTGTGGGAGTGGGAGTAACAGAGGTGTGCCGTCAGGTTCACACCTGGGTCTGGTGGTGGAGTTCCGGGCGGAGTCGTCGTCCAGCAGCGGATGTGAGGGTGAGGCTGAGGCTCAGAGGCAGCAGGAGCAAGAGGTTAAAGAGGGGATCATCAGTACCCAGCAGCTTGACACCATCCTGAACAGCCTGGCCGGCCAAGACCTCGACTCAAAGTTAGTCACCTGACGAGGCTGTAAACTGGAGTGTAACGTAGTAATGACATGAGGCTTAAGTTTAACCTGGATATGGGAACAACTGTTTATGACGTAAGGTTGAGCATCTGGTGTGAACTTCATTACACTTGCAGTTCGGCAGTGGTGGAGGCAGTGTGGCGGGAGGTGTGTGGTAGTGGGGATGGCACCCAAGAAGACGCCAGGCTGGAGAGACTTGTGGCAGCACTGCTTCAGGAGTTGTCCCGGGTTAGAGCTGACCACGCACACCTTGAAGCTGCCCTTGCCACCAAGACCGACCAGTACAACCAGCAGGTCAGTATCTTACACCTTCACAAAATGTACTATCTTGACCTCCTCTTACATCATATAACTTCTTACAGTCTTAGCACCTCTCCCAGTGTCACTGCCTCTTACAGCTTGTCACCACTTACTCACAGTACCTCTCTCAAAGTCAGTACCTACCGGTGTGTAACTTCTTGTCACACACTGGGTGCTCATGTTTGCTTTAAAATTAACATTGTGTAGGAGTTAAGCGTATTTATTGTGGAATAGTCAGAGCAGGTTATTACCTACCTGTGATTGAAATTAACGGTGACCCCATTCCTACAATAAGGTGTTAATTTGAAGTCGAGTCTCTTGAGACGACAACGCAGATGTCACTGTATATTGCCTCCTCGGAGTTAATAGGATTATCTTCACTTCCACTGTCAGTTCACTGTTGTATTAAAGACCTTAAGAGTAACACGTTAGTGGTGGCAACAGTAACTGTTAGCACACCTCATACCTCTGTAACACTAAACAATCGAGGCAGAAGATATCGGCGAAGAAATTTTAGAGCTGTAACAGATATCTCAACCGTCACGCCATACAACATATTTATGCAGAAATAATTTAAATTATTTCTTTACACAAGGAAAGCAAATGGATTTTAAAGATTTAAAATTTTCTTCGATGTGATATTATAATACAAATTAGTATAAGATTAAGTTTTAAGGTGGAGAGAATTTGTGTCTTGGTGCAGGTGTCGCAGCTGTATGAGGAGTTGGAGACACAGATCAGCGGGGAGGAGACCCAAGCTACCAAGGAGCAAAACCAGAGGAGCGCCCGAGCCCTTGCCCTGCTTGAGGAGGAGGTGAGGAGGGTGGCAAGAAGGGAGTGTGTGTGTGTGTGTGTGTGTGTGTGTGTGTGTGTGCGGGCATGTTAGCTGAAAAAATTACATGATATACTGAAGCAGGTACAGTAATTCATCCAAAAGAAAGCAGCTCAGAGAACCTGGCATAACAAGGTTGAAGAGCATCTAGAAGCATTTATCAACAGGGATGAACTAGGGGCTATGTATATACCTATGATTAAGCTCTCCATAACAATGCTTGTGATAATAAAAAGTCAATTGGTTAGGGGTAGTTATTAAAGAGAGAGAGTCACATATGATACTGCATGCGTGACTTGATATTATAGTGCAAACTAAAAAATAGTCACTAGAAAAATAATTATACAAGAGAATGTGACCTACTACAGCCCCAGGTGGCGTGGAGGTACAGTACTGTAACATCATCTATGTTTGCAGGTAGCAGAGCGTGAGAGAGCACTGCAGGCCCTGGAGGAGGAGCAGCAAGTGTTACGGCAGCAGTTGGAGCAGATGGCAGCGACAGAGGCGGTGGCCAGGCAAGACAACTCTTACCTCTCGCAACACGTGGTTAGTTCTCCCTCTCTCACATATTATCCTGTTGTCGAATATTTAATTGTCTAAAAATATGCCGAGTTCTGATAGTTTGGTTGCACTTCCAGGTTGTGTGATTGTAGTATGACGATACAGTATTGATAAAGGGAAATTAGCATGTGATATATATTGTGTGGTCATAATGCTTCCTTATTGTGTGTGAGTGTGTCTTAGAATATTTTAAAGTGTGTCACTATTATACAACAAGGACCGACTGGAGGAGGAGCTAGCTACTAAGGATGCGGTGGTGCAGGAGTTGACTGTTGCTCTGGAGGCACTCAAGAAGAACACCAAGAATGAGAAAATACGACGGGTGCAACAGGCCTTCAAGGTGAGACTTCTAGTTTTGGGGTGTGCTCAGTCAAAGAGTGCAAGAGAGCCGAACTGAGGAACATGGACTTTGTATATCGTGAGCATGCGGGTGGGGGGGGGGGGGGGGGGGGGCTGGCAACTTCCTCCCCCAGTCCTTTAAAGGGCAAGTGGGAATAAAACCATCCCTAGTTAGCTGGGCGCTGGCCTCAGTAGTTCTTATACAAACCAGGCTGTTCTTTATGTTTAGTTCCCGTAGTGTCCCAGAGGGCACTGAGCACTGTGTTATCACATGACTTTCATGTATTAATCTTCAATCAAAAATAACTCTTTAGCCCATGAACTGTCAAATTCCTGTATTCCCAAACTACAGTGCTATAAAGTGTTTCATCCAGTGATCAGAAGCATCATAATGAATAAAATAAAGTCCAAACAAACCACCAAAATTCTATCTTACATCTATGACTATAATGCAATCATGTTCAGTTATATTAATTAACTAATATAGTTCTTTCAACTGCTAGAACTATTGAGGATGTTCTTTCCCAATTACAATAACAAAACAAAACAAAGAAACAGCCTCGAGAATTTTGTGATTTTTCCATTTTGAATTTAGATTTTACTCAGAATATTACCAGAGGTACTTCTGAACAAACTTATTCAAGTTTTATATTTAAAAAGTTATAATTATTTTAATTTTAATTTGAATTCCATAAGCACCGGGTTACTTAATCAATTTCAAGACATTTAAAGTTACAACGCTCCAGGTTAAGTTTACGTCTACAATGTTTTGAAGATAATACATTGGGCCAAGTTGACTCCACCATCTGATATCTAGTACATTTCTTCCAACATAACTCTTTACCAGCTAGATGCCAGTGATCAGTATGGCACAAATTCTGGTGGATATCAAAGGGTGGAAGAAATGTGGTTCACTGATTGCTCACTAGTTTATCGAAACAAAAGAGTTCTTGCTAATTGATGCCCTTTCAAGTGTTGAAAGTTCCAAGTGTTTTTTGTTTTGTTTTTTTAACACTCGTATATTTAAAGGTAAGTGAGGGGATTGCAATGGAGAGAGAGAGTCTGGTGACCCAGCTTGACATTTTGCGGACCATTAACACTCAGCTGAGGGATGAACAAGACCAGGCCAGCCAGCCCCCCAGCAGGTTAGTCTCCTTGTTTACCTTTCCACCATCATATCCTTGAGGTAGACCAGTGTAGCTTCTCTAGGAATCATGTGATATTGTAATTTTTGTCATGTAATAATATTTTAAGTTATTAGCGAGATGCAGTCTTGTGGGGTTGTGGATCAATGTTCATAACTCGCCTTTGATGTGATTCTAAACTTTTGCAAAGGGTCTATCACACTTGGCAAGATTTTACATTCCTCGGGAGAATGTGGCAATACTGCTGTTCTTGATCAAATGTTCTGCCTGAAAACTGGTATCTGAGGAAAACGTAATGTAAGGGAGTTTTCGGGCAAGGTTTGACTACATATCAGGTCCAATTGAGGTTTTATAATATTTGTAATTAACAAGCATTGATTTTATTAAAACAAACTAAGAATATTTTTAGACATTCAAATGAAAATTACAGATAACATTTCATATGACTTTTGTTTATATCTACTGAGCGTGGCCAGTGTGGATTCTCAAACCTCACGAATTACTTGGTCAAGGGACTCTGAAACTTCTTTCTTTGTTGATAAGTGAAGGAAGACAGTGTGTTGCGGGATTTAAGACATCCATTGTATCCCAAGAAAAGAGACGGTGATACGCAAACGGTGCTACAACTGAGCGTGTGATTGGAAAAGTCGGTTTTATGACCGAGAACGGAGTAATGAGAACCGAGAACTGTGGATTTTTGCCCAGTGATACCACCTTAAGAAAGCTACTCATGTTTAGTCCACTACACTAGGAAACAACAGTGGAAAAAATGACTTCAGGTGTCTTGTCCCTTCTCTACTCTCAAACAGTTAAGGGGACTTATAGCTTGACTTGGGCCCAACCCTCGTCAACGCACTTGGGAAGATCAGTGTCATTATTTGTTTTTTTTAAATACATGTGTATTATGTATGAAGTATGAATTTTCTTGTTGAGCCAGATGTAAGGAGAGTGAAGGTGGAGGAGCACCAGTGCCAGTCAGCCCAGCCACCAGCCCACACTCAAGAAGTGACTCTGACTCGCTAGTTGCCACCACGCCCACCACGGCCCCTTTGATGGACCACACTCACACCACCACCGTTACACTACCACCACGCCCACCATACATCCTCCCAGTGCAGGACACTTACACATCACTTAATGCATCTCATTGCCTCATCCACAATATCCGGTAAGAAGTTGATATTAATTTTCTTTGTAAGAGCCATAAAACGGTTTTCCAGTTTAGTGTATAACAGGGTGATCAGTGCACATTATTTTCTAAACACTCTTGTTCTCTTACTCGGCAAAATATCAAAATGGTGTTTTGAAAGGGTGTCTTAGTATAGTTTAATTGTATTTTTTTTTAACTTTTACAATATTGACAGATTGTATGAATTTCTGTACCTTGACGTTATAATGTTATTACTGCGCTTCAACAACTACCAAGGTCTTTAAGCGCGTAACAAAGTTAGTAATTACAATAGTTCATTAAATATTGAAAACTAAGAGATAGAACATCTGTTCCTGTAAATCAGATAGTAGGCAGCTATCAAACAGGGAGGTACTACCGCCTGGGAAGATATTGAAAGCATAATGTGTTGTCTAATGGTAGACCCTGCTGCCATATGGCATCATAAAAATTGTGACCAAGTCCCAGGTTGCTGATCTGACTTTCTGCCTCATTTACACACAATTACAGAGTCTCAATTGTTTCTCTTACTTTAACACAACATCCATATACCGTTTCCCACTCTTGATCTTTTTTAATTTATTTATTTATTATTATTATTATTATTATTATTATTATTATTATTATTATTATTATTATTATTATTAATTATATTTTCGCCCCCCTGACCCCGATGTGGGTCCGTAAAAAAAGACCCAGCGAACAACAGAGCATCCTTCCCCCCACCCTTTCCATTGTATACACAAACGTTTTTTTTCCTGTCTCCTTCTTTCCTCTATTTGCCTTCTCGCTACACAGTTGTTTCTATTATAATTCTTAATTTTTGGTGAACTTGTGTAATAAGTTATAACGTCAACGCCAGCTCTCATTTCTTTGTGTCCTTACCTGCCTTAAGTCGTCCCTGGTATGCTGATTCTCTCACAAGTCAGCAGTACCCTTAGCTTCAAAGATAATACATGAACAATAGATAAATGATGGTAACCATATCACACAGGTAATTTATATGCCATTAAGACTTTTACATTAAAGATTGAATGGACAGTTGTCTTTCTTGTTTAGACTGTAATAACTGGTATTTTTTCTATTATATTTGTAAAATCTTGTCCAGCATACAGTCGACTCTTATGATAACATTATTTTGGCAGGCGGACCACAGGTAGTGTTCGAGCCGCGGACTGTGAACATGATGAGGAATACTTTGTGGTTAGTACAGTGCCTGTGTGTCAGTGCCTGTGTGTCAGTGCCTGTGTGTCAGTGCCTGTGTGTCAGTGCCTGTGTGTCAGTGCCTGTGTGTCAGTGCCTGTGTGTGTTAGTACCTTTGTGTTAATATTTCCGACTCCGTCATACAATGATATAATAACTGGTGAAGTGGAGGAAAGGATGAATTATCATTATAATTATTATTATTATTAGCATAAAGTGTAAGCAGATCCAACTGAGAATAAACTGTTAATATTCTCTTTCTTTTTATCACATCTTTCTCTATATTATCAAAGGCAGGATTCCTGTGGTGATAAGGCAGATGGGAAATACTGTAAAGAAGATTAGTATTAGTTAGGTGGTGAAGGTAAGTAATGGTAGGGCCTGAGAAGGAAAGAGTGAATTTGTATGGTGGTGAGAAAGACAAGGAAGTGTTATGGATTGATATATGTAAGAGGGGCCATTCTTCTAGTTGGTCAGTTATGACATATTGAATTAAAAGATACTTTATTAATGTACTGCATATTTATTTGATGTGATTAGACTGTGGATGACGAGGTCAGCCAGGAACCAGTGTTACCTCCGCTAATTGCCCCCATGGAAACAAGTCTCCTGCAGGAACTTCTGCAACACCCACCCCTCTGTGTTTCCTGTGGGGGAACACTTCCTGATAACATGGGGGATACTTCAGGTATACCACCCGTGTATATAAACTGTACCATACACACTAACAAGCAGTGTTACTATACATACACACTTGTGAGAAGCACGCTTCTTTTTTCTGGTCTGATATAGACATTAGAAAAAAAATAAGCAGTTTTGCATGCTGATAAAAAGACAGCCATGACTCTTGCTGTGATACATACGAAATGAATAAATCCCTTGGAGTGAGGGTGTTATGAGTCTAGTAAATAGATCTCATGGAGTGTACAGTACCGACAAAAGTCCATTTTATGTAAATTTTATCTAGCAAGAGTCATGTCCGACCGATCATTTTCCCCAATTGGTCCTGTAAGTTAAATCAAATGATCCATCATCCCGATCCTCGCTTCACCTCATATCTTAAAGCTTAACTGTTAACCATTTTAGAGCAAGAGAATAAAGTTTGTGTTAATTTTTTTCTTTTTAGATTTAGATTTTTTTAATAAAGATGAACAAGAGATTCTCTAAATTGCCTTCAGTCATCCCATTCTCTCTATAATATTCCCTCTAATATATGGCGTAAAGAATGAGTCCTCACCATAATTTTTATTGATATCTATTATGAGTATCAGAACTATATTAAATTACAATTTCTGTCTTGAACAACTATCTTTGATTTCAGATATGGCAAAGGCTTCATCACCAAGGCTAAGGCAAGAGTCCATGACGCAGACATCACCCATTGAGTCACTTGAAGACTTACCTGCTAAAGTATTAATGTCTGCTGAGGCATCGCCTACAAAGGAACAGTCTACACCACCTGAGGAAGATGTTGAAAGCTCGATAGTAGGATCCACTAACAGTGTTCTCACTAGATACTGTCAGTGCAGCAGGTAATTCTGTACTTTGCTATTTCCTGATGCCCTCCGTCAGACTGCTTCAGATATATACCCACTAATCGTTGTCTTAAAGTTCGAATATCACCCTTTAGTGGGTCTTTTAACCATCTTGGATTGATTAGGTTGGTCAAAGAACATAATGTGGTTGATACAGGCATCGTCCCTGTTCCATATAGTGTTAACCAATATAGAAAGGAAATATTTGAGGCTGTCTCACATTTTAATCCTTGGAAAGCACCCTAGAGGGTATAGGGTAATAAGTCCCGTATAGTTAATATTACCTTTAATGATGCTATGGTAATGTTTGTTTGTTTCTCTTTTGAGTCGTCGTCCACTTAGAGAGGGAAATTTGTCAGTGTGAGACAAGCAAGGAAAATAGTTTTTGTCACTCCTGTAAAGGGTTGCCGCCTCAGAGTTTTAAAATCCGGAAATTTTATCTTCGAAGCTAATTATTTTTTCCTATACTTGAGTTACTATCGGTGTTACTTAATAAAAGAAAAAAGCTAGGTAATAATGAATAAGTATAGTTATTTACCAGAAAATAACAAATAGATACATGCGTAAAAAAATAGCAATTATTTTATACTAAAAGAAATTTGTCAGGGAAGTGAGGATTGAACCTAGGCCTAAGTTAGTTTACCAGTTTTTTTTTTCTTTAACACCTTATAGGAAAAATCGGTTTAGGAATTCTCTAAAATAGTCAGGATTGAAGACCAATGGTACCCAGAGTATGCATAGAAAAAGATCAGGGACTTGCTATCACTCTCACTAGATGGGTCTCAAAGAAGGATAGAGCTAATGGCTACTTGTGCCGGGTGTCTGACATACTTTTTTTATAAGTAGGATTCATGATCTTTGAAAGCATATGAATGAAATTTGTGAAAATTAAGAACACACCAAGAAAAAGTGCATGGGAGAGTCATGTTTTTAAAATTGAAGATAACAACAGATTTCAAGGTAAATGAAAGTTTTCCTTCAAAACTCCTTGTTTCCTGAACACGGTTTGAATTCACTGATATTAATGTGCTTTAAATCGGTGGTTCCCAAACTTTTCCGCTTCACGGGCTAGCTGAGTAAAAAAAATGTGTACCGATAATATTGTAAATATAAGCGACAGTAAAACAAAAATCCGACAGATCGGACCACAGTTCCGGAACCACCGCTTTAGAAAACTTAATGAGTACCTGCATGTTACAGGGTTGGCAGCCAGCCCCCTTCTGCGCCTCGGCACTCATCCACCGTCATCATCTACCATCCTGGTCACTACACCGCCACACAGATCAGTCCTCTACACCACACGCACCACACCTATCACACTCGCCACTCCTATCACACTTATTACACCTTCAAACCCAAAATTGAGGACATCCAAACCAAAGTTACAAGAAATGCATCAACACAAAGTACAGCTATTCTATCTATAGAAATTGAAGGCCAACTTGACACTCCCCAGGCCTCTCATTCTAATAATGGACGAGATGTTGAATTTGTTACCAATTGTTGTACCTCTGAGAACTCAATTCTCGAGGCCGACCAACAAGATGAAGTGAGTCAGAGTACACAGGATGATCTACATAGTGATACAGTCATGGGTCAGTGTGAAGACCTGAAGGAGGAGACTACGCAGGACAATGTAATGGGTAAACTTGTGAACCAGGTTGCAGATGATGGACTCAACGTTGGCCAGAGTGTGTTGCCCTCATCTAACATTACACTAGAGGTAGGAAGTTAATTGAGTTTAAGTTTCATTTTCTGAATGTCTTAAATTTTGTGATTCCCAGTTATATACTGGAATACTTTATTTTATCCTCTTCGCCACTAATGGTCTGTCACGTCTGTTACACACAGTTGGCAAGTAGTGTACTGAACATGTACTGACTCTCTCTTGCTGATCTGACTTTCTGTCTCATTTACGCACAATTGCAGGGTCTCAATTGTTTCTCTTACTATTGACAACACAACATACATGCTGCATATCGTTTTTCACTTGATTTATTTTTCTCGTTTTTGTATTTATTTATGATTATTATAATATATATATATATATATATATATATATATATATATATATATATATATATATATATATATATATATATATATATATATATATATATATATATATATTAATTATTATTTATTATTAATTTATTATTATTATTATTATTATTATTATTATTATTATTATTATTATTATTATTATTATTATATCTTCGCCCCCCCAGGCCCTGATGTGGGTCATTTGACCTGTGCTCGGATGGGCTAATTAATCCCCGTAAAAAAAATACGAATAATGAAATGACACAAATACCTTTAATTTTAAGTACTTTTTATAATCCTTAGCCACAAGAATGATTGTAAAGTTATTTGCATTGTGTTTTGAAAATCAGAGTGGTCTCGTGGCTGATGAGGTCACCAAGGAACAACTAGAGGATAAATTCTCAGACAACCAGGAGACACGACAAATAATTCAACGACGCTACTCCAAGAATACTCCAACAATACTAGTAGCTCCATTATGTCGCCGCTACCCTTATGGAGAAGACAATGATAACAAGACCAGCGAGTTAAGAAACAAAGGAGAGAGGCAAGATGAACAACCATCTGTTAGCGCCATTGAGAGAGATGCCATCTTGTACTGCCCCTCCAGGATGTTCAAGGTGGTCTTCATTGGAGACAGTGGAGTAGGGAAGACCTCCTTCATCCACAGGTAATGTAAGGTGCTCTTGGACATTGCTGGTCAGGATGTGAGTGAAATAATTAAGTATAATTTATCCTATTGCCGTAATTTAACTAATTCCTGATGTTACATATACTAATTCATTAATAATTACAGCATTTACCTCATAATTTATGCATTACTATAAGCATTCCGTAAATTGGCATAAGTGACCCGGTGTGCGTTTTGAAGTGAAAACTGTGTTTTCTAATAGTTAAGACAATTCTAAGACTTTTCTTAAATGAGGTTGCACTCACAGATTACCTAAAAATTATCTGGCCTAACCTCCCAACCGGGGGGCTTCGCTCCCCTGGACCCCCCGGCATACTTGTACACTGTATAACTGTATAAGTCATTTGCGAGGGAAACGTCATAGAAGAAAGTGTCTTAGAATTGTTTGAACTATTGATTGTACATACCACATTCCCGTTACTCCGTACCGGGTGACTTATGCAATAATACCAAACATTCCATACTATAATTGTCATCAAAATAAAAACTTTCTTCACTCTCTGTACTGTATAACCTTATATCTGAGAACTTTCTCTTCTACATGAGAAGTGTTTTTGCTCTGTCACAACTTGTCTCTCTCGCTTCCTCACTTTAGACCTTGATGTGTTGTTTGCTCCTTCTTGTAAAGTAACTTCATCTTTCACCCTGTCAACTCTTAATACTGCCTTTACACTTCAAAGGTTAATTGCACTTGCTCACCATTACCATCTTTACCCAAAAATTGTCCACCACACCATACCTTTATTACCACAATACTCTAATGCATATAGTACTTCCGGCTGTGTTCACATGTCTTCACATCCTACAACACTCAGAAATCACATCATTCTCTTCATTCACAGCTTTGTATAACAAGTGCTAGACTATGTACAGTTTGGAAGTATGTACTGCATAATAAAGAGTTGTTAGGCAGTTAACAGGCCGATCAGTGGCGAAGAGGATAAAGTAGTGACGAGATAGCAATTTCTTCAGAATACCTGTCACTTTAATTCTCTGTATACTGTATAGTATCACAACTCATTAATAATGCTTGGGATGTATGGTAAAAACAGTGGCTCTTAGATTTTTTTATAAATGATTTTAACTGTAATAATACAAATGTGTCGGGAATGTATCATTATGTATCTAATTCTTATATAAAATCGCTGTTGACTGCATGTAAACGTGAATAGAATTTAAGTTGTAGATGAAACATATTGGTTAAGGAGCCTTAAGTCAGGTATTGTATCTTGTAACAATACCTCATATTTTTGTTAAATTTACTCATTTTCTTCACTTGATGATCTGCCACATTATATCACTATTTATTGTCCTGTCTCTGGATTTCGTTTTCTTGTTTATGTCTTTTGTTTCTTCCCTGATGTGCCTTTGTGTTATTTACCTCTTCCTACCTTCCCACTTGTTGGTAAGCAAACTCTCCTTTTCTTTATGTTAATGGTTTTTGGGTGCAAGTAATTTTTTTACAACTAAAGAGGGTTTGCATCATAAATGTATGTAGACACTGTAATAAATATCTTACTATGTAATCAGGTTAATGAAAAACTTTAAAGTCAACCCAAGAAAATAAGATGGAAGTGGAAATTTTTGTCAGTGGTACATAACTTGGAGTATTGCAACTATAGATTTTTTGTTTTAAATATAGTTTTTTCTCCATTCCTTACACTCTCGTAGGGCCACTGCTAAGGAGTTTCGGGAGGACTTTGGCTCTACAGTGGGCGTGGATTACCGGACACTGGAGGTGCAAGTGGGCAGTGTGTTAGCAGTGCTTCAACTCTGGGACACGGCTGGCCAAGAGCGCTTTCGCTCCATCACCAGGCAATATTATAGGTAAATTGTAAGCCAATATATGTCGGGCCTTTATTTTGATGACTTAATAGTTATATATTTGACCGTAGCGAGGCAAGTGCAATGAAAAAAAATTTCGCTATTTATGTGCCAAAAAATCTATATAAAGGCCAACATGTGAAGGAATTGAATGTGCAATATACGTATAACTTGTCTGGTACTCAGAACTGAACCTAGGCCTTCCAATTGTAACGGTAGTCGATTACCATATTTCTATTACCCTTAGATATCAGTTTACATTTTAAATCTAGTTCATGATGGCAGAGACTGTTGTGAGGCGTCAATGAGTGTCTACATCCACAGGAAGGCTGATGGTGTGGTGGTGGTGTATGACCTCACCTGTGAGCAGTCCTTTCTCAATGTGGTGGATTGGATAACTTCAGTCAGGGTAAATAGGACAACAAATTGTACTGTTAGATATGGTTCTGCTGTGTTGTTTCTCATTACAAAAGTGTGAATTAAAGTAAGTTGGTGGTAAAGCGGTAGATAACTTTAGTATAGAGTAAAATAATTTTTAAATTATGTTTTTATTAGAATATAATGATATATTTACCTGGTCATGCCAATAAATTTAAGTCAGTAAATGCACAAGCTTAATGCACGTTTTATACACAGTAGTAAATTACTCTACCTTATGGTACAGTACTGTATAATATATGAGGTGAGACCAGTGATATGTGGCACATCACAGGACACGGCTGGGGAGGAGGTGCTGATAGCCTTGCTGGGGAATAAAGAAGACTTGCAGGATGGTCGCTGCATTGATCAAGATACAGCAGATAAGCTGGCCAAGGTTTGTCAGTGTCACCTTAATGTACATTCCATAGGACAATCTGTTGCATGTTGCCTGTACAGAGGGTAGCGGCCCTAAAGGTGAGCATTTCAGAGGCTGGCACTTCCGCTTGACAGCACAGGAGCTCGAACTAAGGGGTAACACATAATACCACAGCCAACTTAAGTGCCATACCGCATTATGAAGGGTGTTCCTGAAGCTGGTTGTGATAGTTCATCCCGAGGCTATGGCATCTGGTTTGCTAGCGTGCCAGTACCTCAGTTTGTGGCGGTGTGCAGCTGGGAGGGAGAGGGGGACTTTTTTTGTTTTTTTGGTCGTTACTCAACTAACAATTAATTATGATAATACAATCAAAGAACAGAAGTATACTTTTCATACAAATATTACATATACACTGTAGGAATGATTGTCAATGAAAACTGCGTAAGATCAAAGTGAAGGAACCCATGCAGTTGGATTTAGAGTTGGAAGTCTGCATGTTGTTAAGGTGCAGAGATGAGTGGATGAGATTGTAAAGACACTGATCTGTAGAGACTTCGATGTCTGCTGTGTACAAGAAGCCATGGCTGATTACTGGGAGGAATGGTAGGTACAAAATCTACTGGAAAGGTAATGAATCTGGGGCAGGTGGTGGTGGGATGTTGGTTGCTGAAAAGTGGGTGGAGAAAGTGCTCGAGGTGAAAAGTGTAAATACAAGAAATATGGTTTTGAAGCTACCGGAAGGGAAGAATCTGGTGACTTGTATCTGTATACGCCCCACAAGATGGGCTAAGTGAGGAAGAGAAGGACAGGTTCTGGGATAAGCTAATGTATGCAGTATCAGAGTTAGGTGAAAGTGAAATTGTACTACCGGGTGGTGACTTAAGCACGTGAACTATAGGGGGCCTGACACAGTTAAATCGTGTTATGAAAGCTTTAGAAAGGCTGATCGGAAAATTTAAATGTAAGTAGTTTGTTTTATGCCAGGTAGGGGGACTACAGAGGCAGTATTTATGGCCAGGCAACTACAAGAGAAATATATAGGGAAGGAGAGAAAGCTGTACTCTATATCTGAACAATCGGGCAACCGCCTCAATGACGTGTGTCACTTGTCTTCGCATGAGTTTAGGAGTTAAATTTATGGTGATTATAGGAGAATGGTGATACATTGAAAGCTTATTTGTAAACTCGATAAAACTGCAAGTGTTATAGCAGTGGTCCCCATCCTTTAATTCGCGGGCGCCATGGCGCCCGCGAAACCATATTATGGAGCCCGCAAGGGTTTATCAGAAAATAGTGAATTATTTTGGATTCTTATGTAAGACTGAAATTAATGACAATATGTAATAGCTTGATTCAACTGTCGTGGACAGGACGTGTGTATTTACCCCAGACCGGGCACAGAGAGAGAGCCAGCCTTCCCATTGGGGTAAGTGCACACGTCCTGTCCAAGAGTAAATGTGAATAGTAAGTAACTGGTAAAAGTTAGACGTGTGAAACTATAAATAAATGTACAGTATACATGAGATTTTTGTTTCTTGAATGTAGATCCAAAGTTTTGCCGCCCTCCAGTATACAGGGTATTTACAATGGTAAATGTGGCCCAGAACCTGCAGAAGGTTGGGGACCACTGTGTTGGAGAATAATGAAATAAATTAAGTGAAATATTAAGCACACTGGTAGTAAAACCTTCATTATTCTAGAATATTCTAATTTATTTTTCATAACATCTGGGTGTTTTCTTGTTCATCAGAATGTGGGATTTTTTTTAACTGTGAATTTTAGTAAATAAAACTCTCTTCTGCCCTGAATATGTATTGTTAATACAGTACAGTATTGCTTTCTTCTGTACACTTGAGCAGACTTGATACATTGTCCGATGTGTTTAAAATGCTTGAAGATTAATCAATGGACATTCACATCATCAAAACAAAGAGTGTTCAAGTTTAATATGCTATAGTCATTTACATATTGTATGTACAGTATTCTCTTCTTAGGGTAATACTGGAGTAGATCTATTATAAAAAGTACGTGCATTCCCAAGACCTGTGTTCATTGATGCTAATTCCTGCTAATATATTTCAAACTTAATTTTTTTTTCTCGCCCCCAGGCCAACAACTGTTTTATGTTTGAGTGCAGTGCTGCAACAGGGAGTGGGGTACAGGATGCTATGATGCACATTGCTTCTCTGCTAACCAACCGACAGACGCATGATATAGCACCAACCTCATATGTCACACTTCAAGAACCACTTAAAAAAAATAAATGCTGCAAGTAATTGTCTCATATCATAACTTTGCATTAATATATCCCGAAACCAAATCTGTTCTAAGTTTCATGTATTTGTCGATACGAATTAATTGCAGGATGTCTTCTAAATAATTTGCAAGTTATTAATATTATTCTATGGTAAAAAGCGAAAAATTCAAGTTATCTAGTCAAAAATATTTTATTGTAGCATCCATATAATGGAGTATAAAAATTTGTAATATGAAGCAATTTGTAACACCAAGAATAATTTGCATTAGTAACTCTATATTATTTTGGACAAATTTTAAAAATGCATCTTTACAGGCATTCCATTGTGAGGCTGCTCTAATTCTTTTTACTAGTCTAGTGGCTCCTTATCTCTTCTGATTACACATCACATTCTCTTCTGCCATAAAAAAACACAAATTAAAGAACTTAATATGTAACCCACAGTACACCGTATTGGTAACAATGCACAGTAATGCAATGATGTAATGATTAAAGAGGAAACCCGCTTAATACAGAAGATGCATTCTTATTAATTACCAAAGTCAAGTAGTGTTGGTGGTTGAGTAATTACGAATTTTTTTTGATAGTTTGTGTCCCGTATACAGTATAAGTTGATGATATTTTTCACTTCAACATTTTATACATACAGTGAAACCTCCATATCGAACTTATCCCTGCCGTTACAACACTCTCTGATAGAGGAGATTGTTACATTTTATTTCATTCATCTTATCCCTAGCTTCATGTCTTTCCTTAGGCAGCATCTGTATCTCATGGCAGAGGTAAAACAAGGTCTGCTCACTCAAAGAAAACGGAACCTCTCAGAGCTCGTGACGTCACTTGTACCCACAAATTCAACAACCACAATCATGCCGAGCACTTGCTCAGTTTTGGGATGTTTATCGCAAATTAGAAACAGGGATCATATAACTTCCCATCGCTTACCAAAGGATAAAGAACTGCGAAGATGGATTCACTTGTGTCAGAAGAAAGACTTTATAAGTAGCGAAAATGCTCGAATGTGCAGCTTGCATTTTGAGGCCAGTGCTTTTGAGGAGAACTTGAAATGTAAGCTGCTTGGAGTACTAGTACCAAGGACATATTTTGTAAAGATTAAGAATGGAGCAATACCAACACTACAACTGCCATGTTCAAAAGGTAAGCTTATTATTTCAGGTACAATGTAAAAATCTGAGTTTATGACAAGGTATGTTTTTTTGTTTTGTTTTTATCCTCTTCACCGCTGATCGGCTCTTAGCCGCTTGGGCGATCGGTCACGTCTCTGTTGCGCACTGTTGGCAAGTACTGGGCATGCACCGGCTCCTGAATGTACCCGAACCTGCTCCAGTGTTGGTCAAGTCTGGTCTTGAAAGAGCTCACACTCGGTGCCGTCACAACACTCTCTGGTAGATTGTTCCAAGAGTTCACAACCCTCACTCCGAAAAAGTTTGGCCTCACAGTTTTCTGGGCTTGCGGCTTCTTCAACCTTGAGCTGTGACCCCTTGTGGGGCGAGCGTCCGCCAGCTCCAGGTAAGAGCACTCGACTGAGTAGTGCCCTTTGAAATGCTTATACACCTCAATTAGGTCTCCCCTTGCCCGGCTGTAGTATAAGCTAGACAATTTCAGGCGCTCTAATCTCTCAGGGTAGCTGAGGTGTCGTAGCGCAGGCACCATGTCTGGTGGCCCTCCTTTGGACAGGGTGACAGTACTGCAGTCGGGGAAGCACTTCACTCTTATAAGACCTAATAATTGATTTGCCTATGTACCTTGGTAGAAGGATTCTTGCCTAGTATCTGTCATGGGAGTACTTGTTGCACCTGAATCAACTTTGCTCGTCACATTAGGGGTATCAGGAATTGGTGTTATTCCAGAAACATCCAAGTGGTCAGGGCTGTCTTTTCGCCACCAGGTTCACTGATTTGCTCTGCAGCCAGTCTAGTTTACACACATCAGAGATACTCTCTTCTGACTTGATATTCTGGAGCTCCTCGAATTTTGTTCTCCTTTGTTTGCAGGACGATTCAAACCATTATTTTTCCTTCTACTTTTGCTGTCACTTTCGCTTGAAAACACACATACGGACGGGACAGTCTGGATGCAAATGAACCCTTGATGACAATAGGACACTTTGAAGAAGAACTGCAAATTTAGTCATCACTCCACCAGCTTGTCCAGTAATATAATAAAAGCTGGCAGATCTTGGTCATCCCATATATGGTACGGTTATAATTTCTGTTTGGGCCTCTATAGTCTGAGACTAAAATACACTCAGGATAAACTTAATATGTGGACGATATTGCCAATTCAACAGTTCAAGTCTGAACCAAGAATGAAATAACATACTAGTTATAGCGCTTATTGCATAGGTATATGTGTCTGGATCCCGGGTTCCAAGGAGTGCCGTCTCCGTTCAATCGTTTGCAGGCTGCTCTCCATTTACGTCGACGATCTGGATCCCCGTTTGGAAATCTGAACAATCCACGATTTTCTCGCATCGTGTTGTGGCTTGTACAGTCATATGCAGCAAAGCAATTTGGCCTCTGCCTTAAAAGAAAACTTCGACAATCCTTACTCTAACTAGCGTATGACAGCGGTTTGTTTTCATTGCAGTAACTAAAGTATGTTGCTCTGGAATAGGTGGTGCTGTTATTCAGTGTACACGCGCAACCCAAATCGGAGAACAAACTGTCTTTTCATATAGTCTGTTAAATAAAGGTTTCATTGTTAAAAACATGATACAACTTATTAAGGGTTTTCCTTTACATTAGTGAATAAACTCTCTTATCCTATATCCTATTTATCTTATTTCTCTGTAACTTACTATTGCAGTATTAGCATTTTTCTCTTCTTTAAGAGTTGTGTAATTAAATGTGCCATATTTTTGTTAATGGTCTGATTTGAATACCTATTTTCTTTCGTGCAAAAGGTCCATTACAAAATTCCCACACACCAAGGACTGCTGAATGTTTACTAAAATGAGACCTTTCACTCATGTATGGCAGTACAGTACATTTTAAACAGGCTACATTTTTGCCAGAAATTCAGCTTTAAGACAATTCCTCTGTATAGTATACGATATGTACTTTCATATTAATGGGATTTGTGTTTTATATTGTTTATTGTCAGGAGTGTATAATGAGACCAATACAGCAGTACTTATAAATGTATTATACATCTTATGTACTTTGACTATACGAATCCTATTACAAACACATTCGACTCTTCAGGCTTCTACGCCCTTAACTCATGAGTTATAAGGCAAGCATGAACTTAGCATGCTTCCCTGTTGGGCGCTGTAAACGCTTCTGCGCTTCACCTTACACAAGGATGTGGGGGGCATCCAATAAATGAAAAAAAAACATGTACTGTCCAGCTGTTTCAACTGATTTATGGTACTCTTTTTATAAGTTACTGTTCAGTGTAGTAAACTGTATTTTTATACCCCTCAATGCATTTTGTGGACTTAAGAAATTCATGTCATTAAATACTGAACTGTTCAATTTGAACAAAATAAAGAGAAAACGGAAATCAACAGATAACCGTGAAGCTCGCTATTTTTCCTGAAAATAAAGCTGTTGCAGCCGCCTTTGACGGTCCAAAGTGTCTTGCATAGTCTATCAAGTCACATTGCACGGGTAGGTGCAAGAAACTGTGAGATGCACCTGTTACGAGTACATGGAGTGGTATAATCTGAAGTAAGAGTGGGATGGCAGGCATTAAAGTCTCCGAGAAAAAGAGTGGGAACTCCTTCATGGAGGTTGTGAAGAACCTGGGAGTCTAAAGCATCACTCTTGAAATGAACATTGACTACATTCACAAGGGCGGATCCAAGGGGGTCCTGGACTCCCTTTCCATCAGAAAATTCCAATAATTTTTCTTGAATACAGTTGTACTCAGGCGCTTTTGTAGAATACAAAGTAATTACTATTGAATTCAGAATATCTTCTAATATCAATTACATATGGCTTCAATATGGCCTCAAAATGCCCATGATATTGGTCAGATTTCAAAATAATTTTAGCTTACAGCGCCCCCCTAAAACACCAGCTGGATGGGCTCGCTGTGCGTGCCATGTTCCCCCACCCAAAACTTCTTGGACCCCCCCCCCATTTGATATTGCAGGACCCGCCCCTGAAGAGACACAGAAGGTCCCTGAAGATGTATCTAAAACTACAGTAAAATCTATGAATAATTATGAAAAAATGTTAACTACAGTAGAACTCCTGAATATTTTTTGCATTAAGTCCATAAAAATTAATAATCGGTGCATAATCCATGGAAAGTGATAAATTTGTGTAAACAATACTAGGTTTTCCTGTACTGCACAGAAAAATACAGTGAGACATTACAAGTATGATGTAAAAAATACAGTACAAACAAAATGTGTCGTATAAATTCTACTGAAGCAAAGCCACCAGAAAAACTTCTGAAAGGTAGATTTTATTAGAATACATACTGATATGGGCAAATTATTCTAGGACTCCAGTTCCACTGTATATGCCAGTGTATGGGTATCAGCTACAACTGTCATCCTTTCCCCTCAAATCTTAAAACAAAAATATGGCTATTGAATAAATAAATATAAAAACTTGCTGATGAAAGCACGTTCCTGGAAACTAACGGGAGAATGTAAGTTTTGCCAAATCTTTGCTCGGATTTTCAAATTTTCAGTATTTATTGCTTCCCAGATTCAGAAAATCCAAGCCAAGTTTTGCCAGGGAGGTATTTATACAATCCTGCCTACTCATGACGCAAGCCGCTGTAGGAGAGGCGTCGCTGTTTAGCTGATGATGAGGAAGGCAACTGACCATTCAGCGAGCGAGGGTGGCGCGAGTCAGCAGAGCATTTGTAGGGAGAATTAGCCACTACAAGGTACTTATTAAATCACTTCTTGACCGTCTGTAATACTAATATAAGCTAGGGAATTGCATGCGTTCTAATACGTCTTTAAACCTGAGGTGCTGGAGTGCAGGGGCACCAGTTTGGAGACCCTCTTTTCCGAACTAGGTACTGTAGCAGGGGCGTATCCAAGAATATCAAAAGGGGGGTCTAAGAAGTTGTGGGTGGGGGAACCGGCAAGCACACAGAGCTTGTGGGGGGGCGGCGCTGTAAGCCCCCAGATCTTTTAATGTAACGAATATTACGGGCATTTTGAGACACTTTTGAAACAATGTGCACTTGATATTAGGAGATATTCTGGGGTCAATAATAATTACTTTTAACTATTAAAAAACGCCCTGGTATAATACTGCATTAAAGAAAAAGTATAGGAATTTTCTGATGAAAAGGGGGGGTTATGGGCCTCAAGACTCCCCCTCGATCCGTAGTGGATTTGTTCTTCCATTCTCAGCAGCTGCCAGGCTTCGTTTATTCAGCTCACCATATATTGTGTGGTGTGACTAGAGATTATTTAAATCCATATTTCCTAGATTTAAAAAATATATATATCTTTCAATAGCCCGCCGTAAACACCCTGAAACCCTTTACGTGGACCCAGATTAAGGTAGGGATAAACCATGCAATACAAGTCTAAAAATTTAAAATGAATGAAATCAAACAAGTACAAAGAAAACGTAAGTGACTACTCGGTCAATCAACCGACCATCCTCAGGCCACCACAGGGGCTAGACTTGTTTACCATGTGAGAGGTCCAGATTGATGCAGTATTTATTCAGTGAAAAAGTTACTTAAGTTCACAGTGCAGTGCAGGTATGTAAACAGTAAATTAGGTAACTATTGACTTCTGACCCAGCGACAATTTATCATAGTAAACTATTATAAAAACGCTGTAATATCACTGCTTTATAGAGGCCACTGTCGTAGTTTGTTCAATGTTTTTTTTTAAATGACATAACCTAACCTAACCTAACCTAACCTAACCTAACCTAACCTAACCTCTACATAAAACCTAGCATAATTTAACACCTGCCATGGGCAAACTTACTGTTACTGCGACAGGGGGAAACAGCGAGCCACAGTGTTGAGGAAATGATGAAGGATTGTGCTTTGGGTAAATTTGCATAAGCGCACCACACTGTTAGAAAGTCAAAAATATATTTTTCTAGTGTATTTGTGTGTGTTTAGACCGAATATGACCTTCATTTCTGTCGGAAATTGGCCGATTTTTTTTCGTGGGACGTTTTCTGAAAAAAAAATAATGGCTAAGCAAATAAAAAATACACCAAAAAACATTTAATAATTCTTTTTTTATATCTAATTAGTGGGACACGTTTCCATTCCATGCTAATCAGTTGATGTTTTTATGCTCTTCAGGATGAACCGACCTGGTCGTGGCCCGGGGCGTAAGGGAGGAAGAGAGAAAGGTGACAATGGGAAAGGCAATCGAGGACGGAAACAACGAGTGGGTCGACGGGAAAGATTTGAATCAGGTGCTGATTCATCATCTGTGGCTTCCAGGCAGGAATTGGAGGATGAAGCTCTATTTAGACTTACATTAAAAGGTACAGTACTAGTTGAAGGCTGTAATATGATGGATAACTTAACTTGTTATGATACTCTGGCACAGAATTGGATATATCACATTGCTAGTACTGTACAGTACAGTACAGCTGCTCCTCGACTTATGACGGGGTTAGGGACCAAAATCCAGGTCGTAAGTCGAATTGGTCTTAAGTCGAAAATGCTTAAATAATACATAAAAATCTAATATGCGTGTCTCTTTTTATTCTCAGCACCACAAAACTCTCACTTTTAAGCTTGCCAACCATTTTAAAGTGAATTACAAACGAAAATTTTGTCAGTACACAGCGCAATCACTAACGTTGGGACTTGAAAATACGTAATTTGACAAAATTTGGGTACGACTGAGGCGGTCGTATGTCTGGGTGGTCGTAGGTCAAGTATGTCGTAAGTCGAAGAGTAGCTGTATACTGAACTAATTTCCTTAACATACTGTCTTAAAAATTCAGAGATTGCATTTCCAGGAAGTTAATATACATGAGTGTATAAATTTGAAGAATTAGTGATAATTCTGTGGTTATCATCTGTACATGGACTCGCACATAGTTCGTATCTTTATACTGTATAGGTTCTATTGTTTATAAATATGTACCTGTATTGTGTGCAGTGTTCTCTATTTATAACATGAATTAATTATTCTTTTAACTGCTGCACAGGTCTGATTAACAGGTTAACTCACATAAAACATTCTCTCTGGTTAACAACTACAATACAACACTTAATTTAGTGTAAGTTAGGTGATAATTAATGATGAGAGACGTTGACTCCCTCATTATTGGGCTGGTGTATGAGTTTTGGACACAGGAATTGCATTGATGTGGACTCTAGGTAAATAAACTTTATTAGTTTGTCTTGTTGATGTAAATCACAGTATGTATAATAAATCATATATTAATAAAGGTTTACAGTATTTTTTTTTGGTACACTGAAATCTATGAGATCATTATGGTATCATATTTATTCTCTCTCTCCACATAAAGCAAATGGGTACAATTTGCTTAACTGACAGATAAACTCAGTTTGTTTACAGATGACAATGATGAAGAAAGTGGTGAAAATGAACAAGTTGCCGAAGGTAGGAGAAACATCACTGATATTGACAAGAAACCGCAGGTGGAAGGTAGAGCAGAGGAGGAGGATAATGAAACTGACGACAGTGAATATGAGGTCAGTAAAAAGGTTTTACATATCTTTCAGTCTTACTTTTGAATGCATTTTAGATATCCTGTCCATTTAACACACTTGTCACATTTCAGCACACTTGGTCAATTGTACAGATTAATTTTATACTTGCAATCTCATGAGTGTGCGTATTATTAGTGAATTTATTACCGTACATTTCTATATACAGTAACAGTATTCCCTGATTTATGATACTGTTGCCTTTCTGCAAACCACAATGCATCTTAAATAAACGTAAGTCAGGAGCCTTTTAACATGGGTTTCAATGGGATACGTACCCTTGCCTTCCCTCCAGCCAGTGTGGTAGGTAAACTTTGGATTGTGACTACAGTACATGCCTACTGATATAATTTTGTATCTAATGTAAATACACCTTCATCCTTCATGTGCATACTGTATCCAGGCAGAATATGACGTGAGTGATGTGAATTTCCCTGTGGCTATGTGGGACCTTCGTCACTGTGACCCAAAGAAGTGCTCAGGTAGAAAGCTTGTCCGGCACAGAATGGTCAAGCTCCTCAGACTTGGTCAGAGGTTTGGTGGCTTGGTTCTCACACCTGTTGGGAATAAGGTAAGTTAAATGATTAAATCTGTCATCTGTCAGTCATGATTTAGTTTAGTGCACATATTTATATTTTCTTCAACTATGATTTCAAGGATGTCAGCATTATATGAGTACAATACAGTGATTTAACAAGAAATGGGTCTTAACCATCAGTCATTGACAGCCCAGAATAAGAAAAAATAAAATAAAAAACCTTTCAGTAAATACAGTCATAAAGTGTGGGGGTGTTGGTGGTATAACAGTAAAGTGCATATATCTCACAACTGTGATCTAGGTACAAGTTCTGACCTGGGACAGACATGGGAAAGGTGTTATTCAGTGTGACCCTACCAAACACTTCAGATTCCTTCCGGGTATTCTGGTTTCCTTCTGTACTAACACTGAATGATAAAGTTCATAACAAAGAATGGCTAGTAAGCTGATAAATGGTGAAATGATTAATTATAAATACCCGTTCTACTGTACAGAAGTGGGAAAGCTTTTTTCTGCCTGTACTAGTATTGGAGGAGAGTATGATTGTAATATAATTTAGTTTCATTGCATGCAATGATGACATCCTTTATGACTGTTAACTTTGTCAGTTTTTAATTTAGCACAGCTATAGTACAGTATTGTAAATCTCAAGTGACTTATTTTCTCTCTTTTTTTCTCTTAGTTCTATAAATATAAACCTCAGGAGAACTGTTGCTATAATTAAGAGGAGCTGTACTTGTAATGGTTTTATTATAAGAAGATAAATTAAAAAGTTCTTGAGAACTGTTAATTATATTTTTATGAAATTTAAAGGCCTCTGAGAAGAATCTCTTTTTTTTGTGGGAAAGGAGGAATTTTTCATTGTTTGTTATATTTAAGGGACAAACACAATGTATTAATTTTCAATGAGTAAGACTTTAGTACCTAAATAATGGATATTCAGTGAGTACAGCACAGGTGGTACAGTATATTTTGGCTAATTTTCATGAGGTGTAGAAAATTGTAAATTGTCTAAAGTTGGATTTTTTGCCAGTACTGTACTGTGTTGAGAATAGAAATTATGAATAATAAATGCCTGTACAGTTATATTAATTACCAGCTGATTATTATGTCGTGGTTGAGTACCCCAGCCTGCACATCAAGACTTACACAATTCACAACATCTGCAGTGTGTTTCACCAGAGGATATAAGTATTCTTCTGCAACATGGTATTGCTGTGGTTGACTGCTCATGGGCCAGGTTGTCGGAGACTCCATTTAACCGGATGAAAGCAACTTACCCAAGGCTTTTGCCTTACCTTTTGGCCTGTAATCCTGTCAACTATGGTCGGCCATGCAAGTTGTCCTGTGTAGAGGCTTTTGCAGCCACTATGTATATATGTGGTAAGACTTGATTTGGTTTTCATAGTAAATGAGTTATGAGAAAGTTGGCACTGCAGTATTTTGTTGCATGTTCTGTATACTGTATAATCTTTTTCTGAAATATTTTTGTATCTTATAATTTTTTATATTTCAGGTCAAAAAGAAGCTGCTTCACTATATTTGAGCAAGTTTAAATGGGGTAAAACTTTTATAAAAATTAATGTAGAACTTTTGGACAAATATGCTGCTTGCAGCAATAGTGCAGAAGTTGTTCAAGCACAAAATACTTACCTTCAGGAGCTTGAAGAAGAATCTCAGAAGTCAAAAGGTGAGGAAATATTTTCAAACTGATTATGTAATTCCATATCAGTGTCACTGCACAGCTGTTCACGTAAAACTTGTCCAACACACAACAAGTCATGGCTTGATTCTCTAGTTAGACCTTTTTGATATTTCTTTAACATACTGTAGTTACATCTGTAGGTAAATCTCACTCCCCATATTACTTTACAGTATATTTGTTATTGTCTCCTCATCTATCAACAAACAGGGTGGTATTTGGGAATGTAGTGTTCCAGTCCCCTAACACATGATTTTGAAGTAAGACAGCTGATAAAAAAAATCCCAGTTGGCTGGTGAGACATAAGCAGGTTTTATTGAGGGAAACTCTAAAGTAGGGAGTCACTCCAGCACAATGTACTTTACGAATGAGGAACTGGACAGTTGCCTTCATTGGCTTTGTATTTTATCATAGTACTGTACAGTAACAGTTTTAGTGCACTGTATGTGATATAGTGTATGTTAGGTTGTAATTAATGATGAGATGTTTGTGCCTCTCACTTTGGGACCACTACATGAGTTACCCACGTTAGAAAATAATTCCTGTATGCATTCCTGGCACTGATTGAAATCACATCAAATCAAGGGTTTTCTGTACCAATGAGTCCTAAAGTAAAGGGAAAAACTAATTATAGGTCCAAACCTTACATTTTAAACATTCTGGGTTTGTACACCATTACCTAAATATTTATCCACTTTCTTTCTCTAATCCATCTACGGTACTGGTATTGATACAGTAAATGATGGTGGTAATGATACATCTCTCTTTTATGGGATTACTATGAATAATACTGGAGTATCTTGGGTGTAAAAATTGTTACAGTATTGTTTTATATAAGTTTGCATCCAGCTGCGAATCAATCAATCAGAGTACTGTACTGTCCTCATATCTGAGGGTTGGGGACTACAGTCCTCCTTTCTAAATGTTCTTGGGCTGTTTTTACCAATCCTCCAAGGTTTTGTGTCTCTGGGAACTCATTTTTTAATTTAATTCATTCATTCCAGTCTCTGCCTTCCCCTGGCCTTGCTACCCTCAATTTTGCCCACTAATATTTCTGTTATTCCCTCATCTCTAATTAGAGGATACAGTATGACCAAAGTATCTAATTTTTCTTTTCGTTTCACATATTTCTCTTTAAGTTTTTGCTAATCTTAGTACAGTGATATCCCGGTTAGCACTACCCTTGGCCAATTTTTCCCAAGCATTCTGTTTACAGTTTACAGTACAAATTTAGTGCACTTCCACTGTGGGCACATTCTTGATGACTCACCAATTTTTTTATATTAATGACTATTTCTTACTCATGTCTGGAAAACGGCCTGCAAGTTTTAATGCTGCTAGTGTGTCTAAAGTGCCGCGGAAAAATATCTCTGGATGTAAAATTACAAGTGATGAGGCAGTTGGAAGCTGGTGAACATCAGGTAGAGTCGGTGAGGCTTCTAACTTGGCTACATCGACTGTTTAAACCATTATTAAGAAGGTAAACAAGATAAAAGCTTCAGCCATGACAACCACAAAGTTGTTATATTAAGTGAAAGGCCTTATTGTATGACATAAATTTGTGTGTGGTTAACTGAAGCACAATGTGTGGTGGCAAGTTGGACATCAGCTACTGAGGAGTGCTTGGCAACACCTGGTGCATATTACCACTACCTTCCACTCCACCTTGCTAATCACCCCCACCTTTCAGCTTTCTTAATCCATATTTTAAAATGCTATGCAATGTAATGTTGAAGGGATACAACGTTGCTCATATATACTCACACTCAATTTTGTGGGTAAATATCAGCTGTTCAATAAAGTCTGGCAGTGCTGCGGGCACAGTGTTACCAAAGAAATTGATAGACGCATCACCTCCTCAATACTTACCAATCTCCCTCCCCACCACCTGCATCATCACCACCTGCATCATCACCGCTACCTCTATTATCACGACCTATAAGGATTAACATCAACCAGTGCAGAGCCATATGATATCCACTGCTACCCGTCTGCCTCTCACACTCGTTCATCAAACGACTGTCATTCATTATACAATTTTGTTTATTTGTTTCTCATTAATTAGTACATATGTGTTACTGTAATAATCTGCATTTATTAATACCTGTACCCTTCATATACAATACTGTACTGTATATATATCTTATAGGTAAAAAATAATTTCATCAGGAATGCATCTCCATATATGTTATGGTGTAATGACCCCTTAGAATGCTATTTTGGATTGTGCTCTATTATCCAGGAATGTATCCTGAAGGCTAAACCGGGTATTACTGTGCTTTAAAATACCTGATGCCAAGCTGGACATCATGCCAGCAAGGATTCAGGGCTAACCTACACTAGAAAATGACCATAAAATGGTGATGATACATTATAATGCTGACATAGAATGTATGCTTCTAATCCACCATCACATCTTGGCCTTTGCAGATGAGATTGATCTACCACCATCAGAATCAGAGGAAGAGGAGGAGAGTGATTAAGGTCAAAGGTAGAGAAGAATGAGGTTTGTGAATGTCGACAGAGTTTCACCACAAGTCAAGGCATGAGAAACATGTCTGTGAGCAAATACAGTAGTAATACTGTATCTGTACAGTGTGTAATGGTATACTGTGATGCTTATGAAAAACAACAAATAAATTCTTAATCAGGCTGTAAAGACACTAAGATATTAATTTTTTTCAGTGTACAGTACTGTATAGTCAAACTTCTAAAATCCGATCCTCCAGAATCCTTTAGTATCCCAAATTTGAATGGAAAACTCCTGTCATGTGTTACTCACTTGCTATAATCTCACCAAGTGTTCCTCACTTGTTTTTCTGGGTCAGCTTGGGTGACTTGCCTATTCAAATAGACACCGTTGCCTAATATGCATGTATTCGTATTCAAATTCATACTGTATTTATTTTGGTATTATAAGAAATTTAATTCTTTTAATGGCATCTCTTAAGCAGCCAAGTGATAGTGCTGAGTGTAGTGCTGCAAGAAATGAAGCATGTTATGTTTACAGTAGTATTGTAGAATGGAAATATTGACAGGGTGTCTGTTCTCTTCATTCGAGAGGAATATTGTGTTGGAAATACAACAGTGTGTTTATGACATTAAATTATCTTTTGTATTGAGAGTGCAACCAATAAGGGAATTGTATAGTGAAAAATCACTTCATCCTCAACAATAAATTATTGGAAAACTGGCTGGAACTTTTCGAGTGACTGCTGTCTTCCTCCACCCTTCACACTCATGTGTGGACATAATAGAACTTAATGTAAGTAGATACTTAGCATTAAATGCTTATATTTAACACATTTACATATAGGTACAGTATATTTTTTTTAAATTCAAGTACAGGTATACCTCGACTTACTACCTACTCGACTTACGTCCACCTGGACATAAGACCGCCGCAGTCATATAAAATGTTTTTTAAATTACGTATTTTCAAGCCCTGACATTAGTGATCGCGCTGTGTACTGATAAAATTTTCGTTTGTAATTCCCTTTAAAATGGCTGGCAAGCGTAAAAGTGAGAGTTCTCGTGGCACTGAGAAGAAAAAGAGACACCCATTTTAGATTTTCTATGTATCATTTTCGCATTTTCGACTTACGACCTGGTCGTCGGTCCCTAACTCCGTCGTAAGTCGAGGACTGACTGTATTAGCATTCATTAGAGTTTTTTCTAATCAAGCATTATCACATAAAAATCCTTATGCAAATTGTCATTTGTCTGGCAGTGTAGTAACTTATTCTATAACTTCTACATCCCAGTTATTTCATAACACTGGTTTTAGTTATGAATGTTTTAGCATTTTCAAAAACCTTTATTAATTTTTTTTATAAATCATTATTTTATTATTGCAAGTGTAAAATCCTAGCATATGCTATAAGTTTGTGTACAAACAGTACAACAGTAGCTGCTGCCTGCCGTGGATCAGTGATGTGAGCGATTAGCCGAGTACTGATGAATGAAAGTTTTCCCTATGTCTCCCAAGATGACACAGCATGGGTGTCACCCACGATTATTTTGAAATTGTTTTCAATGTGATGGCCTGCTCCTTTTGGAAATATTTTATATACTGTTATTATTTTTGTAAGTACAGTACAGTACTGCTACTTGTATTGCTACTTTTGTAAATATTATACAGTGGGGTATGCTATAACGAACGGTTTTACCTATAAAATTGAGAATGCTATAACGAACGAAACTCCTACAACGAACATTATTTAAATTTTTTTTTTTCTAATTTATTGTTTTTTTATTACAAATATTAATGATATTCTTTATTTCAGGGGTTTAGATGCATATTTATGCACTTTTTTACAATTTTTACAATTTTATATTATAATTTTCAGTGTTAAGTGGTTGTATTTGGGGGCCTGGAACGGATTAATCATATAACGAACGAATGCTATAACGAACAAGGTTCTAGAACCAATTTGATTCGTTATAGCATACCCCACTGTATATAATACTCTTACTACTGGACATCATAATATTTTTCATTTGATTCTCTACACAGGAGACAGCTTCAAGTGGCTGAGATCTCAAACTATAGCGCACAAAGAAATGTTTATTCCCTTTATGTTTTTGACCCTATGAGAAGTACAGGTATTTCTTTTTTTTTTTTGCACAGTATCTATGCAGGATGGTCTGTGCTTGTAACGGAGTAAAATAATCAATAAATAAATTAAATAGATATATATACAGGGTACTGTATATCCACTCGAAATTATAAGTAGAAAAATAAACATATCATAAAGCTCATTGGATGATGAATATTTTGTCAGGTGGCGGACTGCTTGGAAATATGCCCATTTGGCCTGGTAGTGAGAGGGTATTTCTTTTTAATGTACAGTACAAGTAAACCTTAATTTACAATCTCTCTGTTTACGATATTTTGCTTTAACGATGGTGATGTTTTAAGTCCATAAAAAAACATAAACATCAACAATGGCCATCATCCACCCAAACTATAATTATTTATGAATAAATATACTGTAATAACATTTTAATAGTTTGACATTTTAACCATCTTGTCACTGTACTCTACTGTTTACATTATAACTACAGTACAGTACAGTATAATTGAGTAAAATTTAACAAAAATGTATACTACTGTACTTCAAGAAATGCAGATGTAATCAAGTGCTGAATGTTTAAGTTGTTAGGAGTGAAATAAAAAAGGATTGATGTGGCAGAAAACACTACTGGTGCAGATGCAGAATTTTGAGAGTACATAATGACCAACCTGCACAGCATACAGTACTGTAATGTTTGTGTGAGTCAGAGGGATGACGGGTGAAACACATGAAAAGCTTTCATTTTGAAATATAAATGGACTGTTATTTTTCAACATTGGTGGTACTGTATAGTGCTAATGATATGCTTATGAAAATAAAAGAACACAGTGCACATGATATGATGGGCATGAAAAGAACATAGTATTTTGAAATTTATGTTAAGCAGTTGTAATGTACCATACATCTTTTTTTTCTTCCTATAATAACCACTATGCAAATTTCTTTTTATACTGGTACAAGAAAGAAGGGAAGGAGAAGGAAGATGGGATAAGGAAGGTGCTACAGTAGATAGAGGGAGAATTGACTTTAAGGAAGTGGGAGTGTGCATACAGTAAGTCCACTATTTATGTACTTAGCTATATTGCTCCTGTTTATTTCATAGTGCTACACTCACTGGTGAATTGGGGAATATAGTTTGATGTTAAATGCTTTGACTCGCGAAAAAAGTTAGGAAACAAGAAAAAATTTACAAACTACTTTGGGTATCATTCATAAAGACACACAACACCTATTGCTCCACATCATTGTTAACATCAATATTATTTTAGTCAAGACCCAGTTGTGTCCTGCATATTTTTTGTGAGTGTTACCTGTTAAACTTTAGCTCAACCCTGCAAACATGAGTGCAAAATGACCAGCAACTAATATTGTTGCCACTGTATCAAAGAAGGCTACAAAAAGTCATTAGAGGTAAAAATGGATGTGCTATACCTGTATTGCATTGATGACGGAAAGTGAGCAGTTAACAATGGCAGGGCACTTGGCCTACCAGCTATGATGGTGACCCAGACCCCTAGTCAGCATGTTAAGTTGTACGTTTTATGAAATTTTGAAGATGTGACAAAAGTTTCATTTCCTCTTTACTTTTTAACTCAAGCAATGTCATTGGTAAATAACATATATAAATGTTTTACTTTAACTCATTAGTTCTCTCTGTCAATCTCTTCTATAATTAATTCCACTTTTCTATCACTGCATAAACATTGTAGTAATATTACATTTTAATTTTACTGTACTTTAACTTTCTGTATATACCTGTACAGCATATTTTTTCCAAGTCAAAATAACAGCTCAGTACGTACTCAATGATGAAGAGAAGGGGGTGAAAGTCAGTGCTGGGGAAAGATTAGCTGAGGGAGGGAGGGAATGGTGAGGACTACTGCATTGACAACAAGGTTGTGGGACTGGGAAGGTGAGGGGGAGGCAGTAGGGAATAAGGATAGTGGGAAGAGGAGACATTTTAACTGCATCACGTTAGATACACATTAATAAATAGACAGCCACGGAACACTGACAATAGTGTATTTTCAAAGCACAGCAATGACTATTTTAAAAAACTAGCTATTTATAAGGTTGAGGAGGGGAGTTACAGTTAAATATGCAGCAGGAGCAAGTTTCATGATATTAAACAGGACATGCAACAAAACACATACAAATGATGTACACCAACTTACAGGTTCAATAACAGTTGTACTGTACTGTAAATATCCTCCCCATAGTGGTAAGATTCTTTTTGTCACAGCTAAGTATCTCTGTCTGATAAAAACCTGTCCCTAAATATCTCTCCCCGTACAACCTCTTTTAACTGGCCTAATACATGCACTTCCTTCAATGCTTCTCTACATTCTAATTGGTTCATGTCAGACAAAATCACTTGTTACTGTGTACAACTGGTCAACTCTTAACTCTGCTCCCAGAGGTTGTTGTTTCTTAAGTTTTCATGGGAAATTCAGCAAAAGATAGGTGTATTCACACCCTTCCCATTATCCATATTCCAGAATACTATATCGATGCTATTTAGCATCAAACGAAAACTTCACATTTCTGGAATCTAGGTGCTGTTTCAGTGTAGACAAAGAAACATATTTACTAAAAATCACTTATGCCTATCAGTATTTCCTCAGTTTTCATTAAATTTCCTTTCTGTAAATGCCTATACATTTAAAAAAAAAACCCGTGTCTGATGGTATATAACACATGGGGTCAAAACAATTTATAAGGCTTAAACTAGCATGTACAAAAAGTTATAAAACTGTTTCCACTTGCTCTGAGTGGCTGGGAAAGATAAGGGACTAAAATGGGGGTAAAAAATTGCTGGGGGTAAGACCAGCAGAGTGTTAAACTGTGACATCTAGAACAAAGAATTTGAATCCCCAAGTTATCTGGCCAAAACACGTGGTGATGTTACACATGCACAGAAACTTTGAATGCACATGACTGTCATTAACTTTCTGGAGTCTGGAGCTTCTCTGTTACAGAGAAAATACAAATTAAAATTATATTTTAGGATGAAAACAGTTTTTCTTTTAAGAATTCAAAATAATTGTTTTAGAATATTTCAACAGTTCCAGAATTACAGGAAAACAAAAACTAGCACGAAAAACTTGTGGGAAAAGACTACAGTAATTTGTAATGGATGGTAGGTGAAATTTTTAATTAGCATTATTTTTTCCACCACTTACTGCATTAGCTTTCTAGCTGTTAAAGCAGTTGTCTGTCCAGTGTTAGTACAGGAGGAAACCAAAGTGCCAAAAGGAAACTTGTGATGTTTGGTAGGCTTGCACTGGATAACTTTCTCACATGTGTCTAGGCCGGTGACCGGATAAAACCCCAACGGACAAAACCCCAGTCTCGTATATAAAATATAAAATAAAACACTTTTATGGTTAGGTTAGGTTAGTGTTGATAAATGACAACCCCGTTGGGGTTTTGTCATGGAACCGTCTAGGCCAAACCTTTGGCATATTGATGTGAGATATATGCATGTTACGGCTTTACCACCTACAGTGAAGTTTGAAGGACAACAGGAAACATGAAAGTACACAACCAAAACTGACAAGAAGCAATTAATTATTTCTTAAAAAATGGGTGAAGATTTAACAGGGTCATTAGCGTGATTCTTTTTGGTGTCCATATTGATTTTTAATGAGGGGAATGATTGGCCTGATTGGGTAGCTGGTAAACACCTCGCTGATCTGGATCTGGCAAATATTGTATTATACTGTACTTATGAGCTAAAGCTTACAGGGTTTACAGGCAATTTCAAACAAACCACATGAGAAGGGGAAAGCTTTTTTTTTTAAACTACAGGCGCACTGTATAAGCTGTATAGACCGTGTTTTTAAGACCAAATTTTGAAGCAAGAAGCAGGGGGTCGACTAAGATGTGAGGAATCGGCAGGAATATCTACATTAAAAAAATATATATATATATATATATATATATATATATATATATATATATATATATATATATATATATATATATATATATATATATATATATAATTTTTTTTAGACACGGTACATGAAACCCCAAAAAACTTCACCATTTAATAAAAATAAAAATATTGCAGACTGTTAAACAATGTACTGTATTGTAGTTTTTTTCAACAGACTACCATTTTAGTTGTGATATAAAGAACACGGTATTTACAAGTTAGTAACAGAGTGGGCAGTGACACCACTTTTCCACATCTTATATTGTGCTCACAAATTTATTGCTGACCAATGTTTAAAAAAAGTACTACTGTAGTACGCACAGTACAGCTTCAAAACTAATGTGCACAGCTATCGATGTATTGCAGGAAATTTAAGACTAGGTTTTAAAATTAGGCTCCTACAGTGGAAAAAACCTTGAAGATAATAATAATTATAATAAATCATAATAATACAGGTACTGTATGCCTCACTACACAAACGTTTGATTTGCAAAGATTGCTGAAACAAATAGCCTATTGATATCTTGCACCACTTTCTCACTATACACAACCCCATGATCCATTGAGGTAATGTACTAAATTTATATTAATTTATTTATGCACTAGGTGTTAAATTAGAGTGCTAAGCGCATTAAATATAGAAAGCTCATAAAAATTACGGTAATGAACAGTCAACAGTTAGTAAGCTGATAAAGTGGCGAATATGATAAAGAAAAAGTAGCCTCACTTTATCTTTCGGAATTTGCTATCGGAAATCGAAAAAAGAAAGCAGGTTTCTGTTCCATACAGAGTTGGCAGAGCATTTAATTGCTGCACATTGACGGGGTACCATTGCAGCTGCTATAAAAAACGAACAAAACGACTGAAAAACGTGATTTTGCCGAATTTTTCATCTTCCTATCTTTATTCCTTCCTAGTTTACTTCTCAGCCACTTGGCGGCGCCACTTTGGGCGGTGGTTCTGAGGCGTTTTCGCCTATAGGAGTGGGCTATCCTCATACATGTACTGTACTATCGTGGACAAAAGTTCGCTCCCTGTAGTGAAACTGAGACACGGGAATGAGTCTCCGAACTGACTTACCCTGATTGTCATCTGGTGCGGGTGTGCTGTGCGGGTCGATACTGCTTCATTTGGGAAGGAGCGAACTTTGTCCACGAGAGTACAAGTTTAGAATCCTTGTCCGAACTTGCATTGTCTAACTTCGGTAAGTTCAGATCATACAGTATATTGCAAAACGGTTATTTATCACATTACCATACACTCAAAAAGAATTGGTATAATAACGCAAAGGAACCAAACCTAACATGGAAATAAGAAAACTATTAGTAAGCTCGGAACAGCTTGCTGTGGGCATAACTTACCGGTCCGAATTTCCGAAGTTACCAAGTTCCGAAACTACCGTCTCGAATATTCCTTATGTAAACAGTGATACTGTGCACAAATGTTCACGTTTAAAGCTGTTACAAACAGTGTATTTGGGTGAAAAACTAGTTATTTTTTTTATAATGTAGTGAGTGGTGACTACTGTACAACTGAAAATAGAACTTGTAGCTGTACCAATGAAAAAAATATGAACTAGTAATGACTAAGTTACTGATGGAGCGAGCAAGAGTGTCGTGTTTGGGTGTACTTCAAAGTGAGACGCTATTCCAAAATATCAGTTATTTTCAAAGCAGAAAAAAAGATATGTGGGTGCAACGAGTAGAGCACACTTATAAAATGTGAATTATTGGGTCGTGATTTGGCGAATACCCGATATAAATCTACCAGTTATCAACGTTCAAGGATTTCTGATGTGAAACACTCAATGCTGGCAATGAATCTTCTCAACAATAAAGGTTGGTAGATTTAGTAATGTATTATATATTCAAAATGATCGAGTTCTGGCTGAAACTTATGGTAAATGGGTATTATTTTGGATGGTCATTTTAGTTTCGGTCATTCGGGGCCAAGTCCCCAACCAGAAAGGGGGGTGTCGGGGGAGATATAGTTCCTGGATTCTGTGGCTAGGTTAGATTAGGTTACATTAGGTTAGGTTAGTTTGGATGTCTAAACACAGGGATGACCGAAACTAAAATTTTACAGGGTAAATATTTACAAGTGCGTCTGACATTTTTTTTTGAATGAAAATTGTTTTGTTTTGGTAGAAACTAGAGATCATTTTCTTTACCATAACATATTATTATGCTCTATAACCAAACCTAGCCTATCATTACTTCCTAACCTAGCATCACCAAACCAAACCTTCCCTAGATGGCAATTTAGACCATTAAAATATCTCCATAAAAAAACAAAATTGAGTAAATTTGCATTTTTAACCAATATGACTCGATTTGAGCATTGTGTTTTTCTGCTGGTTTAGACAATTTTAAGACACTTCTATGAAGTTTCCCGACCGCAAGCAGTGTGTGGTGATTAATGACACGAAATCATCCTGTGTACCCATGACAAGTGGGGTACCACAGGGCAGTGTACTGGGCCCGTTGTTGTTTGTTTGTTTCATAAATATCCTACCAGAAGTTATATACTCCATACAAATGTTTGCGGACGATGCCAAGCTATTTAGGGAAATTAAGAACCAAACGGACTGTGAAGAGCTACAGAAAGATCTCTGCCAGCTGCAAGAATGGTCGAAGAAATGGCTGTCATGATTCAATGTCACGAAGTGTAAGAGGATGCATATTGGCCGTGTCTCCGATCCCGTGTTTTAGTATAGATGAGGTGGGTATGGTGTGTTGGGTCTGTTTAGTATGGAGGGGTTCCTGTGTCTGTATGGGAATATAATATTGTCAACGTATCCCTGCCAGTGTGGGTGTGTGGTTAGGAGATTTTTTATTTGTTTGTCGCCTAATTGTCTCGGTAGATGTTGATTGAATTTTTTTTGTAGCATATTCGCCACTTATCAGCTTACTAGCCGTTTGGGCGCTCAATCCAGTGTTAGTACAGGAGGAAACCGGGGACGGAAACTTGTGGTGTTTGGTAGGGTCACACTGGATAACACCCTTCTCACGTGTGTACAGGCCGAGGCTCGAACCCTTGACATATTGGCGAGAGTTATTGCGCGTTACCGCTGTACTGGAATGGAGTTGTCTTTTACTTTTTTACTTTTATCCTCTTCGCCACTGATCGGCTTGTTAGCCGCTTGGGCGATCGGTCACGACTCTTTTCCTTTATATTCTTCACCAAAAGGTCGGCTCGCTAGCCTCCCGGGCGATCGGTCACGTCTCTGTCACGCACTGTTGGCAAATACTGGGCATGCACCGGCTCCTGAATGTACCTGAACCCGCTCCAGTGTTGGTCAAGTCTTCTCTTGAAAGAGCTCACACTCGGTGCCGTCACAACACTTTCTGGTAGATTGTTCCAAGAGTTTACAACCCTCACTCCGAAAAAGTTTGCCCTCACGGTTTTCCGGACTTGCAGCTTCTTCAATCTTGAGCTGTGACCCCTTGTGGGGCGAGCGTCCGCCAGCTCCAAGTAAGGACACTCAACTGAGTAGTGCCCCCTGAGATGCTTATAAACCTCAACTAGGTCCCCCTTGCCCGTCTGTAGTATAAGCTAGGCAAGTTCAGGCGCTCCAATCTCGCAGGGTAGCTGAGATGCCGAAGTGCAGGCACCAGCTTGGTGGCCCTCCTTTGAACATTTTCAACCAACTGACAGTCCCTAGCATATCTCGGGGACCAGATGGGGTGACAGTACTCCAGATGGGGAAGCACTTCACTCCTGAAGATCGTCACGAGGGACGGACCGTCTAGATATCTGAACGACCTTCTTATAAGACCCAATAATTTATTTGCCTGATTTACCTTCTTCTCACAATGGCCCGAGAACTTCAGCTCATTGTCAACATACACACCTAGGTCCTTCTCACACACAGTCTCAACTAGTACATTTCTTCATCCCGTTGGGACATATGGTACGCCTCCTTACCGTTGGTACGCCCCAGGTGCATCCTCTTACACTTCGTGACATTGAATCTCAGCAGCCATTCCTTCGACCATTCCTGGAGCCCACAGAGGTCCTTCTGCAGCTCTTCACAGTCCGCTTGGTTCTTAATTTCCCGAAATAACTTGGCGTCATCGGCAAACATTTGTATGGAGGAGTGTACAACGTCAGGCATATCATTTATGAAACAAACAAACAACAGCGGGCCCAATACACTACCCTGCGGTACCCCACTTGTTACAGGTACAGATGACGATTTCGTGCCATTAATCACCACACATTGCTTGCGGTCATGTAGAAAGTCTTCTATCCACGCTAGGACATTTCCCCGAATTCCGTACCCTTCCAGTTTGATTTTCAGCCTTTCGTGGGGTACACTGTCGAAAGCCTTGGCAAGTTGTGTTCTTATAGATGTTCGTTTGTGGTGAAGTATGTCCAGTGTGTGTTGTGTATGAACAGAAGTGATTTATTTTGTATGATCTGCAGTTTCTTATTGTTGGTTGGTGCTGCTAACTGGAGTGATGGGTGTGTATGTCAGCAGTGGGCGTATGAGGGCATTGTATAGGTGTGATTTTGTTTTGATTGATGCTGTTCTGAATCTGTACATGTTTGAGAGTGTCTTGTTTGCGATCTCTAATTTTGTCTTGATGTGGTAGTTCATGGTGAGGGTGTCGTCGAATTTGACTCCTGACACTGTTTGTTTGTAGTCACCATTCAAGTTCCCAGTGTTTGTGACCTGTTCGAGTTCCCTGTATGATTTGTCTGTGAGATGGTCTAGTCCTGGTTTGTGTCTTACTAATTGTGTTACACCTGTGAAGTGAATGTATGTTTTTGGCTTTGTGTATATTAGGCAAATGATAATTATCTGTCCGTGATCAGTTTCAATCTTGGCTGCCATGAAGTGTTTGAAGGTGAAATCGGTGATGAGTTTGTGTCTGATAGATGAGCTGACGAAGATTGCTACACACTCTTGTTGTTCGTGAGGTGTCTGTGTTGACAAAGTGTTTTATTTTTGTGTTTGTGTAAGTTGAGTTGAGGATAATGTCTGGGTCGTGTTCTTGAAGGAGATATATGATGTGTTTGTTTGATAAGAATGTTCTGCAAATGAATTGCATTATGATGATCATGTTTGTGTATGCTTGTGTGTATCATTATTTTTGTGTTTTTTGCTGTTTTGGTGTTGTTTTGTTTGTGTTTCTTAAATGTGATTTTGTTTTGCGTGTGGCAGAAACAGATCGTGAACGTGATTTGTGTTGGTGCTGGTGTGATGGGGAGGTGCCAGTCTGCGTTGGGGGGTGTTAGGTTGGGGTTAGATGTCTCGTCGGAGTTACTCTCTGGGTTCTTCCTCCATTGAGGGTATGTCTGTCGTATCATAAGAAAGGTTGGTAGACAGAGGAGGGGATCACCAGGGGTTGCAACAAGGGCATTTAACACATCATATGTGACTGCCACCACCACCACCCCAGTCCCTAAACCAGTCAGACAAGACAAATATCGTCCAATTTCCCTCATCTTCTGCTTCTCAAAGTTGATGGAACGCTTGATTCACCACTGCCTCCACTGGGAAATTGAAGCCTACCTGCACCCCAACCTCTGTGGGTTTCGCCCTAGGAAGAGTACTGCTCACTGCATCGCTCACTCCATGGCGAACACCTCAGCCAAAACCTCCCTCTTTGTCGACTTCAAGGGAGCATTTGATAAACGCACATTGATGTCAAGGGCAAATTTCTTCACGCGGATTGCTGACTACCTCTCCCATCGACAGGCCCGTGTCCGTTTTCAGGACCCTTCATCTTGGCATGCCTCAGGGTAGTGTCCTCAGCCCTACACTCTTTAATGTTCTCATGAACTCCATCTGCTGCCTCAATGACATTTTTGCTGAGCTCGCTCTAGACGGACACATCATCAGTTACACTGACGATCTTCTCCAAATTACTACAGTGCAACATGAACAATCTGTACTCTCCACATTCGCCCAGACCTGTCAAACACTTGGGCTAGTCATCTCACACACTAAAACCAAGTTCATCTTGCACTTCCAGCATCAGACACCGCTGACTCTGCAAGGACAAGACATTGAACAAATACACACAAACAGGTACCTGGGTCTACCCGTGTGTGCCACTACCAGAGTCACCACCTCCGCTGTAGCCACCCATGTTATCTCCCAGTGCCGCCAATGAACGAGAACCCTCCAGTCCCTCACCCATAGTCTCAAAGGATCCTCTGTCAGGGTCCTACGTCTCATGTACTGAAGATCACACAATTTTACAGATGTTGACCTGTGATCATGGAGTCATTTATCCTTATATATGTATCAGGAATACACCCACTGAATTATAAAATGTATTTCCAAAACACCCTGTATAATACTATACAACCTAGTGGATTAAAGGAAAAAATAAACAAATATAGTATGTAATATATTATATAATGTCTTACCTGATCTCATAAATTACATTGTTCTATTACTCAAAAGTGCATACATAAGAAAAACACATGATAATCAAGGTTCAATACCAAGCATTAAGATACAGTAATATCTCTGTTAGCCGGAACAAATGGTGCAGAGCACCTCCGGGAATGAGAGATTTCCAGGTTACGAGACTACTCTCTCAAAGCCGGAAAAGTCATTCCGAAAAATTCCGAGCAACTTTCAATTCCGTCAATTGGAGAATTCTGGGTAAAAGGGATTCTGACTAATGGAGATATTACTGGTAGACCTTGAGTGTTTTATAAATGATATTAACAATAAACATATAGTTCAAGTACACTAGTACAGTACCTGTAGAATGTGAAGTTAATTACATTTAATGAATGAAATTAGTTAGAGGTGAAGTTAAATATGGTACATTTGATGAATGTTAAATACAATACATTATATAATATGATAAATGATATCAATACTTTAGTATAAGGCATTATGACCATAGTTGTCAAAAGGCCAATTAATTAATTACATAAAATATATATGATAGTATATTTTATTTGATGAGGTAAATTTCTAAGAAATGATTGTGTTTGTAATTCATCTTAACAGGGCCGGTTCTACCATTAGGCTAACTAGGCAGTCTCCTAGAGTGCAAGAATTTTGGGGGTGCAAAAATTGGCTAGAAAAAATAAGAATATTCTGCATACAGTACTGCATATACTGGCATATATTGTATACAAGTATATGTCAATTGTATATGTCAATCATAAAATCTGAACAATCTGAACATGCAAACAGAAGACAGCTTTTATAAATTTAAAGTGGTGAATAATATATTATGCCTAAATTTAAAATATAAATACAGTACAAGTAATGAATCAAACATCCATTGTTAAGTAAGTGGGGAAATTTTACTTAATAATGAACAGTTCAGTGATGTGACATCACTATGTTTACACACTACAGTTCAGCAGATACTCCCGACCTCGCTACTCATGAATGATGAATTACTGCATAAAGCTTGAATCAACTTTGCAGCATGATGAATCTAAAGATATTGAGGCTGCTGAAGATATTGTGTGGTGAACTTCAGGCCATCGCTTGGTGCCTACCACAATCTATGACACAGCAAGCAGTGTTGAAGTTCATTTGTGAAAATAAGCTGAATGACAGTGTTTTCAACACATTTATTGTCCTCCATATTCTTCTGACTCTGCCTGTTACTGTTGCAAATGGTGAGGGAAGTTTTTCAAAACCAAAATTGATAAAGACTTATCATCCACAACTGGTCCAAGAAAGGCTTGTTGGATTAGCAACTGTATCTATAGAGCAAGAAATTGCCCAAAAGCTTGATACCCAGGATCTGATTAGCAAATTTGTAAATATAAAGGCACAAAAAGTGAATCTGTACAAGGAACATGTAATTCACAGAGTAGTTGCTACTTTTATGTCTTTTTTCATGAATAAATATCTTGCAGAGAAAATATTGCATTATAATTTTACTTTTGGAGGATTATAAGACTGGGAAAAATGGGTGTGGGGTGCAAATATACTGTACATATTGCCTAGGGTGTTGAATACCCTGGCGCCGGCCCTGCATCTTTAGCATTTCTGACGGATAACTCACCTTTTGATATCATTTAAATCCTTGCCTTCACCCCATTACTGACTTGATTGTGAGATAAATGTACAAATAATAAAGATTTAGAAATGGGGCATACAATTTCCAAGACAGAATTAAGTCTTTCATTACAAAAACTCTGACAGCCCCAAATTATCAGTAGTATCTGAAGTAAACACCCCATATAAAACTTAACTACTGTGAGTAAAAAAGATTTGGCATATAATTTCTTCACTAGTTGTACTGTACTGGAAACTAAAATTTCCAGAAATTCATGAGAAAAGTAAGCTCGGGTAATATCCTATTTTGTACAACAGCAACACTTGATATCAACATTGTTTTATATAATACAGTACACAAATTTGCTGAATAAATGCTAAACCCTTTTGAAATTATAGTAACTTGTTTACAGCATAAAGGAGAGGAAAAACAATTATGTACTGTGACAACAATTTACAAGCGAGGCTCTCCATAAATATGACATACAGGATAGTAACAAGTACAGTAGCCTACCAAGGTTGCTGTATCATTTGTACTCATCTCCTGAATGCCGTCTTACATGTTATGGATAAAATCATAAGTGAGAATATATAAGAGTAGTTGTGGAGTGAAAACAAAACTTATTTTCATTCTTAGTGTATGTGACTGTTGTATTGTATACAGGGTATATGTATTGTATTTACAAATGTATTACAAAATTTAAAGGGAGTACAATTTGACTACAGCTTGGTATGTATTTTCTTTTTCTTAAAAATAGGATAAAAATCCCTTAGACAAACTCTTAGGTTAGATCTATAAGACAATACTGTATGTGTAATTTGGCTGAAATGTACTGTATATCCACACCACTCCACAAAGTTGTCCACATTGTATTTTGGAAACAATTGCGCTAACTACATGGTTTTCTACAAGACTTCTTCTTCTGGGCCTAATTACTTTCCTGCAAATGATAGGCTGTAAACAGTACACTAACATTACTGTCCACAATTTTTCTTTACTTTATGTTGGTACCTAGAGCCAGGGTGAAGGTAGTGGTGATGGGGTTCTTTATATAATACAGTACAATATGAGTTATAGTACATCAGCAGCTTACTGTTGAGGAATATTATGCATGTATCATTTGCTGTGATTACAGTAATAAAAGACATACATCACCCATGAATAAGAGTTGATTCAGGAATTACATACTCACTTGGGGAAGTACGTACTGTACAAGTAATGAGGCATATAATAATGGGAAAATAAATGCCACAGTAATAAAAAAATTACAGTATAATAAAACAATAAGATTTCAAGGAATATGCGGTCTCTGAAGATTTTTGGTATTGTACACAACAAGCGATCTGAGTGCTACCAAGGGTAGCAGAGGCCAACTGACCTATAATATACAGGAGTACCTTTTGCTGAATATCTAAAAATTATATACTGTACCAAGATATATGTTTTTATATATCACTGTGACTGGTTATTTATTTATTTTTATCATATCTGCCACATATCAGCTTACTAGCCGTTTGGGTGGTTTATCCCGTGTTAGTAAAGGAGGAAATCGGGGATCGGGAAACATGTAGTGTCTGGTAGGGTCACACTGGATACCATCCTTCTCATGTGTGTCCGGGCCGAGGCTCGAACCCTTGACATATTGGTGAGAGTTATGCTCATTACCACTGTACTGTGCTGTACTGTACTGTACTGTATCAGAACTTACTGTTTATGTTTCTCATCACTACACTACTGCTATTTTCCTATTTAAAAATAATTGGACACCTTTTATTCAAGTCAGCATTTTTACTGGATACAGTAATAATGTAAGCAAAATAACAGCTCTCATGCATAGATACAAAATACAATAAAATTTTTACAATGATGATAGAGATCCTGATTAATAATAGAGCATTTTTTTATGATTTCAATTGAAAGTACAAGCTCCCATTTTTCTACAGGAAAGCAAAGGAATATTCATGATACATAATTTGCTGTACAAATTTTAATGTTAAATAATAATGTTACCTGAAGGAGGCAGCTGATGAAATTATTCCATGATTTATATCACCAATTGGTGTATGTTGTCTAGCACAAGATTTTTTTCAATTTCTCAGAAGACAATGCAGGGTGATGCTCCAGTGCTGAGCATAAGCTTAAAACCGCTTGCAGTTCTCTGTTCTTCTTTCATAGAAGACATGAGAATCTATGATTTTCTTGTTCAGCAATGAAGACAATTCAATAAGTAGTCTCTGGGTTGACCATCCAGGAGTCCCTTTCCATTGCCTCTGATGTGGATGCAGTCCACATTAGTTTGGTCCAGGAGAGAGTGACGCTTACTTAAAATACCAGACACTTCAGATGGCCTGTATTTGTTCCTCCTGTTGCGCCTGTTTACTGCCACTTTTACCCTGGAAACATAAATTATTTTTTTTAAAGCAGAGATTGTTTTAAGGTAAAGTATGTGGTCATAATTACTCTAAAATTTAGTAGGTTGCAAAGGGAGCATATGAAAATGTATGGGAAGTGTCATGCAAAGTGAGCAATCATATTGCCTGTTCAGATAAGACTCATGTAATTGGGGAAAATCTTATTAAAACTGTATACAAGATACTGTTTCATGTATGCTTGGAGAAAAACAATTGAATATAGCTAAATCCGTTTCATTCTCAAATTCATTACTTCAAGACGTAGAAAACCAGTTAATCAAACTCGTCAAAGATGACGACTATTGTTCTCTACACCATGATGAGATGATATATGTGGCCAGTCTTGATGTTCTCTTCTGGTTTTCATGAGGTGAAGTAAATACACAATAATTAAACTGAAGACAAAATGCTGTTAAAACACATACAGTCAACCCTCGCTTTACGCGGTTCCACTTTACGCGTTTCCACGTTTACGCGGTACCCTGCCGAACACGGAATGCTCACTTTCCGCGGTGTGTGTACCCATTTACGCGGAGAGCGGCGCGAGCAGGGTGCGCACAAGGTCGCCCAGTCATCAAAACATTACCGAGTTCTTCACCCGTCACCCACCACAGCCGGCCCAAGTCAGTGATAGTGATTATGATAGTGAGGATATGGACTTATATGGACTTTGAGGGGTTTGACAAAGAGGCCCTGCAAGCCTCTGAGGTGGATAGTGATACAATTGATACAAGTGATACAGGTGAGGGCCAATAATCTGCCCTCTGCCTCGGAACCAACCCCCCATCCCCGTGTGCCCAGCCATCTTTTCTACTAATGTAAGTGTTAAAAACCCTAATATTATTGATATTTCTCTTAATTATTAATTGTGTGTGCATACCATCATAAAATTAAGAAGTTATTTTTACTACAACGTAGGTATTGTGTCTGAAAAAGTGGAGTTTGGAGGTCGGCCCGGTCTCTATTTCAATTAATCCCATATGTTATGTTGTTCACTTTACGCGTTTCTCACTTTACGCGGGCCGCCGTGGGTTCAATTGACCGCGTAAAGTGAGGGTTCACTGTACTGTACTGTACTACATATAAGGAAATCTTTAATCTCACTGATTCCAAAGTTACAGAAAAGGGGCTCTAGTGAGTACAATTGCTGTGTGTGCACTCTCCCAAAAAGGTATCCCACCCACCCCCTCCCCTCCTGGGCCAGGAGTATGTGGAAATGAACACAATAACACGCGCACAGCAGTCTCGGTTTGGTTGGTATTTCTGATTGTGAGTTACACATTTTGTTCTTTATTCTTGCAACTGATAATCACTATGATATCGGCAGTATGTCACCTATTCTCGACATAATGTAATAAAATAGGATGAATTGTGATACCATATGCAAAACCAATAACGTCATGAATAACCCCGCTGATTTATGCACCTTAGATACTATTTCAGCCCCAGGGGATGGGTTGCCAAATAGGAATATAACATTACTATGTTTTCATGAACCAAGGTTACAATGGAATCACTTAGAATGAAATAGGAAACACTATGATCCAATATTACATCCATTTGCAAATATAGTAATTGCAGGTGTATTATGATGCCATATTATTTCTACCTCAATTGATGAGGTAACAATTATGAATATAATGCATCTCTCATGATTCATGCTGGCAACAGAACATTATCTGATACACACTACGAGATGATGTCTTTTAAGTCCTCCCATGGGATTGACAGTCACTATGGAGACATCACAGGCAACACAAGGCAGTATCATCACCCTAAACAGCAAGAAGATAGCTAACAAACATAGATTTATAGCTATGTTGCTATTCAAAAAGCGACATAGAGACAGTCAGTTGATTGAAAATGTCCAAAGGAGGGCCACCAGACTGGTGCCTGCACTATGGCACCTCAGTTAACCAGAGAGATTAGAATGCTTGCATTTGCCTAGCTTATACTATAGGTGGGCAAGGGAATTGAAGTTTATAAACATCTCAGAGGGCATTACTCAGTTGAGTGTTCATACCAGGAGCTGGCAGACACCCACCTCACTTGGGGTCGCAGCTCACGGTTGAAGAAGCCACAAGTTTGGAAAATTGTCAGGGCAAACTTTTTTGGAATGAGAATTGTAAACTCTTGGAACAAACTGCCAGAGAGTGTTGTGACTGCACCAAGTGTGAGCTCATTCAAGACCAGATTTGACCAACACTGGCACAGGTACAGATACATTCTTGAGCTAGTACATGCCCAATACAGTACTTGCCAACAGTGTGTAACAGAGATGTGACTGACTGTCCAAGTGGCTAACGAGCCAATCAGTGGCAAAGAGGATAAAAGTAAAAGTAACATCCATCTCACATCTAATCCAAGTGGTGAGAGGCAAATGCATTACAGCTGTACCAATCTCTTAAACAGAATAAGTATAATAGCATGTCCTCATGACCATGTGGTGACTCAGATGTTGTAACACATGTTGTAACACTCAATGTTGAAGGTTGGCATGTCTTAAAAATTGCCACAAACTGTAAAAAAAAATTGTTACCAGTCAGTATGACCAATGATAGCCAACAAAGCCATGAGAGGCTTATATCCTTATGCTAACAGCATGTTGGTGTTCCCAGGTGGTCACCCATCCAAGTACTCACCAGACCCACCATAAAGTCTAGAAGGTTTGAACCTCATGAGGAAATATTTTACTTTACAACATTGTACCGTAAAGAAATTCTGCTGATAATTTTGGACAGTTTGAAAGAATATAAAAGTACTTACGTGCTCTCAGTGCTGTTATTTCTACTGGCTGCAATTCTGGTTGGTGAGATCAGTTTCACAGTTTTTGTGGTGAATTGACCTTTAAAAAGAAAATTAATCTATTGTTACAGGTATACACTATATCTTTAATAATAAACTGACTTCTTATTTATGATATTAGATATGTATTAACCTTCAAAATATAATATGTAGTAAAAATGGAGCCTTGAGGCACAAAATCTCAGTTTATAGCACGGGGGATGATATAAGTGACCTGTGAGATGCATCTTTTTTACTTTTTACTTTTATCCTCTTCGCCACTGATCGGCTTGTTAGCCGCTTGGGCGATCGGTCACGACTCTTTTCCTTTATATTCTTCACCAAAAGGTCGGCTCGCTAGCCGCCCGGGCGATCGGTCACGTCTCTGTCACGCACTGTTGGCAAATACTGGGCATGCACCGGCTCCTGAATGTACCTGAACCCGCTCCAGTGTTGGTCAAGTCTTCTCTTGAAAGAGCTCACACTCGGTGCCGTCACAACACTCTCTGGTAGATTGTTCCAAGAGTTTACAACCCTCACTCCGAAAAAGTTTGCCCTCACGGTTTTCCGGACTTGCGGCTTCTTCAATCTTGAGCTGTGACCCCTTGTGGGGCGAGCGTCCGCCAGCTCCAAGTAAGGACACTCAACTGAGTAGTGCCCCCTGAGATGCTTATAAACCTCAACTAGGTCCCCCCTTGCCCGTCTGTAGTATAAGCTAGGCAAGTTCAGGCGCTCCAATCTCTCAGGGTAGCTGAGATGCCGAAGTGCAGGCACCAGTTTGGTGGCCCTCCTTTGAACATTTTCAACCAACTGACAGTCCCTAGCATATCTCGGGGACCAGATGGGGTGACAGTACTCCAGATGGGGAAGCACTTCACTCCTGAAGATCGTCACGAGGGACGGACCGTCTAGATATCTGAACGACCTTCTTATAAGACCCAATAATTTATTTGCCTGATTTACCTTCTTCTCACAATGGCCCGAGAACTTCAGCTCATTGTCAACATACACACCTAGGTCCTTCTCACACACAGTCTCAACTAGTACATTTTCTTCATCCCGTTGGGACATATGGTACGCCTCCTTACCGTTGGTACGCCCCAGGTGCATCCTCTTACACTTCGTGACATTGAATCTCAGCAGCCATTCCTTCGACCATTCCTGGAGCCCACAGAGGTCCTTCTGCAGCTCTTCACAGTCCGCTTGGTTCTTAATTTCCCGAAATAACTTGCCATCATCGGCAAACATTTGTATGGAGGAGTGTACAACGTCAGGCATATCATTTATGAAACAAACAAACAACAGCGGGCCCAATACACTACCCTGCGGTACCCCACTTGTTACAGGTACAGATGACGATTTCGTGCCATTAATCACCACACATTGCTTGCGGTCATGTAGAAAGTCTTCTATCCACGCTAGGACATTTCCCCGAATTCCGTACCCTTCCAGTTTGATTTTCAGCCTTTCGTGGGGTACACTGTCGAAAGCCTTGGCAAAATCTAGGTAAATATTGTCGATATTACCACCCCGTTCTAGAATATGGGTCCAAATATCCAATACCTTGAGCAATTGTGTCAAGCAAGAGCGCCCCGGCATAAAACCGTGTTGGCAATCTTTTACAAGGTTGTTTCGTAGTAGATGTTCCATCGCTGCATCTCTGATAATACTCTCAAGTACTTTACATATTATGCTGGTCAGGCTCACCGGTCTATAGTTGTTCGTGGAGTGCCTATCGCCCTTCTTGAAGATAGGACTCACATAAGCCACTTTCCATTCACTGGGGACCATTTGTTCATCCAGGCATTTACAAAACAGAATCTTCAGGGGCTCTGCAAGCTCGTTGCACAGCTCCCTTAGCACTCTAGGATGCACCATGTCAGGTCCAGGACTCTTATGGACCTTTAGCCTGGACAGTTTATTTCTAATACCCTCTTCTGTGAACACAATGTGGGTCAGTGCTGTGTCGAACCGTCTGTCCTCAAACGCAGGAAGGTTAGTTGCATCCTCTCTTGTGAACACTGAGGAAAAGAAGCTGTTCAATGCCTCAGCTTTATCCTGGTCAGAATCTGCGTAACTACCATCTTCAAGCCTCAGGTCTGATACTCCTACTCGCGTTTTCAATTTCGACTTTGCATAGCGGTAAAACGCCTTTGGGTTTGACTTGACCTCGCGTGCAACCAGCCTTTGGAACTCCTTTTCAGCCCTCCTACACTCTATCTTTGCTTGGTTTCTGGCTCTTGCATACATCCTCCTGTCTTGCTCATCGTTTGACCCAACCCACGTCTTGAATTTCTGGGTTTTCTTCTTAATTTTGTCGACCGCCGCATGGTTCATGTGTAGGATCCCCTCGTATTCCTAGAAGCACTGGGTTTGGTCTTGGGTATATATTTATCGATCAAATGGGTCATTTTACTAGTTATGATATTCAGCGTAGTGTCTGCGTTCTTGTACCTTAATAAGTCAGGCCAGTTGATACCCCTCATCTCTTCCCTCATCCCATTGTAATTTCCCTTGTAATATTTGCACCTTGGCCTGGCCTTATCTTGAACTAGGTAACAGTTAAATCTGAATGACAACACTGTATGGTGACTGGTGCCAACTGGGGCAAGGTGTTCCAGTTTGGCCACCATACCCTCCTCGTTTGTTATGATGAGGTCAAGTGGCTTGGGTGTTTGCTCCCCTCTGTAATGTGTCGGGTCTCTCACATGTTGGAACAGAAAATTATCTCTCAGAGTTTCTACAAAAAGAGTAGCAGGATTATTCAAGTCATTCGGGGTTGACTCGTTTCTCCAGTCGATGTCGCCATAGTTAAAGTCCCCCATGATAAGGAGGTGGCTGGGGTTGAGCATCGCCGCATTGTTTATTAAGGTTCTTAAGTTCCTTTGATTTAGTGGGCCACAGTTCGGGGATCTGTAGATACACCCGACGATAAGTAAGTCCCCTCCCTTTAATTTAATTTTACACCACTTGGACTCTTCAAAAACATCCTCTCCCTGTACCCTCGCCTGGCTGGCTCTAAGGTCTTGCCTAGCGTAGATAACCACACCCCTCCTGCAGGATTCTTGAGTTAGGTTCGTAAATGAGTCATATCCAGCAATGCTGAACTCACATTCCTCTGGGTCGATTCTCCTGTTCTTGTACAACAGTTCTACAACTCCTACAATATCTGGTTGGTGTACTCTTAGTAGTGTTTCAAACTCCTCCCTCTTATCAAGGAACGTGTCGGTATTAGTGTACATGACATTCAAGCCAGAATTTGTTCTCGGTAACGTCTCTGCTCTTAGTAATAAACCCGCTCCACCCACATTCTCAGAAGCTGCAGCATTTGCTAAGTACACTGTATTTTGCAGGGTGTGGTTAAAAATTTCATTGTTTACACGGCGCTCGTTCCCTCCTGTCCGGTAGGCTGAGCTGGTGCCGCCTCCCGGGTGGGGGGTTGAGTGGGTGGAGGGTGCACTGCTGCCCCCTGGCCCTGTGTCGGCACACTTGTTTCCACTACCCTCCCCCTGAGTATAACCCATGTGCACCTGTCCCCGTTCCTTCTCGACTCCTCCCTCCTCTGCTTCAAGTCCAGCAGGAGCTTCTTGTGCTGTTCCCTCTGCATTACCGTGCGGTCTGGGTGAATAAATACATCTCGAAATGCCTCGCTCCTTGCTAAGTTTTTTGCCTGCCGGATAACTTGCCATTTTTCCTCCTCACTCCCTAATGTGATCCTGAGGGGGCGAGGCTTAGCCCCCTGCTTTTGTCCCAGTCTCCTCACATCCTGAGGGGTTGCTGGAATCTTCAGAACCTCTGTGCAAATATTTTGAAACAGCACCTTGTCGTGTGTTTCCTTACTCACAGTTCCCTCTGCCTGGCTCTCTGGGACTCCAAAAACTATTACATTGTTCCTGCGCTGGAGCCGTTCCTGGTGTTCCTCCTCTCCCCTAACAGTAGGTCCGTTAATTTTCATTTCTTCGACACACTTTTTCAGAGTCCCAATCTGCTGTAGAACCTGTACTGATTCTGCATTACTCTCCGCCCCCCCCACCCGTGGCCCTCCTAATACGTCCGCATAGCTCCTCTTAGCAACCACCTCCATTCTATTAGCTACTTCCTCAGTCTTAGCAAGGATCTCTTTCTCAACTTGCTCCAGTTTGTCAACCAGCAGGGCTCCTGCTTCATCTATTTTCGTCCCTAGAGAACTCGTTCCCTTATGGATTGCAATCGCTTCATTCACCTTGACTATGCAGCCAGGGCAATACCAGCAACAGCCATCAAGCTTTACGGCAGTTAGTAACTTCCTAGACGTTGCATTAGTTAGGCCTGCATCCTCCATATCCGACGTCTCCCTGCAGTAATCACATACCAAACTCATGGTTGTTGTTGTTGTGGGGGGGGTGTAGACTGTGTATAGATCTACACCTATTTCAAAGAAAATAAAGAGAGAAAAAAGTACTTAGCTACTCTCTGTTGCCTATGGAGTTGTCGTCTGCGACTGCGTACCCTGTATCTCCCTGTGAATGGTGTATTGTAGGCACAGTTTCAGTCCTTGAGCAAGCACACAATCAACATAAAATAAAATTTAAAGTCTCTGTGGCACCTATGACACGACTTGGTTTCAGCTGGCACGGTGCCTTTCCAGCTTGCTTGCTAGTGAGCGCTCACTTTAAGTTATTTACAACTTCAGCGGTCACTGATGACACTATGAACTATCACTGTGTACACTGTATCTCCCTGTGGGTGGTGTATTATAAACACAGATTCAGTCCTTGAGCAAGCACACAAACAAAATAAAATTTAAAGTCTCTGTGGCACCTATGACACGAATAGGCTGGCAGTTGTCCTTACCAGCTCGATTGCCAATATGTATTCACTTTAAGTTATTATAGTCTCTTCTGCATTCACTGATGACAACTATGAACTGATTTAACTGAAGGCACAGTACTACACTCCCTGGTTGGCCTTTATCACAGCCGTGACCACAACACCCTAAAAAATAAAATAAAATAAAAGCTTTGTCATGTGGCAGTGATTGTGTGGTTATAGGCCTGTGACCCTGGCTGTACCTCCAACTCGGTGGAAATTGAGTTTTCAAAAATACAATCGTGTCTAGCATGAAAAGTCCGACATCGATTTACACTTTCACCTCACTAAGACGATCTTGACGAACTTATGTAATCACTGTCCAATTTCTGCCGCTCTACATCGAAGGCCCGGATGCCGAACACGCTTTGTTACAGAGACGCAACACGACCCGCCCGACTTTACTTTATCTGGGTCAGATCCAGGCAATAAAAAGAAGATAAAATAAAGTGTAAGGACAATACTAATATGCATTTTAGCTAGTAGTAGGGAACTTGGGAGTGATGTGGTTGAGTTGAGTTTCAAGATGATGTGAAAACACTTCAAAGACTCCTGATCTTAAGTCTCGCTGGTTCCTGGACAATCATGAAATCCAGATCTGAATTCAGATTTGACTGGGAGAAAAGTCTGCTCAAGCATCTAGCTTGTGGCAAAACATTTTCCATATGGAGAGTCCATCTCACTCTGCTGCAAGGCACTGTGTGCATTCTGAGCAATGGCAGGCTCAGCCCAGAAGCATTTAGTAATGGTGAATTCTGCAGATCTTTTGTGAGAATCTATAGGCCATAAAAAGATGATAGTAAGAAACTGAAAGTTTTGACATACAAACACTACATTCAATAGGATAGACATTTATTCAAAATGCATAGATGTGTATTGTTCTGTATGTGTACAGCAAATACTCTGTATGTGGATACAGTACAATAAAGATATGGATGACTGTGATTCACAATCAATAGTAGAATCTCTGCACTTCTAACAGGAATTTCCCCAGGATAGTTCTACTCACATGTACATTGTATGTATGTCACAAAGAGGGTAATATGTCAGGTCTGTACCCAATCAAACCATGGTGTCACTGGTGAGCAATGTGAGGTTTTATTGGCAGTTACATTGACACAGAGCAATAGTTGAGGTCAGTCTCAGAGTGTGTGTGTGTGTGTGTGTACAGGGAGACTGCATGAAGGAATACTTGTTCCAACTCTTTCATAACTATATGAAATTCATGTGCTTCAGAGTATTGATAGATCAAGATTGAGTGCAGCAAAGATGAGTACAGTAATTTAAGAAACTTCAATAGGAGTTTGGAGGATTGATGGAGCTACAAATGAAGACATATGAATAATGTATTATGTCAGTCTCTACAGAGTCTAAAGTGCACTAAGATGGTTTGGCCAAATGGAGCACCAGAAAGTTGAAAGATTTATGACAGCTCAGTAGACGGCATGAAAGTGTGATTAAGATTAGGAATGACAGGGATGGCCTATGTGAATTAATGAGGCTTATAGGTGTCACATTATAATAACAACTGAAGAATGGTGGTGGATTGTAAACAATGTAGTTTTACATCTACCGGGGTAATATACTGAACATGAGTGACCCCAGTGAGTGAACTTGGTGAGCACAATGAAGTGAAATGAAGCATTATGAATAAATTTTGGATGCATATGCTATGTCTTCTTATTCCTTTCCTGTCACTTTCTACACTTGTCTTGCACTGCTCACCCTATTATTTCCCCCTTTCTTTGAGGTTTCAGTAATCTTTGATTCACTTCACAAAGAAGTGGGGGAGGAATTAAGACAATATATAAATAAAATCCACTGACAAGTTGACTAAGTCTTTACGACTATAACCTCTGTGTTCCTAAGCTAAGAACTGACACTGTGAAACATATACCGTATATGGTAATAAGCACAATGACGTAAAATTCTTAGGGCCAGAAGCTGTGGAATCGAGAACACTGGCTTCCTTCCCTTGGCATGGCCACCTCTAGTTGGGTTGCCATTAGGTACCATAAATAAGGCAGGAATACTCCATGTAGAAAGTTATATTATTCTAGTGTAAAACTCACTATTCATTCAACATTTACTCTGCTTCATTCAAAGATCTTGTGAAAATTTTTTCAAACTGCACAGTCACTAACATTTGGTTCTGTCTCTTCACACTGCTTTACTCCATTGTTCAGTCTCCCAGACACATTAATGTATTATTAATAAGGAACCTGTATGTTTCCATTAGCAACGAGTTCTTTTTATTATCTTACCAATAATGCCATGTGTCAAGGGCGATAAAATCTGTTGATCCTTGATGTAGAAACCAAGAAAACGTTGTCCAAGTTTGTTTCTTGAACGAACTACAGCGAAGTGAGCCAAACCATCACCAATTGTCACATGTAGATTCTTCTTCTTATCTAATACAATCAGGACATTACCATATCTTATTTGAAAGAAAAAGTAAGTCAGCAGAAAAGTTATAATACTCAATAATAATTAATTTTAGAACTATCAATACTTTGTACAGTATATCATATTATGAACCATTACAGTATTATAATTTCTAATAGTCACAAAGAAATTAATATTTAACATTTATTATCAATGAAGAGAGATAACTCACATTCTTCCAACCCCTTCTTTCCAAGTGGAGTTTAGGCTGCAGTACTTGCTGGCTTCATCATTAAACCTTCTGATACGACTATTAATATCATCATCCTGGAAATTGCTGTTTTGGTTGTTGGTTCTCTCATATGAAAAATAATGATTAGGTCTGTTGTAAGAGTTATAGTGGGTGATTCTATTGTAAGTGTAATGTCTATGAATGTCAAGAGAGATTTTCTTTTCTTCATGGGGTCTCCGCTGCCCAGTATGTCTTGTCCTTTGTTTTGGCTTTCTGTGAGATGAGCGAAGTTTCTTATCTGTCCCATGCTTGTACCTTCTTCCATTTTTCTTATAGAATGGCCAGAGGGATTTTGTAATGCTGGTCACCTGCAGATACGAGTACAAACACACATTTTATATATATATATATATATATATATATATATATATATATATATATATATATATATATATATATATATATATATATATATATATATATATATATATATATATATATATATATATACCGTACACACTGGTACTGTATAGTTATTATCTTTCACACTTGGGTGATCAACACAGTTTTATCAAACAAAATAAAGCAGAAGCACACTGTAGGTAATTATCTAGTCACACAGTACAGTACCTGGGGTGTTCCATCATCACCAAGACAGTCTACTTCCAAGCGATCAGGAGTAATGGTAATGTTAACTTGGTTCAGTCGGAGGAACAGAGTCGTAAAGTATGTCATTTTTGGGTGTGAAATTCTTGAAGTCACTTGACCATTCACTGTGATACCTATGAAATTTGAAGTGACTATTAGATTGAATGATTCTTTTACATAAATTTACATATACAGTACAGTATTATGCATACACTGTAGTGATAAAAATTACTTTATGATGTCTGACATATAGTACAGTATTGTAAACAAGAGTACACTATATAGTCTCGGTTTATGCGGTCAATTAAACCCGTGGAGGTCCGCGTAAAACGAGAAACGTGTAAACGAAATAACAGAACATATGGGATTAATTGAAATAGAGACTGGGCCGACCCCCAGACTACCCTTTTTCCGACACAATACGTACGTTGTAGTAAAAATAACATCTTAATTTTATGATGGTATGCACACACAATTAATATTTAAGAGAAATATCAATAATATTAGGTTTTTTAACACTTACCTTAGTAGAAGAGATGGCTGGGCACACCGGGATGGGGGGTTGGTTCCGAGGCAGAGGGCAGATTATTGCCCCTCACCTGTATCACTTGTATCACCTGTATCACTATCCACCACAGAGGCTTGCAGGGCCTCTTTGTCAAACCCCTCAAAGTCCATATCCTTACTATCACTATCACTGAATTGGGCTGGCTGTGGTGGGTGGTGGGTGAAGAACTCGGTAATGTTTTGTTGCCTGGGAGACCTAGTGCGCACCCTGCCTGCGCCGCTTCCCGCGTAAATGATGGAATGTACCGCATAACTAATAATTGCCGGTCTTGCCAGGTGCCGCGTAAATGACGAACCACGTAAAGGAAATCCTCGTAAATCGAGACTATACTGTATATCAAACCCATTTTACATTCAGACATATTATAAGAATAATAATCAGCCTCTCGTCTAAATATTTTATATTTTATAAGGATAACTACTAGCCTCCTTCATGATAAACAAGGTTAGACAGATGGAATTAAATTTTAGAATTAGACTGGATTACTGGAATTGACATTATTAAGTCTGAGATCAGAGAATTTTTGCTGCAAATACTGTACTGTACTCACCAGACTGAGGATCCCTGATGAGGTTCATGTAGGCTCCATTGTGGCCATGGAAGTTAAAGCAGAGTGGTAGGTTGAACCCCTGGGCATACACGATGAAGTGAGGATCCAAGTCAGCTGTGGAAGATTTCTGTGTGTTAATTTGTGTCCATATGATGAGGATTTCCCATTGAGTTTTAATGCTAAAAAATTAGTTGAAGATATTTTGATTTGTAAATACGTACTGTACAGTAGATTACTTTTCAGAAAAGTCAATCTTACACAGTTTTATCAAAATGTGAATTAGGGAGAATACTGTATATGTGAGTACAGTGAAAGGGTTTTCAACATGCAGAGTGCTTTACTCTAAATGTTATAGCATTCAACTGTCAGTAAATATTATTTTTACAATATTTAAAATTTTACAAGTACCTGTACTGTACTTTACATAATCTAATACAGTATTGATGTTGACAAAAGATTACAAAACAATGATGGACATCTAACATCAATCAAATACAGCACCAGGTCTACTTCTAACATGTTAACTGGGTGTAAAAAAAAACATTTCACCCGCCTACTAAAACAAAATTAGATCACATTTATTAGAAAGTATTTTGGTTCTTGAAGGTAATGGTAGGAGTACTGTAGGTGATCATGCATTAATACCCTTTTTTAATAAGCTTACTTATCTTAAGCTTAGCAAACATAACCCAAGCTTCTGAGTGCAGCCCACCACATATTTTGTTGACCAATGATCCACACACAGGAAAATCACACAAGAAGTACACTGATTTGACTATTTGTTACAATTTAGAGGGATTCACACTATTATCAACATTAAGTCAATAGTGTATTTCCATAATCCACAGATAATTCTTTTGTTGTCAATATCTAAATGTCTTAATTAAATTTACATACAGTAAGCCTATTTATTTTTTATTATGGCAACACTGTATGAACTACACATCTGAAGTTACTGATGTGTACTTTATTGTATTATGCAGTTGGTTAACAATGATGTAGCTACAAAATTCGGTACTGTACAGACTTTCCCCGAGTTATGGATGGGTTCTGTTCTTGGAGGCTATTCGTAAGTCAAATTTTCCGTAAGCCAGAAATGATTCTTCCATAGGTAATAAATGATTATACAAAGTACACTTAAACTGTATATACAATTGCTATACATGTGTGGGACCATTTATCTGGCATGGCCTGTGAAGACTGTTCAGATCACTAGATTCACTCCAAAAAGTAGTTTTAACTGTACACTGTAACATTAAAACTTAAAATTGTATGCATATAAACATCAATAACAAAAGCATATAAATACAATAATCTCCTTGTTAGCCAGAATCTTTGAACCCTGGAACTGTCTAATAGCAGGAATGAATTTTTGTGCCTCCGAAAAATATCCCGGAAAAATTTCTCCATTTCAGACATGGGAACAAATTTCCTTGGATGGAATCATGTGCATTCCCAGAAAAACTGTCTTATTCTGGGCATGGGAACGAATTTTCTGAGAGTTCCTAGAGATTACATCATGCTCTGATGTCGCCCCCCCCACCAATCGGGTGCAAACAAAAATGTTTTACTATTAACCTGGCACCAGTGTCTGCACAATGTTCAGGAAAATTCTTTTCTTCTTTGGGTGACTAGCAACTCCATTAGGGTTGTCAGGTCACTTAAGAGGCCATAATTGATGCAAAGAAAGTAGAAATTTAAGGTAATCCACCCGAGCACAGCACCGTTTGCACTTCAGTGCCAAAACAAACTGACCGCAGTGCTATGGGAGCGTTGAAGCAGGTAAAGAAACTATTGGATATTATGAGCGGGACTTAAAAAAAAATCATGATCTCTCAATTCTGCCGTTAAATGTGAGTCGCTGGTAAATCTAGTGCCGTTAAATCGAGGTTTAACCTGTAGCATAAAATCCAGACATTCCATTAAACTTCTTGCCCACAATGATGTCACTCTCTTCCTTCCATCAACATGTCTCAGGTGTGACTTTTTTCATTATTTTGCACTTTATACTGTACATCCTTATAATGTCTTCCAAGAGAGCAGCAGGTAGCCCCCACTGTAATGCTGCATCAACTGCACAAAAAGTTTTCAAAAACTGGCAACTGCTAGCTTCTGAGGATACCAGATTTGAGGAGTTTTTACGCTACAGTACTATTTCAGTCATCAATACTTTTATGTTTCATATTCACTCTTACACATAGAGAAAACTCAATAAAAGGTGCCATATCTGCCTGAATTTCTTTACAACTTTTTATAAATGTCCATTACTATTGCAAATGTAGCTCCATAAATTTTGCGTAAATTATGAATACTGTTATCATAGAAAAAATATTTTTTTGTTAATGTAATTAGTGAAAATACATATTGTACTGTATTTACACATGCAAAAAGTAAGGAAGATATACAGCAGAAAAACTTATGATTCAAAATTTTTTAGCAAGAATTGAAAGTTAATTTGCAAGAGGAGGAATTAATGCAAATGAAATCATAACTACTGTTTGACCAATAAAGAGATTTTCCTTACCAATGCAATCTTCAAATTAATATGAGATTCTCATGCCTCATCTATCCAAGAATCCTACTTACTCCAAGAATTTTGAATTTATTTATTGTTCATCTTTATTACATACCGATTATTGTTTTATTACCACGTATATTACTTCGACCAAGTCGTCGGAAACTCGAGAATGAGGATTCATAGTTGTTAGGATGATGCCAGTTCCTTTCATGATGGAGCTCATCTTGGGAGGAGACTATGACATACTCATCATCAGGATAAACGACCACCAAGGAAGTTAATCTTGTTACAAAACCAAACTGAAAATAAATTATGACATTATTAACATAACACTGTATTTGAACAGGTCCTTACAATGTATACATAAGGTACTGTATGCCATGGCTACATTTTTTTTAGTTTTATTAGAGTTCTGTAATGAGATATTACAATTCTTAACAAACCATCAAAACACTATCTGGGATACACACTGTGAAATTTGCAGGTACCGTACTTTCCTTTACTTTACTTTATCATTTTCACCACTTGTCAGCTTACTAGCTGGTTGGGTGGCAGTCAGTTCACTGTTACCCACTGCTGGCAAGTACTGTTGGCCATGCATGGACTCTTGAATGTACCTTAATATGTTCTATTGTTTGGTACAACACTTGCCAGCAGCTTATTCTGAGAGTTTAGAAATCTTACTCCAAACTGTTAGCTCTGACCATTTTCTGTACCGACAGTTTCTTTGACTTGACCCAGTGACCTCTAGTAGGGTGGCCTTTTGCTAACTCCAGATATGTACTTTTCAGGTCTGGGCTGAAAAGTAATCACGGTAAAATAATTAGCTTATATTGCAGACGGGCGAAGGGTGATCTACTTGAGGTGTATAAGCATCTCAGGGGGCACTACTCAGTCGAGTGTCCTTACTTGGAGCTGGCGGACGCTCGCCCCACAAGGGGTCACAGCTCAAGATTGAAGAAGCCGCAAGTCCAGAAAACTGTGAGGGCAAACTTTTTCGGAGTGAGGGTTGTAAACTCTTGGAACAATCTACCAGAAAGTTTTGTGACCGCACTAAGTGCGAGCTCTTTCAAGACAAGACTTGACCAACACTGGAGCGGGTTCAGGTACATTCAGGAGCCGGTGCATGCCCAGTATTTGCCAACAGTGCGTGACAGAGACGTGACAGATCGCCCGGGCGGCTAGCGAGCCGATCTTTTGGTGAAGAAGATAAATGAAAAGGAAAAGTAATCAGAGACGTGACCGATCGCCCAAGCGACTAACTAGCCGATCAGTGGCGAAGAGGATAAAAGTAAATGTCCTTGTTATGCTCTGTTGACAATGACTAGAGATCTCTGTTATAAAAGGAAAATTTTCAAACCGTCATTTCACATTTTCACAAAAAATTATTGCAATTTGAGACTTACTCTAAGAGCAATCTGCAGGGCTTGGGCATGGAATTGTTGGGTTTCAGTCACGTTTTCTGATAAGTCAGCTCTGGCCAGCAGGTCCTGTAGGAGGAAATATTAATATACTGAGTTGTCTAAACCATAGATTGTTGCTGTTTTGTAGCCCCTTCTTTACTTGGGTATGAAGCCAATGGACTTCAGGTATTTCAAAACAACTGTTAGTAGTTTCCAAGAATCTTGTGTCGAATTTGTGTTGAGGGATTATCTGTGTTGGATAAATATTGAACATGTAGTGAGTAGTGTACTGTATATGAGTTGTAGTATTGCATTGTGGACTAAGTGGATTTTGGTGAGTAGGTTGTGTAGATATACAGTAATATCCCCATTAGCCGGAATCTCTTTAATTCATTACACACCTGTAAGTTCTGTTATAATGAAAATAGCCATAGATCCTTAATCCATTTTACAGCTATACCTAGAAGAAAATCCCTACAACATTTTATGTCTTCAAGGAGAATAACCAAAATCCAACCTCTTCTAACATGACACTATCTAATAACAGAAGAAAGACAATATAATTTTTCTCACCTGGACAATGAGGTATGCCCACAATCTTGCTGTAAAGTTCTCTCTCAAGGAAGTATGGAATGGCTGCCGTGAATCAAGTCGGGTCACTGGAAACTGGTAGGGGCCGTCCCTCCCCACACCACTCACTATGGGGTTAACCCCAGTTGCTCCTGGTCTCAATAACCCAGCAAACACCAACTGGACGAAGTAAATATGAATAAATGAGTATTAACAGAAATGTGAAAACCAGTAACTGCAAGTACAGTACAGTACAGCAGAGTGGTACAATTTTCATTACAGCTAGACATAGCCCAAGGTTATGGCCAATAAATTAAAACACTAAGCAGGGAAATAATGTTACTAACTAGAGCTAAGTGAGTCAAAACCAGTGTATGGGAAATCAAAAGTGTATAGGGTAGAGAAGATGAAGCAATGATTTATCAACACGTTCATTTTTGCACATATCAAACATTCTTCACACACACACATATCCATACTGTATGAAGTTCATGAGTATGGGGAGATAGGTGTATTTATAGGCCACTCTTAGATTCAGTGGTTATTGACAACACTCACATCCTGTGCATGCAGGCCCATCCTTAAGGTAGAAAATAAGTGGGGAGAGTGCCCCGGGCCCCACACTTAGAAGGGCCCAGCGATCAACCTTAGCCAACACCAGGATTGTGACTGCACTTCATGTTGTTTAGTCAAAAGTAAGGTTAAACTGATCCCACCTCACCATTCAGACTCAAGACAATGAGGTCATTCTTAATTGTGTTCTTTATTGATGGGAAATTTGCACAGCGTCACCAACACTGTAAGAATGGATGAAGAAACCGGTGGGAAAGTACTGCGATATTATGATTGGATGGGATATATCATGCATCTTTGTGAGAATGTTCTGAATGGTTTATCCAAATTCAGCTCATGATAGGTACTTTCAATTTAATGTAACAAGAAGACTTGTATAAAAATGACATAAAAGTACCTTACTTTTGCTGATAAATTACTCAAGTGCAAAAATGTTAAGTACTTTTAAGTACTATTGTAATCCTTCAGAAAGTTACCTAAGCAAAGTAAAGATGTACCAGTACTACTACTTCATTACTGGGTACTGTACCTCTGCTTCATCATCATTTTCATTTTATTTTAACCAGATACAAAAAGAGATATTAATAAAATACACTCAATGGAGAACTCTTAGGAACAGGGAGTTCAGTAAACACTGAGCCCTGACATTAGTATAATACAGTAATGAAATACTAAAACTGGAAAAAATAGATACCTCCCCCCCTGAGTAGTAGTTGGACAGTCCTGGCTTCACTATGGTAGTTGGATCAACATTAGTCTCTGGGTAATTAATATCCACTCCTGATATCAATGGCTTGGATATCTGCTTATAGAAGTCCTTAATCTGTGCTGCTTGGTCAGAATTATAGTTCAAGTAGTAGGCAATGCCTACGTTGTCTTCACTTATATGTGTAAGCAATCTGAAAATAATTCAACATCAGAATTTGGGACAGAAGTCATTTTTCATTCCAGAAACTCAGTATGATTTTTTTTACTTATACAGTATTAAGTTCTTATCTAAAATAAATGCTAAACAGCTACCATAACATACCATACATGTTACTGTTTAATACAGCAAATAAATGATCAAAGACTTACTTCAAGTCAGCACTGCCAAACACAAAGCTAAATATGGGACATCTGTATGTGTTGGCTTCACGCACATTTTTACGGATGATTTCTGGATTCACCACCCCATTGTTGCTCTGCCCATCCGTGAAGATTACTATCTGCCAGTAACGATGGGAGATGAGTGTATTATCAAGAGTGTAGAAAAGCTTTATAAGAACGTAGTCTTACTGTCATTATGAACAGTACTTTACATGAAAACTATGAGTATCTAATAAATAAAACTACAGAGCTGTTATATGTACAGTACATGACAACACAGGATCCGGTATACCCTGCTACCTGCTTAACAGCTTGATGAGCATTAAAGTTGTTGGTGGTTCTGATCGCTTGGAGAATTGCAGCATTGAGATTGGAGTATCCCATGGATACCAAACGTCTCACTTTACGTATAGCATTCTTGATTTGCTTATGCCGACCATTGAATGACCCTACATTCACCACATCTGAGGAGAAGGCCAGCAGCTGTGAAAAGAGAACTGGGTGATGATAAATGAACTTTCGTGGTTATTAATTACACCACTGATACATACTTTTGTTGGGAAAGGGACACTTTTGATTACAGTATCTGACGACTCTATGTAGGATAAAGGTCTCACATAAAGAATAGCCACCAGCTTATTTCACCTTAAGATTAAGCTACCTAAAGCCATCACTGCCTTCAAAGGGTTAATCATCAGTTGAATTATGCTGGGGGCTAATCTTCATGTGACTTGGATACAGATATAAATGTAAAATGAACACCCAAGTCACTTCCATGTCTCCTTATTTCTGTATTTCTTACTCTGCACCCCATTTCTTCAAGAAGATAAGAAAATAAGTACATGCAAATTTGTTGTTCTCAGACAAATCATGGCAGTTGCATCTTATTTGCTCCTTCCACTTGTATCCAGTCCATTCTATACTGCACACCCAAACAAAAATTCTTTTCAGCCCAACTATTCCCCATGCCTGACTCCTTTGACACAGTTATTTCAGTCCATAGATTACTCAATTATTTTGTTTTCCTCAAGGACATACAGTATTCCACAAAGACTCAGGCCGTGAAAATGGGTTAAGGGCTGTCTCTTCTCAGAGTAAATACACAATACGTAATGAGGTGGTACTTAAGAGAATTTTTGTGAAGGCTTTTACTGTGTTTTTTATTAATATCACTATTAAAACTAATCTCTTCTATTATATAAGATATGGAGAAGCACCTTCTATATGGACATATCCATTAAACTTACCTCAAATGTGTCTTCTGAATTCATTCCTCTAAGAATAGGTATTAGGGCAGACTTAAGGCTGTCCAACTTGCCATCGTTCATAGAGTAGGACACATCAATTAGGAACACTGTGTGGGTTGGCATTTTTAGCAAACCTTCGGGGGAAAAATAGTGTGCAAAGTAATTGCCCACACGCTGTAAGAAGATACAAATGTTGTTGGTGAGTCACTCCTACAATAATACAGTCCGTACAGTATAGTGAAATTACAGCATAGAATCATTGACATTTAGGATACCAATAGAGTTCAATTATAATCTAGAATTTTGACAGCCTATTACAATGATATTCTGTACAGGTATTGGGAAATATTATTTTTCTACAGTAAAGTATACAGTACTGTAGTATATTTACCATGAGAGCACTGTCAGTTAATATCTTATTTTTCTGGTCACATTTTTAGAGTTTTCTCCATTAACTACTGTATACAAATGTTCCTCATTCAGTGCACTTTGGCAATCACTTGATTTACATATTTGATTCCAACTTGGCTTGGTATTATGTCTGTGAAAACTTTCCTTCTATGAGTATTGTTGACCTTAATACACAAAACACAAACACTTGGATAATCCAGCTCTGCACAAGATGGTCTGCATCACACTATGAGATTTGCAGGCATGCTCTTACAAACCAAATGTTTCTATTATGTTGGTGGTACAGTAGTTCAGTAATGTGTGCATCTCTCACTGCTGTGTCGTGGGTTCAATCCCTGGCCTGGGACATAGGAGAAGGGTGTTATCCAATGTGACCCTACCAAACATCACATATTTTCTCTGGGTACAGTACTCCAGTTTCCTCCTGTACTAACAATGCACAATAAAAGATGTAGAAAAGTAACAAAAAACGGAACAACTACCCAAACACCTAATAACCAAAACCTGTCTGTTGTGAAATTATAAATAAATTTACAAGTTAAATTTATAATATGTACCCTTAAACATAGCCTTGTGTGACAACTAACGTATCTACAGTAGTTCAGTATAAATTTAGAACAGGATAAACTCATGTACAGTAATTTATACATGTTTATTCAAGCATCACCTGTACTTCCCCACCATCAGTATGATTGGTGGTAGTATACGACAAAGTGAAGACACCATCAATACCCCTGCCGGAGTTGTCATGTGGATCCTCGTGTCGGTACCACAAGTGGAGTTCCCCGAGGCTCATTGGCCCACCTTGTACTGTCAATGAAAAAATATTCTGATATTTCTATTTGAGGACTAACTGCAACATAAACAATCCTTCACAAACAAATCTTATATATGATAAAATTTACTAACTTAGGAATTATTAAAAAGTTCTCTCATAAATAACTGTAAATTTATAGAAAAAATAATTAATTTAAAATTTAGTAAATATAGGTATCTCTTGATATATGACTGAAATGCATTCCTGAAAACCTGATCGTCAAGTGAATGATCATATATTGAACATGTTTTAGCATGGTGTCAGTGGGGATACAGGTACTTTCCAGGAGTCAGTCTAAGGGGGGTTTTTCACCCAAATAGGCCCCGAAAATATGATAAGCACCTCCACACCACAGTATCATGATAATAAAGCACCTCAACACCACAATAAAGTACATACGTATATCATAAAATTGGTAAAATAAATGTTAAATAAAAATAACACCACAAACTGACTATGACTGTCAATTGCAGTCCATAAACACAGCGATCATGACAGCGATGATGTAATCGTACTTAACAGGTGGCAACGTACAGCAAAAAAAAAAGTGTTAAAAATTGAATTTGTGAACTGAAGAATTGTAAGGTGATAGATCATATATTAAGGGATGGCTGTACTCAAATAATCAACTTGTCTGATGCCTACATATCTAAAACCTTTTTATTTAATTTTGTTGTGAAAGATTCTGAAGCCAAATTTGCAAGATTTGTTGTGGAAATGCTGATGTTGTCATTGCTGTTACATCACCAATCACCTATTGCTTACACTGAAACACAATTGCATCAGCTGCGTAAACCTACCACTTGTTCCAGGGTTGTGGGAAAACATTTCTTGACCAGGCAGCTCCAGAAACTTGTAATCAATGATTGCTTCTCTCTCCATAATATGGACGTCAATCTCTGCTGAAGGAATTCGCTGAAAATCACACAATTACTTTTATGAAACAATATCATTCCATCACTAGCAGAAAATAGTAAACATATGATCGATATGGGCAATGGTCATTTCCAGAAATAAAAGTCAATACTTTTTGCTTGCTGAGAAGTTATTTAAGATACAGTGTACTGTATATTTCTACAATTTATGGTTTTATTTTATTGATGAACTATAATTGTGATAACTAAGGAGACGTTTTAAAAGGGTTCATCAAACTGTGAATTTGATGTCCAATTAGAAGCAGCTAACAGGGCGATCAGTGGCAAAGACAATTGAGTATAAAGTAAGGGACCCTGCTGGAAATAAGCATCTAATGGCTTTCACGAATGCCCTTGTCAAATTGCCTAATTGTTTACTATTGTTGTAACCTTTTTGTATACCTGCACCATCTAGCTGCATTCGAAATTGCATACCTGGGAAATTTTTATTAGAATTTCTGGAAAATGACCCTGATTTTTATCCTCTGAATTTGTTCCCAGACCCTGAACTCTTTTAAGAGGAGAGTTTCAGGAATTTTTGTCAGAATTTTCTAAAAAATGCATTCCTTGGAAAATCGTTCCCAAACTTGGAACTTTACAGAAAAATTCCGGCTATCGGAGAGTTTCGGCTAAGAGGGATCCTGGCTAACGGAGATATTACTTGTACCTGTATATACATACATACTGTATACTGTAAATTTGTAAGATGATTTTTTTAAATAAATATTATTAATTTTTTATTATTAAGTACTGTATACATTACAGCAATATCTTATAAAACAGTACAGGTACAAGTTGGTGGTTGTAAAGTGTTAAACAGTATACAGTACCTGTACAGTATACAGTCTTCTGTTTTAAAGTAATATCTGGAGCATTTCCATTTAACATTATTGTTTATACTATTATATAAACTTAAGAAACCTAAACTTACTACAGTAAAGGTAAGATATACTCACATGTCCTGGGTGTATGTGAACAGAGTACAAGTAGCTACCATCTACACGATGCACCAACTCCTCATAAGTGATATGAAAGGTGACTGTTCCATGAGAAACCATATTTATGCTTGCCTCAAATTTCTGGATAGCATCATCCCTGTCATGAGAACAAAACATGGATAGGAGCTCTGACTTCCGGTTGTAATAACAATATACTGTACCAATGACATATTCTTGCAGTTTTAGTTTTATATTTTACAATTACAAATTAATTAACTCAATATTTACAAAAGCAACCTACTTCATGGTATCCAAAAGTACAATATAGAAATGTACTGCACAATTTATTTTGCTAAAAACATTAATGTCTTTAAGAATTTGTTTTTTGTTCTGTACTGTACTTATATAATCTCACTTTTGGGCACATGTTGTCCTCAGACTGCTCTTGTCTTGGGCACTTCAAGATGAAGATTTACTCAGCTTGAGTCAGTTTATTGTATTGTTCATCTGTCTCTCCATGATACAGTATCTGTATTTTTGTTTGCACCTCTTTCCTACATCATTCTCATTTTTTTCTGTTACAGTATTTCTTTAAAAAATTTGGATTTACTTTCCAACATTACCGGGTATCTGTTTCCCCCTCAATTTGTATCACTTTCTCTTTCTTGATTTGTTATATTTCCATGAACCTTTGTTTCCTTATCTGTTTATTTTATTATCTACTTTCTTATGCTTTTCAGATCATGAAATATTGTAATTACTGCACTGCACTGTACTGTATACTTCCAGGACTTACCAATAAAAGGAAAACAACAATTTCCTTCACTTCTTTTTTTTCACAAGTAAAAGTGATAATTAGTTCTCTATTGGTGAGCTTGATTATGTGAAATAAAAAGGGAATGCATAATAATGACCCAATACATCAACATAACTCCAATTTATTTTGATCTGGGCCACCATTCCAATTTTTGGAAGTTCTAAGTCAGGTAATACTGTAAATGATTATGAATATTTATTACAGGTACAGTACTGTGACAGTAAGTTGGCCCCATGATTAAACTACTCATCCATAAGCTTTCACATAATTGTCCCTATCAACATGCAGTACAGTATATCCACAACATCCATACCATATAAACAAGACAAAATATAGTCTCAATGTAAGTAATTCTAAAAATGGCTTCTAAGTGAGCTCTCACATCATGGCAACAATAGTTTAAGAAAGATGTTCTAAATATTTAAAATTACATCTTTGGTATAATTGTTCATGTAAAGAAAAAAGATAAATATTTGCTCAGGTGCATTCCCAAGAGAGTTCATCAGTAAAAGCTGTGTACAAAGTATTGACATCATGAGGTAGGGGATGAGGTGGGGGCCTGCCTTACCCTAAAGTAAACATGAGAATAGGAACTTAAGTGTTAATAAGCCTCATGTAAACACACTCCACCTTGGGTACGCAGGGTGAATCATCATCCTCTCTTGAATAGGATGGGAATAGGGAGGCATCTACTGTACTGTAATTTATTTTTTTATTTTTTTATTTTTTTACACAATGCTTTGCTCTATGTTACATGGCATATTAAAAATGTCATGAGGCATTTTGCAACCATATGGAGTCATTATATACCATAGATGCTATGAGGCATACTATATTATAAACATGTTACTAGGTTAGAAGGCATATTAGAAATGTTATGTGACATATTACAAATTACAGTATATTTTATGTCAAAAAATGTTTGAAATGAGGAGATTCATTACATTTAAAGTAATGTTAAAGTGTTTACTGTGCAGTATTTTTCCTTACATTTTGAGGTACAGTACATCAGATGGTACAGTATTCATATTATTCAATTGTGCCTTGTACTGAGATATACAGGGTATATACAGTATAGGGTAGGTGTTACAGTGTCAGTGAATATTACATTTGGTGGTTTTAAAAAGCTTATTTAATGCTGCACATTTTAGATTTGTATTTTTCTCAGTGATGGAACCCCTCTATACAGGATGCTTACAATTACAGGCCTTAGTTTAAATTTTTTACTAGATATACAGTATATAGACACTGGCAGATACAAGGTTGATATTAAATCTAATAAATAAAAGAGAAGCTAAAGTTAAATATTACTATTTGCTCGTCATTAATTACCTTTCTATTACTTGGATTTTTTGACGTGGGTGCCCCTTCCTAATCCCCCTAAATGAAAAATCCTGCATCAGACAATGACATCCATATACTTACTTGTGCTCCAGCAGGCCCGTTGTCTTGCCCACCTTCTTGGCCATCTCATAGATTCTCCTGGATACTGACTTCTCCCTGATGATGCCTGTGTAGTTGGCGCCTGACACCTCCCTGCACACAAACACACCAGCACCTCACTCACTGTAGTCATAGCTCATATCACTTGAGCATTACTGTATTAATACGAAACTGAGTAACATAGTCAAATATATGAGTTACAGTACATGTCAAAAGAGATGTATGTATACATACCATATACAAGGGCGGATCCAGGAATATCAAAAGAGGGGGTCTACGAAGCTGTGGGTGGGAGAACATGACAAGCACGGCTGGGAAATTTTGGGGGTGCGCTGCAAGGCACCCCAGAATTTTATTTGAAATTTGATCAATATCACGGGCATTTTGAGGCAAGTTTGAAGCCACGTGCACTTGGTATTAAGAGATATGTTGAGGTCAATAGTAATTATTTTTTACGATACAAAAATGCCTGAGTACAATACTGCATTAAAGAAAATTTTTGCCATTTTCTGATGAAAAGGGGAGGGGTCCTGTTTTCCCAGGACCCATCCCCTGGACCCACCCTTGATATAATAATTCATACTGATTAACAATGAGAGTACTATCTTATATGGGTCTGATTTGAAGGAATGCCTTAAGTGCTACAATAATAATGGTAAATTGCCCTTTGTGTTCAAGGGTGGCTGGCCCTAGGGCCACCGAGGCATGAATTTGTAGAAGTTGTAGAAACTGTAGGCAACACAACTAGACCCTAAGTTAATGAGTTGTATAACCCAGTGTCAAGAAATAATCCGAGAAGACCGGACAATTCGCCAGCTGCACTGGCTAGCTATTACCCCGGAACTTGTACAGCAAATCAATTAACATCTAGGTTCTTAATTACTGCTAGGTAGACAGGGACAAATGGTGTAATGAAGTTTGCTCGAAGTTTCAATCACTATGGGGATCGAACCCAGGTCCACTCGCTTGCAAGGTAAGCATATTGACTATTACACCAGTTAGTGCTTGAGGCACCATAACACAAATACTGTACTGCACATGGTGAGGATAACCCCTAACAAGCAATAAAGGTTAATATTCGGTAGTTGCCATGCACAGAACTCTATATTGATTCTTGTACTGTATAGGGAGATAGAGCAAAAAAACTAATGTACTTTAATCTATAGTGTTTCTGTCGGAAATTTATAATTTTCAAATTATTTCGACTTTTCTATTTCATTTAAAGAAAGTAAAAGTTAGAGAGGATATATTGGTACATTGTTTACTTCTTACTCAACCAATCAGCAGAAGTTTCAATGTCATGTGATACTCATGAGCATGTGCAAGCTTTAGAATTTGAATTACATAGTTGCAAGATGGCGTCTCTCTGTGAAGGTTGCTCCTTGGGAGATTGGCGTGTAAGTCAATGAGTACAGTATTTGAGAACAAAGCCACAGCTGTTAAAATCTTTAGCTCTCATGGTGTTGTCCTTGATTCAGTCTAGTGTCCAAGGTGTGATTTAGACTGTCTGTACTATATTGTCAAGATCCTCTTCTATATGTTATTTAAGGTAAGTTTAGGTTAAGTTTACACATTGGGGGGTCCAGAGGGCAGAGCCCCCCCTGGATGGGAGGTTAGGTCAGGTTCTTCTGGTTTCTCTGGTTAGGTTAAGTTCGACATGTACCACAGGGCAGTGTATTGGGCTCGCTGTTGTTTGTTTGTTTCATAAGTGACATGCCTGACGTTGTACACTCCTCCATGTAAATGTTTGCCGATGATGCCAAGTTATTTCGGGAAATTAAAAACCAAGCGGACTGTGAAGAGCTGCAGAAGGACCTCTGTGGGCTCCAGGAATGGTCGAAGAAATGGCTGCTGAGATTCAATGTCACGAAGTGTAAGAGGATGCACCTGGGGCGTACCAACGGTAAGGAGGCATATCATATGTCCCAACGGGATGAAGAAACTGCACTAGTTGAGACTGTGTGTGAGAAGGACCTAGGTGTGTATGTTGACAATGAGCTGAAGTTCTTGGGCCATTGTGAGAAAAAGGTAAATCAGGCAAATAAATTATTGGGTCTTATAAGAAGGTCGTTCAGATATCTAGACGGTCCATCCCTCGTAACGATCTTCAGGAGTGAAGTGCTTCCCCATCTGGAGTACTGTCACCCCATCTGGTCCCCGAGATATGCTAGGGACTGTCAGTTGGTTGAAAATGTTCCAAGGAGGGCCACCAGACTGGTGCCTGCCCTTCGGCACCTCAGCTACCCTGAGAGATTGGAGCGCCTGAACTTGCCTAGCTTATACTACAGACGGGCAAGGGGGGACCTAGTTGAGGTGTATAAGCATCTCAGGGGGCACTACTCAGTTGAGTGTCCTTACTTGGAGCTGGCGGACGCTTGCCCCACAAGGGGTCACAGCTCAAGATTGAAGAAGCCGTAAGTCCAGAAAACCGTGAGGGCAAACTTTTTCTGAGTGAGGGTTGTAAACTCTTGGAACAATCTATCAGAGAGTGTTGTGACGGCCCTGAGTGTGAGCTCTTTCAAGACAAGACTTGACCAACACTGGAGCGGGTTCAGGTACATTCAGGAGCTGGTGCATGCCCAGTATTTGCCAACAGTGCGTGACAGAGACGTGACAGATCGCCCGGGCGGCTAGCGAGCCGATCTTTTGGTGGAGAAGATAAATGAAAAGGAAAAGTAATCAGAGACGTGACCGATCGCCCAAGCGGCTAACAAGCCGATCAGTGGCGAAGAGGATAAAAGTAAAAAAAAAGTAAAAGTATGTACTGTATACAGATATTTGAGTCATTTTTGCATGTTTTTATCCCACAATGTTGGTAATTGGGTCATATCTCCATAACTACTCATTTCCAATGGAAATGAAGGTCAAATACATATGAAATACAATGAAAGACAATATAAAAACCTATTTTCCATAGTAATTTCCATACATGGCAACTTCCAAATATTAACCGCAATAAAGCTCACTAACTAATATAATCTTACATGATAAATGAAGATATGAGAGCATTTTTGGGCAGCATCAACTGGTACTGTAGCTCGGCTGACTGTGGTAGGGGATTTCTCATGGCGGAGGTAACTTGTGTGATGGCGTAACGGTGCTCAATCTTGGTGTTGATCTTGAGGCTCGTCACCACACCTGCCATCCCTCTCACCTGCAGGAGTGACACAACTATGTATAGTACTCACACAGATTAAATTTATTCCACTGCATTGGGTAAAAATTTACATATGCACTCCTATTTGAACATTTACCAAGGATAAAAAGTAAATATACAGTATACTCTAGCAGCAGACCTTGTTATGAAAAGTAACGCAATGTGTAAATATAGTCAGCCCTTAGGCCCCAGGTGACGTTCCAGAACGTCTGACTAGTGCGCCCCGGGTGACGTTCCAGAACGTTCGCCTATTTTCCCGCCTTTTTTTTGTTATTATTTTTGGGATTTTTTTTCTCGATTTAACCCTGTGGGTGGGGGGTTACTGCCCGCAGCACCCTAACCCGGGGCTTAAGGGTTAAGCACAGTAGAATTAAATAAAATACTTGTAAATGTTTTTCAGACAAAGTTACTTAAATACTTACATACCTAATAACTTGGACAAGTTGACATGATGTGGAAAAATCTATCTCCTAAACTTGCTGCAGCTTGACAGCAGGCACATCCCTTTGTACTACCAGCATGGGTCTACTTCTACTGGAGACGCCTTCGCCTCCCCATTGCCATTGTCAGCTCACATATGTCGGCTGGCGGCTCCCTTCTTGGCCACAACCCAGGACCTCCAATGATACTCAAGCGGCAGCCTGGCCACCCCCCCTTCCAAATCCAGGCAAGAGTTCAGCTCTCATTCCAAGCTGACTGCCACACATGAAGGCACAATGTCTTGCATACCCTCCTGGTTGTCTTGGCCAACAGCAGGCCCCACCGTTCAGCTTCTCCAACCACTGCTCGGCGATGCTTCTTGGATCCCTTAGTACTGCTGCAGGAACTGCCAGGATCATTATTATCCTTCATCGGTGTCCCTGTAGTAACAGATCTCGATCAGCTCCTGAACTTCACCTCTGCAGTACTGCTGTATCAGCAGACCCGGCTGCAATGCCGCTTGATATTCTCCAATGTTCTGCTTGAAAACTCCAGCTGCGCCCAGATTTTGGTGGGTCGCTCCCTTCGATGCAGAGCAGCTTGACCTTGGGAACTTACAGAGCATCTGCGGATCCCCCTTGACTCTGCCACCTTTTCTGTAGGTTGTCCTTTTCTTCTGGTGAGACTAGACTCCCGAGCCCCAGCTTCCCAACCAGGTTCGAGTCAAGTCACCCTTTGTCCTCAACGGTACTCATGTTTCCCGTCAGGCTCCAAGACCTTGCCATGGATGCTCCCTTGACAGGGGTCAAACCCTCGATTGCCTTCAAGGCCTGGGACTGTGAGGTCACATAATTTACCTTCCATCTTCTCAGTGGGCCACGTGAGTGACCCTCCATCATCTCAGTGGACCAGAGATAGAGTGAAGGAGTTGTGCAAGTGATAAGATGATGCACCTATTGCTACTTTCATTCTGTTGATCCCTCGCCCCTAGCACCCTCTACCCCTTTCCACCATCTGACCCCTCTCCCATCTTTGGTGGAAAAATATGTCAAATAGGTGGAACGGGAAGACATAAATAGATTATCAATGCTGAAATCTAGCCCCAGTAGCCTTGGGGGCTATGGGTGTTGTTATCCAGTGTGTGGAATAAAATATTTATGTATTATACAATTATTTATATTTAACAAATAAAAATCCAAAGCTCTACAAATCAGCATTTTCTAGATGCAGGTGTAGATGTGGTAAATTTTGCGGATGTGGATATGACATCCATCACTCAATTTAGAGAAAATGTCATACATTTCTAAAGGTACCACTGTAAGTTTATAGTCATTATTTAATCCTCTCCCACCTAATACATATTTTTACTTTAGAACAAACGCATTCTTGAGATCTTGCCAATATATATATTGCAGTATAAGTGGCAACTTTCTTCTTAACATTTACAAAAATTTTATAGGAGTAAAGCAGGATGGAAGGTTAATCTGATTTTTTTTCCAGGTATGTGAAAGTTAACAGCTCCTCGAGGGACCGTAACACACCGCAACATATCACACTTCAGGTATGTTCAAGTCAGTTTTTTAAATCTGATATTGTTTTTGTATTTTATCGGGAGTTTTACGGATCTGTTAACTGAGCAAGTCGCGGGTAACTTCCTTGTTGAACATCATTGTCATGTTTGTTATATCAAGTCACAAGGGAAATTTTCTTTATCAGGTGATTTCGTAGATAGTAACTTGCGTATATCATTAACTCAATCAACGTCTGGAACTTTGAATTTCTTTACGCCATTAGTACATTTTTTTTTTTTTTACATAGGATATGCCCACCAGGCACAGGTCACTGACCCACATCGGGGCCTGGGGCAGCGCAAATGTAATAATAATAATATTAATAATAATACATAGTAAATAAAATTTATAACAAAAAAAAAATAATAATAATGATAATAATAACATTGTAGTAATAATAAAACAATTAATAATAATAATAATAATAAAGAACCATAAAAAAGAAAAAAGAAAAAAAAGATCAAAAGTGAGAAATATACTTCAGTATGTTGTGTTGTCAATAGTAAGAGAAACAATTGAGACTGCAATTGCGTGTAAATGAGGCAGAAAGTCAGATCAGCAACCCGGGACTTGGTCACAATTTTTGTGATGCCATATGGCAGCAGGGTCTACCATTAGACAATACATTATGCTTTCAATATCTTCCCAGGCGGTAGTACCTCCCTGTTTGGTAGCTGCCTACTACTTCCAACACAGCATTGTGCATCTTCTTAGAACTGCCATAATTTCCACTGTTTCTTGGGATTACCAAAGGTCGGGTCCAGAGTGTGTCATGATATACAAAAGTCATTTCATTGTTCTTTTCGCAATATGGGACCGAATCTGGATTCAGTCGGATCTTGGAAAATCCTTCCTGGAACGAGGAGGAAGTCTCTTAGTTGTATGGTTCTTCCTTTGAGACATCCCTCCAGTTTCTTACGGAGGTTTTAGACAATGTAAGCTACTCCATGAAAGGCTGAGAATTAAACTGGAAGGGTACGGGATTCGGGGAAGTGTCCTAGTGTGGATTGGGGACCTTCTTCATGATCGCATGCAGTGTGTGGTGATTAATGGCACAATATCGTCATGTGTACCTGTGACAAGCGGGTGTACCACAGGGCCATGTGCTGGGCCCGTTGTTTGTTTATTTCATAGGCAGTAGGCAGCTATCAAACAGGGGGGTACTACCGTTTGGGAAGATATTGGAAGCATAATGTGTTGTCTATTGGTAGTCCCTGCTGCCGTATAGACTCACAAAAATTGTGACGAAGTCCCAGGTTGCTGATCTGCCTTTCTGCCTCATTTACACACATTTGCTGGGTCTCAATTGTTTCTCTGACTTTGACAACACAACATGCGTATTGTATATCGTTTCTCATTCTTGATTTATTTTTTCGTCCTTGTTTTTATTTATGGTTATTACTTTATTATTATTTTATTTAAAATTTTTTCATTTAATTTTTTATTTGTAATAATAATAATAATAATAATAATAATAATAATAATAATAATAATGTCGCCCCCTGGCCTTGATGTGGGTCAGTGACCGGTGCCCGGGTGGGCAAATCCCCGTAAAAAAAAAAGTAAAATAAAAATAAAAATACTCCCGTACAAATGTTTGTGGACGATGCCAAGTTATTCAGGGAAATTAAGAACCAGACCAGTTTGAATTTGCGAAAAAAAGAACATTTTTTTGAATTGTCGCTATTTCTCTATCATCTCTATTTAGCGTAAATATCAGTTCATTGATAATAACGAGGAGTGAACTTGGATTATACGAGGTGTCTCAAAGTCATTTTATTCAGAAGCAACAAATCATTGTGTAATGAGAAAAAAACGTTTTCCCATTGTTGATAATGGGTGAGGATCACCTTACATTAACATAAAAGTGTTACTAAATTTCTAAGACTCGGTATGATGTATTTTAGATATAGTGAAGGGAACGAATGGGCAAGATCTCAAAATAAAGTAGGAGATATCATTGTAAGGGTCAGTGGCTGGTCATACTTAAGAATAATAGACCAACAGTGGGCCCTCAACTGGGTCCACGAGATAAGAAAAGACCTAGAAAGAGACCGACCAGCAGAGGGACAGATTAAGTTAAGAAGCTTTGAGGTGTTTACTGGGCAGATTGTAAGACCACACATTTGCAGTTCAATGAAGTAAAAATAATACAGGATTAGATCAGTGTATCGGAGAAGTCTTCACGACACTCACTGTGGTAAAACACGAGTCTGGTAATTGACTGTGTGGCAACCTCCCCTTGGCTTGTCACAGTTGTCACAGCTCATTTATACCATTATGGTCTGGCAGTCGTCACGAGCCGCTGCTACACGCGCCGTATAAATCATTTGTTCATTCTCATGGCACAGTGGAAGTCATTATATGCATTTGGTAAGTTTTTGATGGTGAGGAAACTTGTAACTCTGCTAATGCTGTTATCATTCATGAACTATTAAGGTATTTTTAGCTCTGATAATAGTAGATATATGAATGTTACCCTTCAAGGTCAGGTAATTCAGTCCTTTGCTCTTCATTTATCTCAACAGATGATGAAATATGTTGTGTGGTCCAGAACCCACTCACCGTATTAGTTGGCAGCGGTACTGTAAATAAATGATATTAAAAGTTGACAGCTTTGATGGAGACAAATCTTAAATACCCAGTGATAAAAAATTGGTCACCGTCTGTGTTGGGTGCGAGTGGTTGCGTTTGGCATAGAGCTTGGGTTACCATATTTGAACATAAAGCTTAAGAGGATACTCCGCCGAGAGAGAGGTGGGGGGGGGGAATTTGTACGAGAATCTTTCACTCGCGTTGTATTAATGTTATATGTGTTATACATGCTGCAGCAAAAGCATCCTCTGATATGCTGCCTGGTTTTACTAAATAATAATCTGTCAATTTTGCTGATGAGGTCTCTCCTCTAACTGCTTTCTTGCTTTTGTCTGAGTCCACATGAGTTTGTAAATCACTTTCGCCTTATTTGTCATGGAGACGAAAGTACCAGGTCTACATACCAAGTACCCAGCTTCCCATTCTTCTCGACCTTTTCGAAAACACTTTAGTTCTGCAGTGAATTAACATTTTCGTTTTGGCATTGTGTTTATTATGGAAAACAAAATAAAATATCAAATAAAGAACACTTGGGGGGAACGCTATTTTGAACACCACCGACTCAGATAAGACACTGAATTTAGCGCCGTGGCTGAGAAACTTAGGAAAAAGTCGTATCTGTCCAGGACGAAAACTGAACGGTGCAGCAAACTAGACAACTTTGACAATACTGCAATATAATTCACACACAAACACACACACACACACACACACACACTCACACTCTCTCTCTCTCTCTGTAATGATCAACACTCTCTCTCTCTCCTTAGAACCAATTAATCATTTATTCCTTGAGAGTAGTCGAAAGACTCTCATGAGAAGGACCAGCTTCAGGAACCTTTCTATTAGAAAACAAAGCCTTTCTTACCCTTGGAATATATTTATAGAAAACTGGGGAATTAAAGCTCCTACTTTTGTTTTTTTCCGATTTTTTTCCGAATTTATGTCTAGCTTCCTGTAACGCCACCTCGACTTGTTTCAGCAAGCGCCTAAAAATCAAATCTTTCAAAGGCATTAATGTTCTAATCAGTATACACGAAAAACCGGCTGTAGCTTTAGAAAACAATCTTGTATAATCGATTATAAATAATTTCTTATAAATATATACCAACATATAACAGGGTTTTAAAGCAATTTTTGTATTACCGATCGTCTATTTTGTCTTGGCACTGTTTCAAACCTGAACAACGGACGCCCCCCCCCCAGCAATCTAGAATTTATTGCGAATAAGATAAACTAACCTAAACTGCCTAACCTAGGATGAAAGTTAGATTAGAAAAACCTCAATTGGACCTGAAATGCAGTCAAAATTTGCCCGAGAACTCCCGTACTTTCCGTTTGCCTCAGATCTCAGTTTTCAGGAAGAAAAACTAACAGATCGAAAACGGCGGTATCGCCGTATTCTCTCGAGGAATACGGAAAATTTGCAGTGTAATAGCCCCTTTGAGAAAAATAAAAGTGAGTAAGTTGCAACTCCTCCACTTTTGTGTAGACACTAGAGGTAAATAAGATGTTTTCTTCTACAGAAAAAAATCGTAAAGTTGCCATTTCTTGTGGGTCTGTTGTCCGAAGTATTACCGTTTTTTTCCTATACTGAGGATGAAACAACACATCTTGTTACGGTAAGGCCATGAATACAACTTCCATGCCACTTTGGCAACCATCAGTGTGCTGTATCTCACCTTAGACATTTATCTGTAACCCTCTCACGGGGAAAAATAACCTAAGAATTCGATGTTGGCTTCTCCAAATATTCTCGTAAATGCCAACAGTACTCCTCTGCAACGATATCTACAAATACAAAAAAAAAAAAAATATCGGAATCTACAAAAATTTCACTCAGTATTGTTCTCACTGATTCACATTTTCTTAACAATTGTTGCTGAGAAGAAACTAAATGCATTGCGTCTGTAATAATAATGTAATTAATGTTCGACACAACTTCACATGTGTTTACGAATACACACAAACACAGACCACTAGGGTATCATGGGGTGTCATTCATCCACGGGCTGTCATTCATCTAGGGATTGTCACTCATCCAGGGGTTGTCACTCATCCATGGTGGGTCATTCATTCAGGGGGTCACTCAACTAGGAGTGTTGCTCATCCAGGGGGCGTCACTCATCTATGAGGGTCACAAAATATGCCGAGTAATATAAGGAAACTGCAACTCTTTATATTTGCATAATACATCAAGTTTTCATCACAAACATAAGGAATATATTGACACACATACAAACGCAACACACACACATTAACTAAGGCATGAAGACATCGACAAGAGGAAACATGACACAAACTCACAACATAAACACCCAGACGTACAGAAACATTTATACTCGCGTGGTCGAAAATACACCACCTGAACAACACAGTTGACGGGAGGTATACAGAACCAGCCATAAAATGCGGGTGTTGGAGAGCGGGAGTCTCTGATCACACACACACACACACACACACACACACACACACACACACACACATACTTTTTCGTAACCTTCGTCGGCCACGAGTCTCAAAAATTTTTGCGTTAACTTTGCTGTCGTAAATAACTGCATGGGGTGAAAGAAATCCTACACTATTACTTAATTTAGCGCTTCATCATCTACGAAAATCGTCTTGTGTTTTCTTAATTACCTAATGTTTACATAGTTTGCCCATGAATCAATCTCCGGACCACACGTTGTTGTTATCTTGTCCACAGTGAAGGTAGACAGCCACACAGACAGCGAGTGTGTGAGGTAGAATGTTGGTATGCATGGTGAAGCTTCTCAAAGGTTCGCTATCCTATAGGGTGTGCGACGGGTGCGCGATGTGTGCGACAGATACCAACGTGGTTGCTCCCCAGTAGTTATCAAACACCAGGGAAAAAGAAATCCGGCAAAGCGATGGATTGCAGGTCATTATTCTTTCAAATATCGAAGTACCTCTTAGAAAGATATTTATTGATCTCAAAACAGTATATTTAATTTTTCATAAAAAATATGTAACAAAAGAACGTTTCGAAGTTAAACGTGACCGCATCCATAGAACTAATATAAAGAAGAGTGTGAAAAAAGTAAAAAGGTAAAGCTCGTTTAAAGTATGTACTGTACTAACGCTAAGACGCAACAAGCTTCACTTACCTGACCTCGTTCAGTAAGTGAGCAGTCTGAACTTAAGACTCCCCGAGTGTCCATTAAGCCAAATCTCGAGTGTGTGGGTAGGCGTCATGTTTAATGGGTAAGGTAACAAGCCCATCTTGGTCTATCATGGCAGTTGGTACACCAAACTTCCCAAAGTAAAAAAAAAATAATAATAATTATATCGCCATTTTGTAAGGTCTCAATGGATTATTGACGGTAACAAGAGAAAATGGCCCTAGTTGAAAACGGCCTCCTGAAATCCTGTGACCAAAACGGGTCTTGAATGTATTTTGTATACCAGAGTGTATGCCATACATATACTGTAATGTATACCAGACTGTATTATGAAATAAAAATCAAAGCTGAAGACGTACAGATGAATTCAAAGTTTTTCGGCATCCACCAACTGCAACACCATCTACGTGTAATATTTGAAACTACAATCATCAGTCTTATGGAATCAGTCGGTTACCAGTGGGACGAAGGAGTTACACGTGGGGGTAAGGGGAATTCTGCTGTGTGCTCAATCCATACCTCCCTAACTTCAAACATTATCCTTACTTCTCACACTACTGTGCGCGTATTCTGTTGCCCTCATGATATTCCGATTATATCTAATACTACGTATAACAACCTTAACATGAAGCACCTTGGGACATTCTAACTTTGTCCCCTTCCACCATGTCACCCCCAACTAATTCCTAATGTTAAACAGGCCCCTCACTCATCACCACTACGCCCTCTCCCATTCTCCCACCTACCCGTCTCTCACTTCCCCACCATTCCTCCTCGTCACCCTGTTCTTTCTCCACCCTACATCTTTGCAGTTCTACCTTTCTCCTTCCCATCCCCTCTCTTCATTTCCACGCCAGTCTTCCTCTTGTCTCCTTTTGCCACTTCTGGATGCACTAAAGTGTTGTTATCAGAGGCAACAGAAACATTACCAGACTACAGGGCAGAATCCTCAAGTCTTGTGATGACTTGCTGCCTGAACGTTTGGGCCATCATAAAATGATAACGTGTCTCCCATTAATTATACTGTACAGTATATGGTACCATAGCAGTGTATATTTTTGGTGTGTTTTACAACGTGATTGATTTTTATTACAAAATACATTTGCTATTGTCTCACATACATGTATATTTTGCCGCATGTTTGATTTTATAAAAAAAATACATAATGGTATACACTCTAGAATCTAGACTGGTATACAAACTACATTCTAGGGCCGTTTTCGTCACGGTTCGAGTGGGCGGCCGGCCCTGGTCGTTCTGGATGGGGCCATTTTCAACTGGGGCCGTTTTCTCTCGAACTTGTCTTGATCATGAGTGTGTATTTATTTTTGGCCAGAAATGAGCAGGAAAACAAAACAAATTGTTGCAATAACCACTGAACCGTGAACTGTGCCAGGGAGCAGAGATACTATTGGTTGTACCGGCGTTTACAATGTTTCATCTTTTGATGTTATAATGAATTACTACACCTCAGTAATCATCAACAATAAAAAAAGAGATACATATCTCTGGTTTTGAATTTGATTGAATTTCACACTATTAGACTTCTTACTGTCGAAAATATCAGGAAGTGCCTCAATACTTCTCTGATCTGAGTGTGACGCGCGCGAGCACTACTTATTGTCTCTGTGGTTACACAACTTATATATAATTCAAACTTAAGTGTGTTATCTCCACATCTGATTCCTGTGTTTCACTGACGGAAACACAGTAGAATAATTCATCACACGATTCCTTAATTAGCGTAGGCTAGTGAATATTTTTCTGAACAATTAGTTTTTATTTTAGCCCATTCTCTCGTCCATTTGTACCTTCACAGGTTACACAACCCAACTACACTTTCACAAACTAGTATTCACTGCAATTCCACTAGAGAAAGTTCTTTCTTAACCTTTACTATTGTGTTTCCAAGTATAATTTGCTTAACCTGGTGTTGAAAGGCCATTACATGTATTGAGACAGCGAGACGAACTCTACTGTTGGCATCTGCCAGGCCGGGCAAGCACCTCCCATGGGGTGCAGTCACCGGGCTCACCAAATCTAATCCCTTCAATTAGCTGGCGTGCTGCTCCTGCTGGTGGTGATGGCACCCCTTGGCTTTATCGTCTGGGCAAACACGGGTTGTTTACATGCGCTCAGCTGACTCACGCGTGCCAATCTCTTCAACTACTTTCACAACTTGTCTAACATTTTCAGAGGAAAAGTTGAGGGTACATGTTTCCTGCGACTCTGGTATTTGTATATCATGTCCTTTATATGGCCGGAATGAAAAAAAAAATCGTATTTAACAATTAATTAGTTTGTAATAAGTCTGTTAAACCGTAACTGGTAATTGTCATTGTCAATCTCTGTTACTTTTTCACATTCAATATTAAAGCTGTCGTACCTACAGCAATCGTGTCTTTTCCCAGGATACACTACAATATCCGTTTTACCCGCTGTTCTCGGTGACCAACCTGAACAATGGGGTGTTAAACATAGTTTGAGACAATGTTCGGTAAATGCTGTTGTTTACCTTCTGATGGTGATAAGCAACATTTAACAGTAGATAAAAACATAATTAAAACCTGTAAAAATATATTGTGACGTGCATCAAAATACCACCCGGATGTTTGTTACGCTTTAGCTACAGCTACACAAGCAGCTAAAGAGAACACTGGTCTGAAAGCGCCTATTGTTGGATCATCCCTGAAGAAATGAGCACTTCGGCTGCGCAATAATAGCAGGATATATATTGATGCCATTGCATTGCCATTGCTGGTATATAAATTCTATAAATGTAGTAGATATTCTCTTTCGTTTAATTTCCACCTGAGTCATGATTAAATAGCATAATCCAGACTCTGCAACAGGTATAGACAACCACAATGCATATGTTTACAATTTTCAACTTCAGGTTGTAGTCTAGTGAGGTCTGGTAACGATATTGATGACAGAAGGCGGGCTCACATCTTTTAAGTACTGTAGTACCTTTTACCTGTTGCTTGTGGAGCTCTTCTGTTTCAAGCATTCTGCCTCTGGATATCAAGCATTTATACGAAGTTTTAGTTCCTCGAACTGAGAATAAGTGACGTATCAAATTGCGGTAAAGTCTTAGTATAGTTTTGACGTCAGTCTGCTTCTTGTCGTCTCGTTATCGTAGCTTAAACGAGTTAGATGCATTCTCCCACTATGCAAGTGATAAAGCTGTAAGTACGAATCTTGGAATATTTGAACCCTGGCACTCACGAACACATGTGAAGGCGTCTGTAAACCAAATCACGTGAAAAAGCTGTCTGGTGTGTGCATGGCCGGCTGGGTATGATTTCACGGATGGTGGAGCTTGGTAAAGACCTCAGTGGTGGGACGAGTAAACTGAATCAGGAGATTTTATCCATCTTTACTTAGATATTCTGGAATTACGATAGTGTCCTTAGACTACTAGAGGAAAGCATGAGTGTCACAGGAACAACATACGTACATATACATATACTGAACATAGCCACACACACTGTACGTACGAGACGCACATAACTTACATATATAACAACATGCGTACACATACATCCACACGTGTACACATACAGTACATATACTTAATCACACAACTATACATACTCACGCATACACGTACATGCACTCATATATATGCATACATAAACATTTATACAACCATACGCACAAATGCATACGCAAAAACACATATACATAACCACACAATACACACGAATACTTAAAAAACGAACTTGTACATAAACATGCACACAAAATGATGTATAAACTTCACACACACACACACACACACACACACACGCGCGCGCGTATGCAAGCAATTACGTAGTCATGAACACACAAGCATATACAAAACCTCGTGAAACACGCACGTGCGCATACATACGAGTATATGCGCACACACAAACATATTTACACACGCACATATACATACATACATACATACATACATTCATATGTCGTAAATCGATGACTGGAAGAGTAGACGGAGCCGTTTGTAGCTGTGAGGGTTGTGAAGGCATAACACGGCGACCTGAGAGACATCACACCAAGCCTTGATAACTTCTCACACGGCGACCTGAGAGACATCACACCAAGCCTTGATAACTTCTCACACGGCGACCTGAGAGACATCACACCAAGCCTTGATAACTTCTCACACGGAGACATCACACCAAGCCTGAGAGACCTTCACACCAAGCCTTGATAACTTCTCACACGGCGACCTGAGAGACATCACACCAAGCCTTGATAACTTCTCACACGGCGACCTGAGAGACATCACACCAAGCCTTGATAACTTCTCACACGGCGACCTGAGAGACATCACACCAAGCCTTGATAACTTCTCACACGGCGACCTGAGAGACATCACACCAAGCCTTGATAACTTCTCACACGGCGACCTGAGAGACATCACACCAAGCCTTGATAACTTCTCACACGGCGACCTGAGAGGGTCCACTATGCACTGTCTTCTCTAACTCTTAAATAGATCTACTGGCCTTGGCATACGTGACCACATCGCCTTCGGGTCACTGATTGATACGAGGAAAGTAATTGACTATTGCTCTCCAGGAACTGAATATATTGGGGTGTCGCCCAGCGTATAACTCTCTTTCGTCCAAGCTTCCTCGCAGCCTTGCCACCACTGGGATCTATGAGTCCAGTTATCATTCTAGCTTAGGGTAACAGGCTCTCTAGAAACGCTTCTCTCTCCATAAAATTTGTAGCTGATTTTATAGATGGCAGTGTCATCAGTGACGATCCAAACATAACTTTAGCAGTAACATTCAGGAGGTTCTGGTCCAACAGATAGAAGAGGCCACCTTTGTTAACGTAATCCCAAACTCTCAGGAATGTAAAGTTATGTTCCCTTGCCTACGATTGAAGCACTGTAAATATATCCACTCACATACCCTAACACGCAGGTCTCACAACACAGATGGAAAAGTGTATAAGAATTAATCTAAAGAATGATTATACAAATACGATAATGCTCCTCAAACATTGTACTTATAATCACTAGAACAAGAACGACGACTTGAGTGTTAGGTGTGGCAAGGCTGTTGTAGCTAACCCCAAGTAACGACACCACTTATCATCCACTTTAAATTCCATTCATTGAAGAATTTCCCACCACTCAAAACTTCTGCTACGACAAAACTGGAGAACTGGACGACACACAAGATCATTTATCGTCTATCTCACAAAAAAAAAAAGTCGGATCCAAAGAATATTAACCCAGTTTATTTGACCTTAATATGAATCACCCTAATGCTAACCTATACTAACCCAACCCAACCCAACCCAACCCAACCCAACCCAACCCAACCCAACCCAACCAATATGTAATTGTCTCATGGTATTGTGATTATCCCAATGATGATTTAACTGATATTATCGTCAAGTCCTTGTGTTCACCTTCACGGTATTTGTTCTTTTTGACCATAAAGTTTGTTTGTCTTGTTTGTTTTTGTCTTGTTTGCATTATAGTGTTTGTTTGTATATGTGTATTAGTTGTATGCGTACCGGTATATTGTTTGTTTTGTAAGATGTTATCATGTGACTTGTGTGTATCGTATTATGTAACATAGACCATTATAATTATTATCATTGAACACACACACACACACACACACACACACACACACACACACACACACACACTCACACACACACACACACACACACACACACACACACACACACACACACACACACACACACACACACACTAGTATATAGACAGATTATATATTCCGTCTTATCACACACCTAAATCATCCCATTTTTCATCTCCCCTGACCGCATTAAGGCAGACGAGGGCCAAGACCTGAATTTAGGTCAAACTCTCCAGCATTTTCAGTCACATCATCCCTGAGAGGACACACTGTCACCCGGACCCGCACTCCAGTCTCTGGTGGTGTAAATATAAAGAAAAGTGAAGAAAAAGAACCTTCATACACACAAACAAACATTCTCGTACAGATGAAACACACACACACACACACACACACACACACACACACACACACACACACACACACCCACTTTCACGTCATCCGTCACTCCATGCAAACTGTCTGCGCCACTGAGAACTAAATAAGTGGGAGTCAAACCCAGACGGATGTACGAGAAAGATCACTGACCTCCGTGTGAGAGAGAGAGAGAGAGCTGTTGGGAAATAAAATGAGTAAGAGTGAAAATAAAGGTCGTTGGGAGAGTGAAAGTGAGAGCGAGTGAAGATAAAATTTCAACAGGTGATCTATACCTCACTCACTCACTCACTGTCGGAGAAATATTACACCTGCATCTCTACCTGAAAGAACCTCTGGTGACGTAACACTCACAACTGTTCTGACGGAGACATAAACATCTCAGACATTATGTACAATTAGCTGAGACGACAAACAGTTGTCTTGTGAGATAGAAGACAGGTAAAAAATAATATTATCTTTTTTTTTTTAATCTGTTCGGTTTTGTGTAAAGTTTAGTTCAAAACTTGTAAGAGGCGCTTAAATATACAGAGAATTTTGTTTCTCTGTGATATAAGAACCTTTTAAATCCATTAAATCTTTGTTAAAGTAAAGAGAACTTTACTGAAGGAAAGATAGTTGTGTCGGGACCACTTTGTGACAGTCAGGAACTGGTACTCAGTGTTGGAGAAAAATTCATTCTTATGTTTGTTGGCACAGCGTTGTGTAGGTTACACTTACCTTCTTTCTTTTGTGGTAAGTTTAGTGAAAATTGTGAATTACAAAACTAGACAGTTAACGTAAACACTTATCGTTCTATAGAGTCTAATGAGTCCTTCCTTAGCCCAGGTAGGTTTTTGTTTAAATTGACTTGAGATATAAATACAAATACTGTACTTACTATATACTGTACTATATATTTAAGTTATACATTGTAGCCACGGCTTTAAGGCCACTGCCAGTGTTTTAACACACACACACACACCATATATATATATATATATATATATATATATATATATATATATATATATATATATATATATATATATATATATATATATATATATATATATATATAAGGGGTCATGTAGCTAACCAAGTGCGCTAATCCTGGAATTCAAACTGTGTTGGAAGGAATTAATTGTGCAGAAGAGTTTTCTAATAAGGAGTGCTGGCACTATGAGACAGTAAGAGAGAGCCTTACTACGCATTCTACTAACAAGGGTTTGCTTCCAAATACTAAACAAAGCCATTCAGATATTCAGGTCAAGCTCAGAGTACAAGGGGGAGTGAGAAGAATTATAGTTGGAGTCCTTGTTGGGTTAGAAAGACGTCATGAGTCTTTTACGTAATGCGCTATGGTAAATGTTATTGTATTTTACATAAAGAGGATTTGTTGACGATCTAAAATGTTTCAAAATCATCAGCGAAATTAAAACAACACAATAGTTCGAAGAGTCATTTTAAGATGTTTTTATTAATTTAAGTACGAATTGTACTTGACGCATATCTAATTATATTTTTAATGATTAAGATATCAAACATCTTAAATCATTTTCTAGAGTATCAAAAAAGAAGAAAAATAAATAAAAATTCAGTATTCTTTTGTCAAAAGTAAATTTAAATGTACCTCAACTTGTGTTGTCTTAATAGTAAATGAATTTTATCAAAACATTGAGGTTAATTACCAATTCATTTAGTCTAAGGTCCTCACTCAGAATTCTTCACATATTAAGGTTTCAGAAGATGTCAATTGTCTTGCGTTTAAAATTCCTGGCATAATAGACGGAGGGAAGACGTGGTGGAGCAGCGTATGTCAACACCGAGGCGCCAGAATCTATTGTCAGGCGGAGTGACTCTACAGTTCCTCGAGTACAAGTCCTACTTTACACTTTAACTTATGATTTTAATAAATGGGGCACTCGGTTGCGCAACAAAATAATGACAGGCCAAGGTATTAATTATGTAATTTAATAAACAAGACAGTGCTGGGTCATATACAAGATAAACACAGAAAAATATGCTGTAAGAAATTCAGAACACTATCTACAACTCTGGCAGCATTCAAAACTCGAGTTCAGACACACACACACACACACACACACACACACACACTGATATTTCCAAAGCAAGTCATTTAAACTTAACTATATCAACTCAAAATATATAAATAATAAAAACACATGGCTGAACACTCTTCCGTGCCGTAGGATCAAGCCACGTAATTATAGTTAGCCAGACAGTTCTAAGATAGAGAGAATTTGGTTAAAAGATAAAAGTATGGGAGGGAGAAGGTGAGATAGGTCCTTGTTGTCGTGAGGGGCGGGGCCAGTAAACCAGACGACCGCTGTTCATTATCGTCACAATCTTGTGTTCTTACTTTGGCAACCCTGCCTTAGTTCCTCACGCCTCTCTCTTTATCTATATTTCTGTATTTTGTTTCGAACTGTATCCATTCTTCTGCTTCTTCTTGTATTTTCTTCTGTTTTTTCTTGTATCTCCTTCTTCGTCTTATTTCTTCTTCCTATGTTTTTCTGTTTTGTTGTCAGTTATCTCTCTCTCTCTCTCTCTCTCTCTCTCTCTCTCTCTCTCTCTCTCTCTCTCTCTCTCTTACCTTTATGGTCATTGAGGCTAACACGACTACTCTTCTTCTCGTATAATTTTCATTATATATTTTTTCCTTCCTGTTTGTCTTCCATGCCTCCTCTCCGGTACTCATTATCTCTCTCTCTCTCTCTGTCTCTTCACCTTCCATACGCGTATCTGTATTTCATTTGATTAACATTTTCCACCTATTTATATTCCGATAAAGATTGACTGATGACCAAGTAATAGCCGTATAAATAATTGCTTCACCGACTCCTCCTGCCCTCCTTCCCTCCCCTTCGTTCTCTTTCCTTCCCTCCTTCCCTCCCTCTTTCTCCCTCTCCCTCCTTCCCAATACCCCGAGGACCTGATGCGGGTACCTCTGTCCTGTCCGGGAGATCTCCATCCTGACAATCCTTTAAATATCTATCCATTCTATCCACAGCATTTAATCCTATATCCATCATTATCATTTTACTTAAAAGTACTACCGTATATCTCCAATGGTACGGTGACTATTTTTCATCCAGCCTATCTCTTTGTATTTAACCCAGTGGAGGCGTGACTATCCATCGTAAAATTATGCTTATTCTTCCTATCCATCTTCTCTTCCTTCTCATGGGCGTGTCTGTCTGTCCTATCCATAACAGTTGTCACCATTCAGAAATATTTCTCTCTCCTACTCATGGGGTAGTGTGATCGGTGACTAGCTAGTGTGATCGGTGACTAGCTAGTGTGATCGGTGACTAACTGGTGTGATCGGCTTGTTGCGTGTGTGGCCTCAGTTCATTTATATACTGTAGACATCATCTTCACACCAATGGACTATTTACATAACACACTGTCCTTATTTTCCAGCCGTACCACAACCCGCTTGGTGTTTATTTGACCAAGAGTTAATAAAAATGTTTGGGGTGGGACAACTTTGTGGCCGGGCACTGATGAATTTTCTGTGGTGGCTTGTGACTCGTTTGGGTGCGTCCTGGTTAGATTATTGTCTGTTTTGTGATCGATTCCTTGTTTGTCTGGAGTAGCATAAATACATACATACACACACACACACACACAGAGAGAGAGAGAGAGAGAGAGAGAGAGAGAGAGAGAGAGAGAGAGAGAGAGAGAGAATTATGTAAAGTCAAAAAATAATACGTAAGGTTATAACACTTAGCTATCCAGATGTCAGAATAAAAACAACTAAGATTGGAGTTACATTGTAAGAGGAATTACACTATTACTGAATACTGAAAGATTAGCCTCCAGTTTAATTTTCTCCTGATGATTAAACAGCCTAACGCTACCTGGGGGATTAGGTTAAATTAAGTTTGGTTAGGTTAGGTTAGATTAGATTAGGACAGATTAGGTTAGGGTAGGTTAAGTTAGGTTAGGTTACCGTTTAATTCACACAAAAAGAACGTTAACAAATCCCATGATAACACGAATACGACTCTGAAGGTAAACCAACAACTAATATTTTGTTCTTGACTGCCATCCCAACAGTCCAACAGTTTTGAAAATGAATGGTAGAGTAATATCACACATGAAGCTTTACATAACTGAAACGATATTAAGACTTTCCGTTTACTCCTACAATAACCAGACAATAACTACAATATCACGAAACGTCGTCAATCACGAGAGTTAAATAAAGGAGACATGAGAGTATAATGTGTTAAGCCCGCGACACTCTACTCACTCCTCAAGTCCTAAACAAACACGATAAATTCACTGAACATCACACACAAATATGTTCTCTGTTAAACTTTATATAAATATTTGTATGTTTACTCTCACATAGATAATTACTGATATATTACTTAGTTTAATTTTTAGTAGTGTCAGATAGATGATTATATATCCCCAACCTTATCTTAAGTTGATGGATGAAATTTAAGGTTATGTCGTCTTAATAATTATTTATCTCTAACTTACGAGCAATAAAATAGATCTTTATTTTTTTCTGTTCTAGATATAGTTATGAATTCTTGGTTCTGCTGATACAATACTTTATATATTAATGAACGTCTTCGCTACTGTATTTGAGAGGCAATTTCAGGGGTTTAAAGGTGTGTGCTGTTATTGTGGTCTGTGTGTGTACTGTACAGGAGACGTCAACACTGTATCAAGGAATATAATCACCCGCGTCGTGTTACCAGAATACCTTTATGGTGATACAGGTGCAAAAAACTTTACCTGATTCTGTAGTAGACATTATATAGAACTTTATTGGCCTTTTATCATTAATGTTTCGTCTAGTTTAATATGTGAAACTTGTAAATTTAGAAGAAAAAATGTAGTAATATACTAAATTGACTTGTACTCACCACATGTACCTGTAACTTAACTGTACTATCTTACCTACTTCCTGTACCTGTAACTACTGTACTTAGTGTACTATCTTACCTACTTCCTGTACCTGTAACTACTGTACTATCTTACCTACTTCTTGTACTTGTAACTACTGTACTATCTTACCTACTTCCTGTATCTGTAACTACTGTACTATTTTACCCACTTCTTGTACTTGTAACTACTACTATTTTACCCACTACCTGTACCTGTAACTACTGTACTATCTTACCCACTTCCTATACCATCTCTCTTATATACCTCACCTACGCACATAATTACGCCCATAAACCACAATACATCAAGTCGAAACGCAGTCCGAGGCTAATAAATGTCTATGGCCAGGTAGAGTTAGAGGTGGACGGGATAAAGGGGCCACACACCAGAGCTCTGAGGAGGCTTCTGACAACACCGAGAAAACCTGAGAGTTCGATATTAAAGCCGCCACTTGACCTTGTGACCCACTATACCTCAGCAACATGATCTTGTAAACACTTCGCTTTTGTGTTGGTGTGTGTGTGTGTGTGTGTGTGTGTGTGTAAGTATAGCTATGCTACTGTGTGCACACCAACGTGTAAGTGTGTGCAGGTGGATGCGTTTACGTATGTGTGTGCGAATGCATCCGAATAAAAGTCCGTGTACAAGTGCCGCAAATATACAGTATGTACAGTATGTTTGTGAAAGTGTGGGTACACTTGTGTGTGGGTACACATGTGTACGCGGGTACATATGTGTGCGCTGGTACGCGTGTGTGCCCTTTCAGGTATGTAAATTCTTTGTAACTAAATAAGAATGTGTTTATATTTAGAGAGGGAGACAGAGATCCTCAAAATGGGGTATGATATTTTCCCATGGTTTGGTGCTGCCATGATATCTGTTGGTAATTCTCTGAACGAAATTTTTGTGTCAACAATTAAGTATACACTGTAAAAGAGAGTACCTGTTCACTATAGAGTCCGATGACTACTCCTGTTGTCTCGATAGGGTTGTCAAAGTTCTTCGTCTGTAGTGTCATATTGTTTCACAGAAGTGTGGATAGATTTTTTTTTTACCGTGTGTACATTATGGTCAGAACATGAGAAATTGTTTTTATTTTAGTTCCTGGTCTAATTTTAGTTCCGTCAACATGCCGTATGGTGTTGGTGAGGTATTTTCTAATCGCAATCATGACATCGGTGGTTTTGACTCCTTAAGAGAGGATTTGTGTAATACCAGTCTAGCCAACAGACTTTCCTCGGATAAATTACTTCCTCGTGTTAATAATTGGGCTAAACCTTGGTAGATTGCGGGAGTTATAATTGGGCGCCACCCTATTTTGTCTCGGGAAGAATTATGAAGTATTTGAGCTGAGACTTACTGGATCATCAGAAGATTATCATCCCCCTAGCCTTATTTCAGCCTCTGGTCGTCAGTTTCATGGCATTACTGATCAACTTCTACACAGCTCGGAATGAACGTACAATAATGGCCATAATAATTATTTACGGACATAAGGTCTACACTGTGTTGTTACTCGGTTTCATGTACTGATTCTTCCGTGTCTGGTAATATTTCCAAGCCGTCGGCGACCACAACCACAAATAACTTCCGGAAAACTGGAAATTAGACAATAAACCACGACGTATTCACAGCTACGGACTTTCCTCGGATCACCTGAAGATTAATCCCCCCAGCTTATTTCACGTGAGGATTGAACACCTTAACGCTGACAGGGGGTGGGGGGTAGGTTAAGTTAAGTTAGGGTAGAATAGGTTAGGTTAAGTTAGGTTATGTTACGTTAATCTCAAGGGGAAATAAGCTGGGGGGATAATCATCAGCTTGAACCCTTTCTGCCTACGATAACCATACGTGTGTGTTAACCAGTTTGAGAAAGAAGTGTCCTGGTCAGCCGATAATACGTGTGTTGTTCTATTGGATGAGAGACATAAAGAAGTATGGTACCTGGTTTGTGTCTCAGCCTTAAAATAGGAGGAAAAATAGGGAGATAATTTATATTTTATATATTTTACAACTTGATTAAAACTAGTGTATATAGCTATAGTAAAACTAACTCTGTTTCATTTAATATGTCCTTCGCTACATTGACATTACTTAAATTAGTTTAGTTTAGGTTAGTACTAATGTTCTTCCCATAGATTATATAGGGCGTTATAGGGCGGGCGGGTCGTGTTGCGTCTCTGTAACAAAGCGTGTTCGGCATCCGGGCCTTCGATGTAGAGCGGCAGAAATTGGACAGTGATTACATAAGTTCGTCAAGATCGTCTTAGTGAGGTGAAAGTGTAAATCGATGTCGGACTTTTCATGCTAGACACGATTGTATTTTTGAAAACTCAATTTCCACCGAGTTGGAGGTACAGCCAGGGTCACAGGCCTATAACCACACAATCACTGCCACATGACAAAGCTTTTATTTTATTTTATTTTTTTAGGGTGTTGTGGTCACGGCTGTGATAAAGGCCAACCAGGGAGTGTAGTACTGTGCCTTCAGTTAAATCAGTTCATAGTTGTCATCAGTGAATGCAGAAGAGACTATAATAACTTAAAGTGAATACATATTGGCAATCGAGCTGGTAAGGACAACTGCCAGCCTATTCGTGTCATAGGTGCCACAGAGACTTTAAATTTTATTTTGTTTGTGTGCTTGCTCAAGGACTGAATCTGTGTTTATAATACACCACCCACAGGGAGATACAGTGTACACAGTGATAGTTCATAGTGTCATCAGTGACCGCTGAAGTTGTAAATAACTTAAAGTGAGCGCTCACTAGCAAGCAAGCTGGAAAGGCACCGTGCCAGCTGAAACCAAGTCGTGTCATAGGTGCCACAGAGACTTTAAATTTTATTTTATGTTGATTGTGTGCTTGCTCAAGGACTGAAACTGTGCCTACAATACACCATTCACAGGGAGATACAGGGTACGCAGTCGCAGACGACAACTCCATAGGCAACAGAGAGTAGCTAAGTACTTTTTTCTCTCTTTATTTTCTTTGAAATAGGTGTAGATCTATACACAGTCTACACCCCCCCCCCCCACAACAACAACAACCATGAGTTTGGTATGTGATTACTGCAGGGAGACGTCGGATATGGAGGATGCAGGCCTAACTAATGCAACGTCTAGGAAGTTACTAACTGCCGTAAAGCTTGATGGCTGTTGCTGGTATTGCCCTGGCTGCATAGTCAAGGTGAATGAAGCGATTGCAATCCATAAGGGAACGAGTTCTCTAGGGACGAAAATAGATGAAGCAGGAGCCCTGCTGGTTGACAAACTGGAGCAAGTTGAGAAAGAGATCCTTGCTAAGACTGAGGAAGTAGCTAATAGAATGGAGGTGGTTGCTAAGAGGAGCTATGCGGACGTATTAGGAGGGCCACGGGTGGGGGGGGCGGAGAGTAATGCAGAATCAGTACAGGTTCTACAGCAGATTGGGACTCTGAAAAAGTGTGTCGAAGAAATGAAAATTAACGGACCTACTGTTAGGGGAGAGGAGGAACACCAGGAACGGCTCCAGCGCAGGAACAATGTAATAGTTTTTGGAGTCCCAGAGAGCCAGGCAGAGGGAACTGTGAGTAAGGAAACACACGACAAGGTGCTGTTTCAAAATATTTGCACAGAGGTTCTGAAGATTCCAGCAACCCCTCAGGATGTGAGGAGACTGGGACAAAAGCAGGGGGCTAAGCCTCGCCCCCTCAGGATCACATTAGGGAGTGAGGAGGAAAAATGGCAAGTTATCCGGCAGGCAAAAAACTTAGCAAGGAGCGAGGCATTTCGAGATGTATTTATTCACCCAGACCGCACGGTAATGCAGAGGGAACAGCACAAGAAGCTCCTGCTGGACTTGAAGCAGAAGAGGGAGGAGTCGAGAAGGAACGGGGACAGGTGCACATGGGTTATACTCAGGGGGAGGGTAGTGGAAACAAGTGTGCCGACACAGGGCCAGGGGGCAGCAGTGCACCCTCCACCCACTCAACCCCCCACCCGGGAGGCGGCACCGGCTCAGCCTACCGGACAGGAGGGAACGAGCGCCGTGTAAACAATGAAATTTTTAACCACACCCTGCAAAATACAGTGTACTTAGCAAATGCTGCAGCTTCTGAGAATGTGGGTGGAGCGGGTTTATTACTAAGAGCAGAGACGTTACCGAGAACAAATTCTGGCTTGAATGTCATGTACACTAATACCGACACGTTCCTGGATAAGAGGGAGGAGTTTGAAACACTACTAAGAGTACACCAACCAGATATTGTAGGAGTTGTAGAACTGTTGTACAAGAACAGGAGAATCGACCCAGAGGAATGTGAGTTCAGTATTGCTGGATATGACTCATTTACGAACCTAACTCAAGAATCCTGCAGGAGGGGTGTGGTTATCTACGCTAGGCAAGACCTTAGAGCCAGCCAGGCGAGGGTACAGGGAGAGGATGTCTTTGAAGAGTCCAAGTGGTGTAAAATTAAATTAAAGGGAGGGGACTTACTTATCGTCGGGTGTATCTACAGATCCCCGAACTGTGGCCCACTAAATCAAAGGAACTTAAGAACCTTAATAAACAATGCGGCGATGCTCAACCCCAGCCACCTCCTTATCATGGGGGACTTTAACTATGGCGACATCGACTGGAGAAACGAGTCAACCCCGAATGACTTGAATAATCCTGCTACTCTTTTTGTAGAAACTCTGAGAGATAATTTTCTGTTCCAACATGTGAGAGACCCGACACATTACAGAGGGGAACAAACACCCAAGCCACTTGACCTCATCATAACAAACGAGGAGGGTATGGTGGCCAAACTGGAACACCTTGCCCCAGTTGGCACCAGTCACCATACAGTGTTGTCATTCAGATTTAACTGTTACCTAGTTCAAGATAAGGCCAGGCCAAGGTGCAAATATTACAAGGGAAATTACAATGGGATGAGGGAAGAGATGAGGGGTATCAACTGGCCTGACTTATTAAGGTACAAGAACGCAGACACTACGCTGAATATCATAACTAGTAAAATGACCCATTTGATCGATAAATATATACCCAAGACCAAACCCAGTGCTTCTAGGAATACGAGGGGATCCCTACACATGAACCATGCGGCGGTCGACAAAATTAAGAAGAAAACCCAGAAATTCAAGACGTGGGTTGGGTCAAACGATGAGCAAGACAGGAGGATGTATGCAAGAGCCAGAAACCAAGCAAAGATAGAGTGTAGGAGGGCTGAAAAGGAGTTCCAAAGGCTGGTTGCACGCGAGGTCAAGTCAAACCAAAAGGCGTTTTACCGCTATGCAAAGTCGAAATTGAAAACGCGAGTAGGAGTATCAGACCTGAGGCTTGAAGATGGTAGTTACGCAGATTCTGACCAGGATAAAGCTGAGGCATTGAACAGCTTCTTTTCCTCAGTGTTCACAAGAGAGGATGCAACTAACCTTCCTGCGTTTGAGGACAGACGGTTCGACACAGCACTGACCCACATTGTGTTCACAGAAGAGGGTATTAGAAATAAACTGTCCAGGCTAAAGGTCCATAAGAGTCCTGGACCTGACATGGTGCATCCTAGAGTGCTAAGGGAGCTGTGCAACGAGCTTGCAGAGCCCCTGAAGATTCTGTTTTGTAAATGCCTGGATGAACAAATGGTCCCCAGTGAATGGAAAGTGGCTTATGTGAGTCCTATCTTCAAGAAGGGCGATAGGCACTCCACGAACAACTATAGACCGGTGAGCCTGACCAGCATAATATGTAAAGTACTTGAGAGTATTATCAGAGATGCAGCGATGGAACATCTACTACGAAACAACCTTGTAAAAGATTGCCAACACGGTTTTATGCCGGGGCGCTCTTGCTTGACACAATTGCTCAAGGTATTGGATATTTGGACCCATATTCTAGAACGGGGTGGTAATATCGACAATATTTACCTAGATTTTGCCAAGGCTTTCGACAGTGTACCCCACGAAAGGCTGAAAATCAAACTGGAAGGGTACGGAATTCGGGGAAATGTCCTAGCGTGGATAGAAGACTTTCTACATGACCGCAAGCAATGTGTGGTGATTAATGGCACGAAATCGTCATCTGTACCTGTAACAAGTGGGGTACCGCAGGGTAGTGTACTGGGCCCGCTGTTGTTTGTTTGTTTCATAAATGATATGCCTGACGTTGTACACTCCTCCATACAAATGTTTGCCGATGACGCCAAGTTATTTCGGGAAATTAAGAACCAAGCGGACTGTGAAGAGCTGCAGAAGGACCTCTGTGGGCTCCAGGAATGGTCGAAGGAATGGCTGCTGAGATTCAATGTCACGAAGTGTAAGAGGATGCACCTGGGGCGTACCAACGGTAAGGAGGCGTACCATATGTCCCAACGGGATGAAGAAAATGTACTAGTTGAGACTGTGTGTGAGAAGGACCTAGGTGTGTATGTTGACAATGAGCTGAAGTTCTCGGGCCATTGTGAGAAGAAGGTAAATCAGGCAAATAAATTATTGGGTCTTATAAGAAGGTCGTTCAGATATCTAGACGGTCCGTCCCTCGTGACGATCTTCAGGAGTGAAGTGCTTCCCCATCTGGAGTACTGTCACCCCATCTGGTCCCCGAGATATGCTAGGGACTGTCAGTTGGTTGAAAATGTTCAAAGGAGGGCCACCAAGCTGGTGCCTGCACTTCGGCATCTCAGCTACCCTGCGAGATTGGAGCGCCTGAACTTGCCTAGCTTATACTACAGACGGGCAAGGGGGGACCTAGTTGAGGTTTATAAGCATCTCAGGGGGCACTACTCAGTTGAGTGTCCTTACTTGGAGCTGGCGGACGCTCGCCCCACAAGGGGTCACAGCTCAAGATTGAAGAAGCCGCAAGTCCGGAAAACCGTGAGGGCAAACTTTTTCGGAGTGAGGGTTGTAAACTCTTGGAACAATCTACCAGAGAGTGTTGTGACGGCACCGAGTGTGAGCTCTTTCAAGAGAAGACTTGACCAACACTGGAGCGGGTTCAGGTACATTCAGGAGCCGGTGCATGCCCAGTATTTGCCAACAGTGCGTGACAGAGACGTGACCGATCGCCCGGGCGGCTGGAGCCGACCTTTGGTAAGAATATAAAGGAAAAGAGTCATGACCGATCGCCCAAGCGGCTAACAAGCCGATCAGTGGCGAAGAGGATAAAGTAAAAGTAAAAGTAAAATTATCGCTGACGCATTTTTTTCTATATTATATTTATCTATTTATTTTAGTTCTTTTTTGTCTAGTCTTACAATGCTGAAAAACACTGGAAAGACATGTTAAGCGGAGGAACTGTTACAGACAGACAGACAGATAGGCAGACAGACAGACAAACAATGTGAAAGAAAAAATATCAATTGCCAGATAGTGTAGAGAGAGAGAGAGAGAGAGAGAGAGAGAGAGAGAGTGGACTCTACACAAAGTTCACGCGGTGGGTTAATGCAAGGTGCGTGTTGTACATTAACCCGAGAGAAAGTTCCTCCCTCTCAGTGAAAGATCTCGTGAGAAAGCTACCAAACGAAAGTCTCACACAACCAGTCACAGATGAGCTACCTCCAACCTGAAGACAATACCACTTATAAAACTTTCCTTATTTAAAGCCCTACTTACAACACTTAATCACGAGTGTTCAAATAAGTACCCGTAAGTGACTCCGGAACAAAACTTTACTTCAATCAGGTCATTTGGGTGTTTAGTATACCGATCTAGTTCAGAACATGATTGAAGACCTTAGTTATCAAAATACATACATACAGTACATGAACATTTACCACCCTAACCTTACTTGGGGGGTTGGTTAGGTTAGGTTAGGTTAGGTTAGGTTAGGTTAGGTTAGGTTAGGTTAGGTTAGGTTAGGTTTGGTTAGGTTAGGTTAGGTTAGCGTTAGGTTAGGTTAGGTTAGGTTAGGTTAGCGTTAGGTTAGGTTAGGTTAGGTTAGGTTAGCGTTAGGTTAGGTTAGGTTAGGTTAGCGTTAGGTTAGGTTACGTTAGCGTTAGGATGGTTTAATCTTCGGGTAAGATAATCTAGGTTGTTTCATCTAAAATATAAACCAACAACCAAGGTATGGCACAAGGGGTAATAATACTCTTCATTAAGCGTGGAAGCTTCATCATGGCGGCATCGTTTCTTGAGGACAAATTAGCGTATCTGATTTCCGTGGTAGAAGAAATGTGTTTGTTGTCGCCGCCTCTCCTGGCACCCTGGCGGAGGTCACTGCTCATGGGACAGTGTTTACTAATGTTAACGCAGGAAGGAAGGAAGTAAGGAGAAGAGGGAAGAAGGGAAAGGAGAGATAGAGGAAGGGCGTGTAGGGAGAGGAAGGGAAGAAAGGAAAGAGAAGAGGGAAGAAGGGAAAGGAGAGAGAGGAAAGGGTGTGTAGGGAGAGGAAGGGAAGGAAGTATGGGAGCAGGAAAGTGAGCAGGGCGGAGAGAGAGAGAGAGAGAGAGAGAGAGAGAGAGAGAGAGAGTTTTTCACTGCGGGCACACTTAACACATTTGTTCAACAGCTTAGGGTGAGTAAGATGATCCGAGTCACTAGTTTGTTCAATTATAAAGAAAAAAAGAAAAAAAACATCACAGACAAGAGCTAACAAGAAATTCTTTTACGGTCTACCGCTCAAAAACAATGGAGTGTCACTTGGTTCAATTTATCACATCACGGCAGAATTAACCTTGTGTTCTCTCATCTGCCACAGTCATCTTACCACCTCCTTCTCCTTTCTCTCCTTTCTCTACTCCTTTTTCTTTCTCTCCTCATCCTCTTCCTCTCCATTCTTCCTTCTCCCTTCTCCCTACTCTATTTCTTCAGTCTTACTCTTCTTCCTCCTCCTCTCTATTCTTCCTCCTCATCCCTACTCCTCTTCCCTACACCCCCCTACTCTCCCTCCTCCCCAATCTTCCTCCCTCCTTCCTACTCTTCCTCCCTCCTCTCTACTCTTCCTCTCTCTCCTTCCTTCCTTCCTCCTCTTCACCAGCACATGTAAAGTACCACAAATAAAATCATCTCCCGGCATCGCGTCATTACCTCCCACACTCGTCTGCAGGAAGATTACTGTCAACTGGAAGGAGGAAACATGATCTTATGAGTGACAGATCAAAGACATTAACAAAATAACCGTTTCGTGAGACATTAAATACCCTGTTAACGCGGATTCTACCCAACATGAATATTATCGAACAGCTAAAATGAAGCACTTTGGTCACAAGAATAAGACGAATGACGCTAAGGGGAGCAACGTTGAGGTTTATGGTGTAAGCCGGAAAACGATGAAATCTGCAAAGACGTCGAAAGCTCGTGTCATCGTTTACGTACACAGGATAACAATACCCGCCATTCAGCAGCTCTTCTCCTCCAGAATTTACTAAAAATCATTAATACAAAGACATACTGTGTGCTGGCGCCGCACAACACTGATTCACAGAGAAACATCATCATTTTCCACAGTGAGGACACACACACAAGTCTGGGGTTGGTTACATTGGTGGTGATGATGCTAACGTGGTGATGACGTGTTGGGTGATGTGCATCCAGGCCCCACACACACACACACACACACTGGCGCCGGGGTTGCTGACGGCAGTGGAGAGGGAGACACGCTATATAAGTGGCTAAAACACCACCAGCTTTTAGCAGTGTCACAAGCTGTGTGTCGTAAACTTAGGCTTTCCTCCTCTAGATGCGCCACTGTGCAGGAAACTTTGTTGTCGAGACCTATGAGGCGTGACAGTATTTATGTGGCGATAACACGTCTTGAAAAAGTTGGCAGCATTGCATAGGTTTCTCTCTCGGTTGAATATTAGAGATAAAATGTGTGTGTGTGTGTGTGTGTGTGTGTGTGTGTGTGTGTGTGTGTGTGTGTGTGTGTGTAGGCGGTGTGCACAGATCTCACCCATTGATTTATTAATACTCAGAGCGAAGTGTGAGGACGTGCTCCAGCATCTCTGACGTTCATAAGATAAATATTTCTCTTGACTGAAGATGTTTGATGCACCTAACTTGTTAACTTAAACTAAGACCACAAAACTAGCGTCTAAAATTAACACCAGCGATAACACAGTCTTAAAAGATAACCAAACATAGTTCTATTTAGATAAAGTAGAGTCTCAGGGGAATGTTGAGGCAAGTTCTGGACGTTAATTTTGTGCTTTTAGCTGAAGCCGACCAGATAAAGGCATAGTATACATGCCTTAGTGGAGCTACCCAGGAGTTGTGGAGAATGGGGGCTGGGGGAGGTGAGGGCAAAGGGGGGGGGGAGGGGTGAGGGAGAATGGGGGGTGGGGAGGGTGAGGGGGGATGGGGGTTGTGGGGGGGGAGGGGGGGATGGGGGTTGTGGGAGTGAGGGGGATGGGGGGGGTTATGGGGGAGGGTGAGGGGGGATGGGGGTTGTGGGGGAGGGTGAGAGGGGATGGGGATGTGTGGGGGGTAAATGGGGGTGTTCTGTCGACTCCAGCACTGTTAGATAAACAACATTACACTGGGGGCGGTGAGAAAGCGTCAGGTGCACTTTGGATATACATCTTGTTCCATATGGCTAAAAAATACAAAACATATTAAAATTCTGAATACATCGCAGAAACCTTAAGCACAAAAATACACAAACTACAGCTGCATGTCTATACAAACACCTCCCTAAAAAAAAAAAGACAAAAATACAGTTATCTCTATATAATTTTACTGGAAGGCAACAAGAGCAACAGTTATTAAGGGTAATCTAACTTCAAGTGCCTTATCTCGCTAGTGAACAATACAGAGCGAGCAACACCACTACACGTGATACTGCACACCCGGCCGCCAGAAACACACACTGACGCACATACCAAAAAAAGTAATTGGGAAAAATCTAGGTGTGATAACATCTACTGGAGGTTGATTGGGCTTATGTAGGGAGGAGAGAGAGAGAGAGAGAGAGAGAGAGAGAGAGAGAGAGAGAGAGAGAGAGAGAGAGAGAGGAGAGACGTTTTTATGAAGGGAGAGAGAGAGAGAGATATGTATTGCTGTAATAATAAATTTGAATGCTAGCGATGATATCACTCCTAAACAACTGTAAGTAAAGTCACAAGGACGCAGCCAAGGACAAGGACACCCCACTTTATAGGCAAAGACAATGACAACTCGATTTGATCAAGAACAAGGACTCCCCACGTTGACCAAGGGCAAGGGCACCCCGTGTTTACTAAGGACAAGGACACCCTACTTTAATCACGGACAAGGACATCTCCATTTTACCAAGGACACGTGCATTTTACTAAGGACACGTTACATAGAGAAAAGGACATGTACGTATAAAACAAGGATAGAAACAAATATGAACAGACACTGTCAGACACACGTATAACAAAAGAGGAAACACGGACAAACATGGTCAAGGACGTGAACAATAAAAACACGGACACAATTATCAGGAGGGTGGTCTTAAACACGCACATTTCAGCCCACACATGTTGATGCCCATCATGGAGCAAGACACGTGCGCACACGCACACACGCACACACACACACACACACACACACACACACACACACACCTTCAAGTTCCTTTTTAATGATTTTATTTGACTCCTACATCACTTTTTGTTATTTATTTCAAGACCCAAAATAAACCTGTGATCAAGATTATCTATAAATACACGTGTTGGGGCGACTGAGTCCAGATATATGGGCCAGTAAGGAAGACTTGAACAGAGGTGAGACAATTCCCATAGGCCTATCTTGTGTTGTCGTCCTGAAGTGAAGTATACTGATGAGAATGTCAGCAACACTGTATCAGGTCTTTAGGTTGTTTTATTTCCTCATTTGTGTCGTCATGTAATTATATGTCTGGGGAGGGAGGAGGTGATGTTGGCACTTGACAACTTGATAACAACAATGTGCAAGATATTACCACCATGATATATCGTCCTTGGGAAATTGCGTAAGGAGATGTCAGCTGATAAAAACGTCCAGCAAAGACCCGCAGCTGCAGAGTCATGGAGTGTTTTTTTTGTCTTATTTTCTAAAGATGTAGATCCTCCTTCAGTTAGCTTTGTGTATGACATGTTACACCACGAGCTGCACCACTACTGTACACTCAGGCGAAGGTGCAGGTAAAACTCTCTCGAGGCTTTAGGCAAGATGTGGGTCGTATTATAGGTAAAGGTGACTGATTAACATTTACTTCCTTACCTTAATCTTATTATTGTTTTTTTCTTTTTATCTCTCTCACAAATCTGGGCTTCAACTGCACATGCGGGCCTCGGTGTCTGGGCCAGAAGGAGCGAACCTCTCTCTCTCTCTCTCTCTCTCTCTCTCACCGCCATTATAATGAAGATATCTAATTAAATGGAATACTTGACATTTATGTTCCCCCTTAACCCAGACACAGTGTACTAAAGTCTCACCAAACTGTACACTGATTGATAAGCTTGTTACGAGCGTGACCTGACATAAACAATTCAGGTTTTATTTTTGTCTAACATCCTGTCACTGTTTACAAGGTTATCTCCGACGGAAGGCTGTGTGTTGTGTATTAAGTTCAGCAGGATGTTGAAACTGCATTTATATTCTCAATGTTAATCTCGAGCCATTGCCATAAATCCTCTGAAGGCGATGACTTAAACGCACTGAGGACGATGGATTAATCTTTTGGGGGGTCGATACCTTGGAGGGCGATGGCCTTAACCCTTGGAATACAATAACTTAACGGTCTTAACCCATGAGGGCGTTGACCAATAACTTAACACTTAAAGAGTACGAGACGACGAGTTTCAATTCCTTCATCTCCTTCTAAGGGTTAAAGACCTTTAGCCGCAGAAGCACTTAAAACACATTATAACCACAGCGAGAGAGTTAAGTCACATGTTCATGCCATAACTATAGAGGTCACATGATGGACACTGTTGTCGGAAATACCAAGCACAGTGGTTTGGCGGATTTAACATGAAGTCTGCTGTTATCTTGATACTGGATCTATAATTTCCCGCATGGAGATTCACACCACTCAAGCTTTTACTTACACACACACACACACACACACAAACACACAGAGGACAGTTTATTTATACATCTCCCAGACCAGGATATAGAAACCACATACGCAGGAAGTTTGGTTACAGAGGAGAGAGAGAGAGAGAGAGAGAGAGAGAGAAGAAGGAAGAAAAAGAGAAGAGAGGGGAAAGGAGAGCGGGAAAGGAAGAAAGGGAAAAGAGGGAGGAAGGGAAAGGGTGAGGAGGAAGGAAGTACAGAGTGAGGAAGAGAAGGAAGGAAGGAAGGAAGGAAGGAAGGAAGGAGGAAGATGAGAAGGGTGGAAAGGAGAGAGAAAAAAATGGAAAACAGGGAGATAAAGAAAGGAAGGGAGAACATGTAGGAAGGAAGAGGACAACTTTTAAAGATTCAGAAAATTTATTTGTTTATTTATTTGTTTGTTTATTTGTTGTTTTAACACATCTAGGCATATCAACAGTCAGGGTTTTTAGGCTAAGTTCACATATCATTTTACTTTCAACTTTTAAATATTGACGAGGATAATATTATTGTTGACTTAATGCATATGAAGACAGATTGTATACTTAATCAACTGTTTTAAAATGATTACGTGAAGATTTGACACCTTATGGTTGGGTTAGGTTAGAGTAGGTTGGGTTAGGTTAGAGTAGGTTAGAGTAGGTTGGGTTAGGTTAGAGTAGGTTGGGTTAGGTTAGAGTGAGTTAGAGAAGGTTGGGTTAGGTTAGGTAGGTTAGGATGGGTTGGGTTAGGTTAGAGAGTAGGTTGGGTTAGGTTAAGTGGGTTCGTGGATTGGGTTAGGTTAGGTAGGTTAGAGTAGGTTGGGTTAGGTTAAGTGGGTTGGGTTAGGTTAGAGTAGGTTGGGTTAGGTTAGAGTAGGTTGGGTTAGGTTAGAGCAGGTTGGGTTAGGTTAGAGTAGGTGTGTTTAATTTTCAGATCTTCATTTTAAAAGATTTAGTAAACTATTCACGGTCTTGTTTTAATATATTCCCTCGCTTGAATAAAATTAGTGTCATTAAACTCGAAATCTGAGGCAAATTATACTTAATATACATCAATTATACGTCATCAAGGATAATGTCACTAATTTGTACTTGTTATAATGTATGACTGCGCTTTTGGTGTTATAATGAATGACTATACTGTACTGGTGTTATAATGTATGACTGTACTGTACTGTTGATGTTATGATGTATGACTGTACTGTACTGTTGATGTTATAATGTATGACTGTACTCTACTGTTGATGTTATGATGTATGACTGTACTGTACTGTTGATGTTATGATGCAATGCGCCGATAAACAGACATACATATGTATTCAGTAAAATCATCATATATGTTCATAAGAATGGTTAGGCATGTACAGTATACAGTACATGTATAGACAATGCATGTATACAGTTCACCATACACATAAACAAACACAGTACACAGAACACCGTGCACGTATACATACAATGGTAAACAGTAAGACGATTTAACTATGAATAAACAACTAAGCCATTTTATTTCCAGCATTAACAAGTAAGGTTTTTTTAGGCTCGTAATCTATGTCAACAACAATTCAAACTCAGAGGAAATAAATAATGTTTTGATAAATATTAATAAAATGGATTGATGTGTGAGGAAAGATATATAACAAGAATAAATAAATGAAGAATGAGGTGTAACTAGTAAGGAAAATGAAGAAAAAACAAGAAATTAGGAGATAAAACAATAATAATGAACTGGAAGGAATTAGTTCAATAGAGAAAAAAAGAATTGCGTTTATTTTTAGTTTCAACAGATGAAGTTACAAAAAAAATAGATAAATGTCCAAAATGACGATGAAAAGAATTAAATGCTATGGAATAATCAAATACTCTAGAAGAATTAAATACTACAAAAGACATACATAGTGAAAGGTTCGATTGCTTTATTTAACCTTTATTATTGCATTATTAATATTTTCGTTATATAAATAGTCGACGATATTATCAGCATTATATTTTTCTCGTTTTCTTTCAATCACTTTATTAATATTGTTTTATTATTATTATTATTATTATTATTATTATTATTATTATTATTATTATTATTCAACTTCCTTTCTTGTCTAAATAAAGTTCTAGAATTTCAATTATTTACACAGCAACTTTAAAATCCTTCTGCCTACCGTCTTCATCATCTAATATCTTCTTCCGTTCTCGTATTTCTTCTCTCTCTCTCTCTCTCTCTCTCTCCCTTTCCTTCATCCCACTTAAGCGTCCTATTTGCCTAACTGGGTCACCTCTTACGTTGTGTTCTAAGTGGAAGTCGAGATTCTGTTACGTTTTGGGTTTTTTCATAATTTCTTTTCCCTTGATTGTGTCTAAAGCAATTGGAGAGAGAGAGAGAGAGAGAGAGAGAGAGAGAGAGAGAGAGAGAGAGAGAGAGGCTATGCGTGACTGACGGACATCCGCCACCAAGATGTGCCCAAGTATTACTGCAATAACCTCCACGAGTCAGTATACTGCATCTTGTTTTAACGCCACCCACTCGGTACTATAACCACTTGACACACTGGCAGAGAATTATCAGTGTAGTTGTCTTGCCTATTACGCCATTAAGGTTAAACAAAAATTTATGGGTCACGTTTTAATATTTTTTTGTTAATGTATATGTGTGTGTATGATATTCTCACGAGGCTGGTTGACTGGGCTGCTGGTGTATGACGAGGGCATCTGAGTGTTAGACTAAAGAATACTTTATGTATGATTCTAAATGATCTTTTACGTGTTATCAGATTCACACAGATAAATATAGAAACACTTTTATGTAATTGCTGAGAGTGTTGCATCAGTAGAGGAGGATGAACAGATATAGTGAGGTCTTTCATTCCCTCTTGAAGGCTGAAGATTAAGCGTAAACAGGAACCATCTTGAACACAGTAAGTCCGGTATCTCACATTGGCCTCACCGTAAATATCTCAATTACCGGACATTTGCTATATACTACCGGCTACGTCGCGGCTAATGAGACGTCCAGACGGGCTTCAATTCAGGTCTTCATTATGTAAAGCAGAGGGGGAAAAAAATCGGGGAAGTGCTGATAACGGAGAACGTGTATGGTGGTACCTTTAGGTCGTGATTTTTTTTGCACTACGGTAGCGGGGTCGTATTTCTCTTTGGTTGTCAAATATCAGAAGCTAGCGTCAGGATTTTCAGAGACCTTAAGTTAATTTCCTCTCTGTATCTGTGAGAATGAAATTAACAGGAAACTAACAAAAATGGAGTGAAAATATAACTTAAGATTGTAAGATATTTTAGATAGGTGTTTGCTTTACCACATTTAAGGAATTGATGGATGGAAATGAACGTTGGGATCCATGGCATCAGCGTATAGGGAGAGAGAGAGAGTGAGAGCGGGGTCAAAATTAGTCGGAGTCTCGGGGCTCGGTAGGTTTAAAAGCCAACAAAACCTTTTATACGGAGACACAAAAGACCCCAGGGAAAGATTCATAAAGGTTCGTACACACACACACACACACAGAACCTTCACAACATAATTACATCCTCATAGTACCAGTTAGGGGATGATCATTACATAGATACTACTGTTGATCTTAATGAATATGGACCCTGGTTACTACACGGCGAAGAAAAAGAAAAAAGAAAAAAGCAGCCACAAAAAATATCTGGTTTTAGAGTGGCAGCGGTGGGTATCTTTTTATGGCGATTTAGTGAGCATCTGAACGGGAATGGTCTGGGTGGGTGAGGTTTGGGGTGGGGGAGGGGGCGAAGAGTGAGGAAAGCGGATGAAAGAAGGGGGGGCATAGGGTTGAGGTACGAGGGATAGAAGAAGGGAGGAGAGGGGTGAGGTGATATGGATAGAAGAAGGGAGAGAAACGTAGAGATGAGGTAAGAGAGATGAAAGAACTGAGGGAGATCTGCGGGAGAAGTAAGAGGGAAGGAAAGGAAGAGGGAGGGAAAAGGGGGAGGCATGAGACTGAACCGAGGAATGAATTAAAGAACGAGGCTGGAGGAGTGAGGAGGAAGGAGGGGAGGAAGAGCTATCGGTTAGGTAAGAGAAGAAGAGAAGAGGGTACGGGTGAGGTGTAAGGACGGGTGAGGGAAAAGGAGGTGGGAGGTGAGGAGCGGAGGCGAGGGGGATGAATAAGATAACTAAGAGGGTGGGGAGGCTGGAGTGAGGAAGAGGGGAAGGAGGGGAGTAGGTACGGACAAGTAGGGATGGAGGAGGAGAAGGAGGTCATAGCTCTAGGGGTTAAGAAGGATGAGGCAAGGAAGAGGCTGGAAGAGGGACGGGAAGGGGCAGAGAGGAGGGAGGGGGGACAGGTGGTCTGGATTATGTAGTCAAGACGATTGTCAGCGAACACCTGGGCCTCCACACACTCTCCTTCCCGCCACTAACCAGCGGAGGGAGGGAGGGCGAGAGAGAGGATGGTGCATACACATACTTTCACCTTTCACCTCCATATGTAGTGGTCAAATAAATGCCGTCTGCTGAACCAGGTAACCAAGCCGGAAGAATTTAAATTACTCTCCATAGCATCAATCTCAACTACTACATCAGAGTCCCTGTCTGGCACATCTGGTATGTGTGTGTGTGTGTGTGTGTGTGTGTGTGTGTGTGTGTGTGTATGTGTGTGTGTGCGCACCTAGCAGTCTGTATCTGTATTTTTTATCCCTACTGTGTATTGAAAGCGTCCGTCCATGTTAATTTAAAATATATTGTCATTTCTACTACTACTACTACTACTACTACTGCTACTACTACTACTACTACTAATAATAATAATAATAATAATAATAATAATAATAATAATAATAAAACAACAAAAACAAGACCAGTGTGTGTTCTAATATGCAAGTGTACGTGTGTGTACGTGCGTATTGTAAGATTTACAAGTTAAAATCACTGCCAACTTTGCCCGCGTATTAGTTTGACAGTCAGTCTTGGCATATAAAAACAAAATACCAAACATTATTTATTTACCCTGTCTTCGTCTTAATATTAAAACTATTCTCTACTATGGTAATAAAATCATCACACCACAGGGCGAGAACTTCCCTACACACTGAACCGATTTTGTCAACATCCGGGTTTTGACGACCAGAAGACTGTAAACAAAGAGGGTGGCGTAAACTGGCACAATGTTGATCTTTGATACTGTGTTTTGACGAGTTAACTCTTCCTGTTGTCTCTAGGTCTACGGAAACGTACGTGTGTGTGTGTGTGTGTGTGTGTGTGTGTGTGTGTGTGTGTGTGTGTGTGTAACGTAACAGCGTGTATCGAGAGCAGCTATTAGTAGTGGCTATAAATAAAGGGACCAGCAATGTGACAAAAAGGAAACTTCTGCTACAACGGAAACAATAGCAACATGAACAAGCAACAACAACATTAAAAAAACAACAGCAACAACAAGTAATAAGGTCAAATGAAACAACAGCAAGAACAATTGCAAGTGAAAACCAACAGCAACAGTGATAGCAACAGACATTAAAAGCGAGAGCGGTAGCAGCAACGACAGCAAGAGAAAACTCAAGAGTTACAGTATAAGCGACAGCGAGTGAGGCAGTGAAAGCAAAACAATATCGACAGCAACAGCAGGAGGAAGGAAGTTGGCCAAGAAAGTCCTCCCAAAATATCTAACGTAGCAGCCAAGTCCTCGTTCATGCCAGGGGGGTGGAGTGCTGGCGGCTGGGGTAGGAGGCCGGAGGTAGGGGGGGCAATAGGAGGGGGATCTGGAGGGATAGGAAGTTAGGAGGGGATGCTGGAGGGATAGAAGTTGGGAGGGATGCTGGAGGGATAGGAAGTTAGGAGGAGGGATGCTGGAGGGGATAGGAAGTTAGGAGGGATGCTGGAGGGGATAGGAAGTTAGGAGGGATGCTGGAGGGGATAGGAAGTTAGGAGGAATGCTGGAGGGTTGGAGGCTATAGATGGTGTGGAGGTGGCTAGGAGAGATGGGTAGTAGCTTGGTATACGAGGCTAGGAGGGATAGATGAGGGAAAGAAGGAGGTGGACAGGAAGCTAAGTGATGAAGAGGAGGAGTGGAAGGAGGAGGAGAGGTGAGTAGGTGGCTAAGAGGGGTGATGAGTGGGGAATGAGAGGGAGAGAGGGCGCCAGGGAGAGTGGAAGGGAGGGAGGGTAGGGGGAAGGGAGAGAGGAAGGGTATATTATTAAGTAAAAATGACAATTGGAAGGAAGAGAGAGAGAGTGAACGATAGGGAAGAGAGGGAAGGGAATTGAGATAGCTAGAGGGGATAGGGAAGGAGAGAGATGAGAGGAGAGGATAAACTGCATGCCACTCCCACCCACATTGCTAGCGACGGACTCTGTCACCCTCACATCTCCTGCCTTACCCCACACATCCTGCCCTCACCCCACACCTTCTGCCTCACCCCACCTTCTGTCTCACCCACCTTCTGTCTCACCCCACATCCTGTCTCACCCACACATCCTGCCTCACCCCACCCCACCCCACACCTTCACCTCACCCCATCTCACCCCACCCCACCTCCTGTCTCACCCCACACCTCCTGTCTCACCTCACACCTCCTGCATCACTCCAGCCCACACCTCCTGCCTCACCCCACCCCACATATCTTGCCTCACCCTACACATCCTGCCTCACCCCACACATCCTGCCTCACCCCACCACACACCTTCTGCCTTACCCCACACCTCCTGCCTCACCTCACACCTCCAGCATCACTCCAGCCCACACCTACTGCCTCACCCCACACATTTTTGCTTCACCCCACACATTACTTGCCTCACCCCACACCTCTTTGTCTCACCCCACACCTGCTTCACCCCACACCTCCTGCCTCACCCCACACCTCCTGCCTCACACAACACTTATACGTATCTCACCTCACACCTTGCCTCACCTCACACCTTGCCTCACCTCACACCTTGCCTCACCTCACACCTTGCCTCACACAACACCTTGCCTCACCTCACACCTTGCCTCACCTCACACCTTGCCTCACACAACACCTTGCCTCACACAACACCTTGCCTCACCTCACACCTTGCCTCACACAACACCCTCTTTCTCACTACACTTTATATAAACAAACTGGCTCTCATACAAACAACACGGAGACTCGTAAACACACTGTATAAACATTATATAAATAGATAAACATTATATGGCGTATACAAAAAAGGAACATTTGAACAGATTATAACAAAATTCTAATTTCATAAACACTATAAAACATTTTCCTAAACACAGGAACAAATATAGTACCAATGTTAGGACCACCACATGACGTACTGTACGTATTGTAAACATCGCTATAGGTTAAACACACTTTTAGGTCTTGTATAAACATCATTATAGGTTAAAACACTCTGTTAGGTCTAATATAAACATCGCCACAGGTTAAAACATATTACCAGGTCTGATAATAAACATCGTTCCAATTTACGCCAAGTCATTTTTCCCGTAAACACTATCTAATCAGTAAACACTAATAGATCTAATATGAACATAACTTAGGTCCGATAAACTCTGAAGTTGTATAAACATTGCCGGTTCTTGATACAACATCGCTCTCTCTGACTCCACATATCGTCAACCTAAAGAGATGTTCCTTACACCTCATAACTGTCGTTTATACATGCAGTAATGTTTAAGCTAGTGGAGTGAAATATGCTAAGTCAAGTTGTGTGAAATGCGGTGATATTATTATTATTATTATTATTATTATTATTATTATTATTATTATTATTATTATTATTATTATTATTATTATTATTATTATTATTATTATTATTATTATTATTATTATTATTGTTATTGTTGTTGTTGTTGTTGTTGAAGTTTGTGTTTTTATTTATTCATATATTCAAGATATTTAACTGCCATGTAGAGTTAAAGGGAGAGATATACAATTATTTAAAGTGGAAATACAAATGAAACAACATCGCTTATACCGTACAACGAAACTACGTCACAAAAACGAATCTCACACCGAAACTGTCTCAGCCTAAAAAAATTAATAAAACACTTCTCAAATACTTTATAAAGAAACAATAACGAAAATACTTTATAACGAAGCTACTTTATAACGAAATTACTTTAGTTAATAGCCTTTTCCTAAATGCTTCACTAAAAACAAAATTCTCTTTTCAGTGTCTGCGTGAAAGGTGGACACTGACTCGTCTCGTATGTTACACAATGTCATAAATCCTTGTGTTTATGGGGCGGTCCTCTCCATTAATCGTCAAGGATAAAGGGCTTCTCTACTCCCGTCATGGGTGTCTCAAGTGACGGAAATAATGGCAATATCTGTCTCGTTGTGGTGACGAATGATCTATAGACATGTGGATCTGTTTATTCTCTTCTATCCCATTATTTACTGTCTTTTTTTCTCTCTCTTTTGATTGTCTTTAATCTTTTATTCTTCTTATTTGTTTGTTCGTCTCTCTCTCTCTCTCTCTCTCTCTCTCTCTCTCGTCGCTCTATTTGCCTGTCTATCTCAAGTGACATTTGAAGCGGTGATAAGGTGTCTCGTTGTAGTGGTGAGTGACGTATGGGCGTTCTTGAGAGATTGACTTCCTCCACACTGTCTGTTTCTCTGTCTATCTCTGTCTCTCCTCGCTTGTTTATTTCGGTTCGTCCCCTCTCTCTCTCTCTCCCTGTCTTCATCTCCGTCTTTTTCTGTCTCTCCTTTACAGTCTGTATCTCGTTCTCTTAGGTCTCTCTTCTTCCCCGTCTCTCTGTTTCTGTTTGTCTGTATGTCTTTCTCACAGATCTCTCTTTCGTGTCTCTCCGTCTCCCTGTCTGTCTGTATCTGCTTAGCTGTCTGTATATCTGTCTGCCTGTCTGTCTTTCTCAGTTCTCTCTTCCCCGCCTGTCTGCCTGTCTGTCTGTATGTCTCTCAGTTCTCTCTTCCCCGCCCGCCTGTCTGTCTGCCCGGTCTGTCTTTCAGTTCTCTCTTCCCCCTGCTCTGTCTGCCTGTCTGGTCTGTATGTCTCAGTTCTCTCTCTTCCCCGCCTGCCTGTCTTGGTCTGTCTGTCTTTCGCCTCTTCTTCCCCGTCTCTCTGTTTCTGTTTGTCTGTATGTCTTTCTCACAGATCTCTCTTTCGTGTCTCTCCGTCTCCCTGTCTGTCTGTATCTGCTTAGCTGTCTGTATATCTGTCTGCCTGTCTGTCTTTCTCAGTTCTCTCTTCCCCGCCTGTCTGCCTGTCTGTCTGTATGTCTCTCAGTTCTCTCTTCCCCGCCCGCCTGTCTGTCTCTCCCCTCTTGCACCACACAGTTATTATACATGCTCGTCTCGGTCACACTAGTTTAGTTACCTCTTAAATTCCAAATGTTTATGTCCCCACAGGAATCACTGTCATGCGGCACTCAGCGAGGCGGCGTGAAGAACTATATTTGTCAGGGCTGCGGCAGACACCATATTACTATTACTTACACACACACACACACACACACACACACACACACACACTCTTATTCTATTAAACCATTTACAGGAATGTTTACATATAGTGTATATACATATAAGATAATGGGGAAGGCTTATTAGGAGAGAGAGAGAGAGAGAGAGAGAGAGAGAGAGAGAGAGAGAGAGAGAGAGAGAGAGAGAGAGAGAGAGAGAGAGAGAGAGAGAGTAAATAAAAGGCCTTACTACAATCAAACTAAGCAATACTGTAATCAATACAAGCAGATGCAGGGTGTTGATGGCTGGCTGCCGGAACACCCAGGGGAGATAAGGAGGATCTGATTCCTTATAAGAGCGTAAACAAGATCGAGTTCTCACAATATCTTTCTTTAGCATATATGTGTCTGTATATGTATCTGTCTCTATGTACGTATAATTTCATACATATACTGTATACTTTTCACACTATTGCATACGTGTAGAGTATTGTTTACGTGCTGACATACTCCTCAACTCTGTCTTTATTTTGTCTATCCGAATTTCCATCAAGTGTGCCGGTGAACTGTGTTATATCCGGGTCGGTCGGGTATTTATGGCTGTGTCAGGATCATTAAGCTAATCGGAGCTGAGTGGCCTGGGAGAGTTCGGGTAGTGAGTGCTTCATTGGTGTCTGAGTATAGTGCATCACACCAATGTCAGGTGAAGTGGTTATTAGCTGTCTTGCTCGAGTGCTGCACCTATATTTGGCTAGAGTACAGTTAGTGCTTCACCAAGGCGACAGGTACTGTTTCAGCACCGTCTGGCTGGAGTATATATATATATATATATATATATATATATATATATATATATATATATATATATATATATATATATATATATATATATATATATATAGGAAACAAACAGGCAGCAACAGCCGCCACATCTGGTGGTAAACATGGCCACAGCAGCTGGCGGTGTATATATACAGCAGCAGCTAAGTGGCTGTGAGCTGGTCAGCCTCACACTAATACTGCCGTCTTCCTCCAGCAGATGCCACCTCCACTGTTACAGGCACGGGTTAAACTGTTGAATGGCGAGGCTCTTCGCCCTTTCATCTCATCCGCCTCTTGTTCTCTCGTTAAAAGAAGAAGACGAAGAACAAGAAGTGGAAAAAGAATTATTACCTCTTATTCCACAATTGATTCCCCAAGCGGATACGAGTTAAACAAACTAAAGCTGTTAAGTCTCTTGCTTTCATCTTTAATGTATTTCATATAACCTCCTTGAGGAAAAGAAGAAGAGGAAGTAAACATAGAGAAAGAGAAATGAGAAGATTCCAGCTCTCAAAAATCTGGCCCCCTCCCTCACAGGTCCCAGGTCGTCACCATCACTTCGTCCCTCCCTGACCAAATATCCCTTCCCCTAGAGACAGGCCTGACACTTGACATTATTAGGGAGCTGCCACACTCTACCATAAACGGATGAACTGTACAGGAAGCCTCCCTCCATCCACACATTCATCATTCACTACATGTAACTCGCTAACACAACTAATGGCCCCTCAGGTACTCACGCCTGTTAATTATACAATAGAAGTCAGATAGGACAAACATGAACTCCGCTGCTTCTCAGTTGGGCGCTGTAATGTTTCTGCGGTTCGTCTTGCACAGGATGTAAGGGAGTACCCCATAAAAAAGCCCTCGCGCAGCATGGGGACAAATCTGATTCTGAGGTGGGTTGTAAAGAATGGCGCGTTCCCCTCCCCAACCTTCCTGTTTTGATTTTTCCTACGATAGCAAGAGCGCCAAATCATAGATGTGGGTAATGGGAGATGATAAGGATAGTGGTTGGAGGGAGGAAGGAGGCTAGGGGGAGAGGGACGGTAAAGGGTTGGGGGGTATCTTAGATGTACAATGTTGTGTCTCAGTAAACCTTCCGAACCTGACATACTGGTAGTCTTATTGTTTAGCCCCGAGAATAAATCCTGTGTGGTGAGCCCTGGTCCAGCCATGCACCTCACCTGGGTCATCTACATATATGACTCGGTGATGTTGATGGTCTGCTCCTGTTCGGTGTCAACAGATAAAAAAATAAATATGATTAATAGTCTGTTCCCTTCCCTGCTAAATTGTGGGCACGTCGCTGTTCACTCATACGTTAGAAATAGCATTATGTTAATATGCAAGTAAACCAAATGAATGAAATATCCAAAGGTTCTCCTTGAAAGTCACCGAAGCTGTAACATTAAGAGGCCCTTACACTCGCATCATTTAAGCTGCACTCTAATATCATGTCTCCAGTTTCACCTGCGTCAAGGTCATGTCTCTTAATCCAGTTCACTGTCAGTAATTACTTGAAATTCCTCTAAACGAGGTGAACAAAAAATCCAAGAAAATTTTCATTAAATTCGTATATTTCGAGAGATCTAATAATTGCGTCCATAATATACGTAATCTATATATTTAGTTTGTAAAATATAAAACTAAATTAACGAATGCAGATTTAAAATCGTGAACAAAACTCCTAAGTCCATTTTGTTGCATTATGATATTACTTATTGTTTATAAATAAGAGCCAAATGAAAATATAAATCTCTGAATCTGAGTTAAAGTATTTCTCTTAATCATTTCTGGTTAAACAAAAAATTACATCATCAAAAGCTAAAGTGGGTTCAGATTTAGGTCATCATTATTATTGTTGTACATCCTCGCCAGGCCAAGATGACTAATATAATGCGTGACGTATCGGATCATTCTCGCCGCCGTGACAACAAACACATCACCAACACTACGCTTTAATTTAGTATTTATTTTGGTCTTAACATATCTTCATGCCTTAATATATTCGCGTACCCAAACTTTTTTTTATCATGGAAAAAATTGATTTGTAAATAAGTTAGGTAAAAAACATAGCATTTGGTAGAAAATCCCCAGAAAAGGAGAATGGAATTTTCAATATATTTTGTCTCGTTTCAATATTATATTCAGTTTATATTATACGAGAATAAAATTGCTACAAGAAATATATAACCTTACCGGCAATAAGTTCTGCACGACACGATAAGAATCTCTGACCTTCTCGTACATATTTTTGTTTTCATTCATAGCGACAATGTCTTTTAGGGATCAGTCATTCAACGAGATGGATATTTGCTTATTCTTTTTATTGATGATTTAGTCGCTACACTAACCCAGGTCAAGCAACGGGGGGCACCATGGTATCTTAAAACAAACACTTTGCTGTCTCGGGTGTCTTGTATATGAAAATAATAATTAAATAAAGACAACTAATGTTTATATTGTGCTCCTCTCTCTCTCTCTCTCTCACACACTGTCTCCATCTCACTAAATTCAACTTGACGTCTTAGAACAGTCGGAAGCCGCTGATATTTCATAGCATGATGGCCCTGGGAGAAAGGGCAAGGTTAGCGTCTCTAGTTACTTTGGCCAACCCAGTGTTGTGACTCCAGCTTACCCACCACAACAACTCCCACTCTCCTCACCCACGCCCACATTTACGCTCCACTCATCCCGCCCACGCCGACAGCAACTCCCACTCTCCCCACCCACGCCCATATTTACGCTCCACTCATCCCGCCCACGCCGACAGCATCTCCCACTCTCCCCACCCACGCCTACATTTACGCCACACTCATCCCGCCTACGCCCACAACAACTCCCACTCTCCCCGCCCACACCCTCACCCACTCATCCCCACCCACGCCCACATCTACACCCACTCATCCCACCCACGCCCCCACCTACGCCCACTCACCCATCCACCCGGGAGCGACCCATTACGCACAACAACAAATATATAACAACAACGAATCTCTTACAGCAACGAAAATGTCACAGCAACAAATACAGTACAGTACATCATAGCAGCACAGCTGTACCATAGCAGCACAGCCGTACCATAGCAGCAACAGCTGCAACATAGCGCGGCAACAGCCGCACCATAGCAGCAACAGCTACCGTAAGCAGCACAGCCGTACCATAGCAGCACAGCCGTACCATAGCAGCAACAGCTGTACCATAGCAGCACAGCCGTACCATAGCAGCAACAGCCGTACCATAGCAGCACAGCCGTACCATAGCAGCAACAGCCGTACCATAGCAGCAACAGCCGCACCATAGCAGCAACAGCCGTACCGTAGCAGCACAGCCGTACCGTAGCAGCACAGCCGTACCGTAGCAGCAACAGCGCCGTACCATAGCAGCAACAGCTGCGCCCATAGCAGCACCAGCCGTACCATAGCAGCAACAGCCGTACCATAGCAGCAACAGTTGCACCATAGCATAATAGCCGTACCATAGCAGCACAGCCGTACCATAGCAGCAACAGCCGTACCATAGCAGCAACAGCCGTACCGTAGTAATGTTTATGTCACAGCAGCGAATATATCAGTCAATAAAGTAAAGTGACGACTGTAACTTACATTTACAGCAAAATAATCATCATTAATCTCTCTGTTCTTACTAGTTTTTTATTATGACAATTCATAGAAAAAGCCAACAATTAAGCTTTCAAGGTACCTATAAATGAGGACTTCACACACACACACACACACACATATATATATATATATATATATATATATATACACGCACAAGTGGGAAGTATTGTTCATGGTTACAGGTTATCTGCATCACGTCTCACACGTCAGTTCTTTTTACGACAAGGTGTCCACAATATCTTCCTTTGATAATATTCAATAATTCTCTCTCTCTCTCTCTCTCTCTCTCTCTCTCTCCTTATCTGTTTTAGGAGCGAATGTCTTATCTAAAAATATTTAAACTCTAAAAAACAACTAAATCATTAAGCAGATAAACAAATAATGCCGCCAGCACACTGCCAGAGTCATCACACATTTCCCCACATTTTCAACTTAAATATTTGGCCGCAACAGACTATGTTAGACAATGTTCCTAAATTATGCGTCAGGCAATCGCTCTTCCCAGCCTCGTCTATAATTTGATCCAATATTTGGGCGGGTGAGAGTACCTGCAGGTTAACACGGAGGAGAAAACAATATATTCAACTTAAACAAATTGTCTGGAAGTAAGAATATATTTGCCAGAGAGCGAACTTAACGAAACTGAAAGAGGGTATAACATTATCTCTGAGTGGACAATGTTTTTATAAGTTAAAACTTGTTTCTTCAGTGCGGTAAAAGCATCTTAGGTTTACAAATGTAAATATATTTAAACAGTTGGAAATAATATCACTAAGACAGTAAAATGGGATAACTTTAAGAGACAAAAAAAATAGTTACTTAAAGATGATAAAAATATAATAAATTAAAGGGTGTAATAATATACTCCAAATGGTATTAGATTATCTTGAAAAAATATAATTAAGAAATTAAATGAAAAAAAAATTAGTACCTAGAGTTACTGAGTACGGACCTGAGGTTACAGCAATATTTATTTATCTGGATCCCAAAGAAATAACATCCAGAATGTGTGTGTGTGTTGGTCGACACGCTGTCAAACACTTGTCATGTACTGTTAGCAAGATCTATAAGTGTCATAACCAGGCATTGTTTGCTTACTGTTTGCGGTGTTCGCTGTATTCAAGTCTTTATTGTAAAAACAATAAGTTGACTCTAACAGACCTGGGAGTCTACCCTTTCTTCATGTGTTGTACCAATTACAGTAATAGTCAGCGCATATCCCTGACGGCCTATCGTAAAAACCCGACTGACTCACAAATATTCAGACAATATATATTACGGTTTTTTGCTAAATCGGTTATTTTGCAAAATTCCCGGCATGTATATTGGTAATTTTGCAAAATAACCGATTTCGCCAAAAAACGTAACATATACTGTACATGTACAGTATATATCCTGTATACAAAGAAAAATCTCATTGATCATGTGTAAAAACTTTGTACTACCTCAGGAAAATAAATCTTTCCTTTACTGAACATTAACTGTTACTCAGTGCGTAGCTGCGTAGCAGCCCGAGAAGGCCGACCTACAGGTAGCTAGCTGGCCGGCTGTGTGGGGTGCTGTGGAGGTGCTGTAAGAATGGTCAATAAGCCAAGCCCCTCTTAGTTACTAGTGAACCAGTTCTGATGGTATGGAGAAGCGCCGCCGCCGTGTTCATACTCCAGATTATTACAAGAACAAAATCCCATTTAAAATATACAGTAAAATATATACATCACAGTACTCGTTTTCTGTCATTTTCCTGAAATACTGTTGTTTGTCGTACATTAATAGTAGGCATTTATTTTCTGTTGTGAACAATAGTATACGAAATGAATAACGAGATCACTTGTGTATACGCGTGAATGTTATGTATTTAATGTCTAAGAGTTTGTTATCAGTACTGTACCTCTGTATTCAGTAGATACCTTGCTATTGTACAGTATAATACAACTACAATATACTTTCAGTAAAATTATAGCTTTTTGATCAGTAACACACCAATCTGAAAATAAAAGAGAGAGAGAGAGAGAGAGAGAGAGAGATTTTACTCGCCAGGAAGAGACAAAAGACATGGGATAAAGAGATCGATAGAATAGCCTGATCGAATTTACCCGCACAACACTCCACACACTCACCCAAGTCCTCACAAATAAAGTTTTTTATATTGAGAACTAACATATTGTCTCAATGTAATTTGGATGCCATCTTACCTACTGTGTATGGGGCTGGTGTAGGATACACTTCAATATATTATCATGTTTGAAGGAGACATCAAATATGAACGTTTGGAGACAGCGAAATTCCTCCTTGGCATCACGTCTGCTCCCCTCCCCCTCCCCCAGATCTTGTTGATAATACTCGATGGGGATTTATTATGGATTGCGTGTGTGTTCCGGTGTGGGTGAGGGTATGTGCTTATTTGTGGAGTGTGTGTGTGCACGTGAGCGCTCAGGCGTGAAAACTTGCTCTTGTTTGTACTATGTATTGTGCATACAATCAAAAAAGTATCTTTACGGAATGGTCCAATGAATTTCAAAATGAACGATGCGACTCTTGTTGTCTCGGTAGGTTTGTCAAAATGCTTCGTTCGTTGTGTCATTATTATCTAACACAAATTTGTAAAGATACTTTGTACATACAGTATAATCTGTGTATAATATCTGTGTGGGGTCCATAGCTGTGTAAGAACGAACTGTGTATGTGATGACGACAAAGTTTACATGCGTCTACGTCTGTGTTCTTTTCTGTACTTGCGGGTCTTTTCTCCCTCTTATCTATTTGCTCCAGGCTTTCTCTCCCTCTTATCTCTATAATAACAAAATAAAGACACCCAGCATCTACAAGGGGCCACAAAGTGCTCTTCTCACCCCCGCTTGTGAGTATCTCGGACCTCCAAATATAGCCACAATGAGCCATGAATTTCTTTACTATCAAGCACAAGTCTTCAAGGCTGACAGACGAGGGCGTCTGGTTCGTGTCAGAGGTCAAGACTAGGTCAAGTCCACCCGGTCATTAAGATATCAAGGCTTTCACTGGCGATTATTACACATGTGAGGAGAGACATACATGTGTGTGTATGTTCAGAAGGGTGGAGGTGCACACGAGTCTACAAGATGATGAGTGATGGGGAAGGACACACACGTACAGGGATAGAGAGAGTCTTGTTGCTCGTCTTCACCTTCAGACATACAAAGATCACTTCTCCACCCCAGGCTGGTTCCTTCCCTCTTGATGCCCCAAGGACGAGTATAACTTACCTGGGAAAAGTGAAGGAGCAGCAGGTGGAGGAGCAGCCACACCTGGGCCGGGCACATCATCCTCCCCATCCTCCTGGAAGTAGAGATGAGTCATTATCATCAAGAAAAATCTTTAATAATTTCATATTGCACGATTCCCTGTTAGGGACAGTGTAGATACAGTACCGCACACTAAACCTTCGATACACGAGGAGGAACACTGCTGGTACTGCACTCGACTGCCTTTACTCCCCCAACTACAAACTTACAGTACTGTAGGTACTCAGTCACAGATGGTTGGACTGGAATCGAACTATCGACCCTTAAGACAGGAGACAAGAGTTGTAGCCACTCGGCCGCCACATCCCTGCTTATTGTATTAGATTTATTTATACAAGTTAAAATGTTTTTCTCCAATGTCCATTACCATCTTCTGACGTAAGTGGTATTATTCAGTAATGCTATGAGAGAGAGAGAGAGAGAGAGAGAGAGAGAGAGAGAGAGAGAGAGAGAGAGAGAGAGAGAGAGACACCAGCATTACACCAGAACCTTCAGTTAGCTGGTGCTCGCCATAACAGCATGAAACTGAGGAGGAATACTAGAGGCAGTCATGTACTGTACTCCGCATGCTTCCCTGTCGGGCGCTATAATGTTTCTACACTTCGGCTTGAACAGGATGCAAGGGAGTCCCCAATAAACTAGCCCTAGCGCTGTGTAGAGGCAAACCTGATAATCCGAGTGTTAAGAGTGTGGGAGAGAGATAAGGACCAGTAGGTGCTGGCAAGACGTTGATTATGGTGTGTAGCCAGGAGAGAGAGAGAGAGAGAGAGGTGAAATTAAGTCGTTAAATATCCAGTGAACAAGGTCACCTTACTGTGGGTCTCTTATTTCATGAATCAAACATCGTTCATTTAGTGAATTAAACCTTCTGACAAGTGTATTTATGTTTGAATAATAATAATAACAAGGGCATGTTTCGGCTGTGAAACATATAATTCCAACAAAACATGATATACTGTATGTAATCTTGAATTGAAACGAAACGCTATCAAAATTCAAAGTTTCTTTGTATTTAGTTTAATATTCCTATCAGAACCGGTTCTCACGTAAAAAATAAACAGTAACTGAGTTTTTGCTGTACAATGAATTATGGATTTATTCCACCAAGCGACACTTAATTTTAAAATAAATAAGAATACCTCGTATACCAGCTGGACGCCAGCACCAATTAGTCAACAGGTAGACCCCGTTTTGCGGTTCACATGCCTTCATCTTTCTTAACCCACAATGAGCGTCCAAACTTATTCTTTTGTTTAATATTTCTCTCGTGGTCTTGCTGGCGGTACTGTGCTCAAGAAAACTATTTAAAAAAAATATATAGACGTTACTGCCACTTGTGCCCTATACCAATGATGGGATTTAAACACGCTGTTCCTACTGTACCAATAAAAAAAAATTCATGTATTGTTGAAATAATAATGAAATGAACGATAACTTAGCATTCGTTTCTGGGGAATAAATATAAATGATAATGACTTCAAAACCTATCGACTTAGGTACACAAGAAGCTCGCGGCCAGTTTTTACAGGGGTTGAGCCGAGGAGTTAACTAGGAGGCGGAGAGGATGTACAGCGCGCCATAAAGTGGAGTTGTGTAGTGAGTCTCGTCCACAACACCTTCATTTGTTTATCAGTTTCATTATACTCCATCTCCTCCACATGTCTCACACAGGAGCTTCAAAACATTAGTATTATGTACGAGGACGAATATTTTGACAAGCAAACCGTAAAATCAAATGTATGTAATCGTAAATGATTCGTTCACATCATGAGACATCTATAATCTCTTAGTTGTAGATGTTGTTGTCTATAATTTGAATGTGGATTATGTGTTTGGTCTTAGTTGAAGCTCAGGTACACATACAACAAAGAAACATTCACATTCTATATCTTGAGAGTTGATTTTGTTGACACTGAGATTAGACAATATCTTTATTTTTAATTGTGTAGATAAAAAGATAGATATTTATTCAGTAAAATCGTCACACAAGTTCATATCGATTCGACGTAGATGATGAGGGTATATGTACAATACACATAGACAACACTGGTACAAAAGCGATGTTCAGGGTCATTACAAGTATATACAATGGTAAACGATAACACGAACCAAGGAGCAGCCAATAAAGCCATCATAGCTCCAGTAGGGTCCTTTGTTTAGGTTGGGGGACGAGTCAGTAACAATAATTAACAAAATAAATAATGGTTATATGTGCTTAAACTATTCGTCCAAATACAGTAACGCATTTTAACATCAATAGTACAAGTCATAGTGAATGATGCCTAACAACGTAACTTTTTTTTTTGCAGATTACCTGAAGATTATTCCTCAATTAATTTCACCTGATGATTGAACACTAACGCTACCTGGAGGAAGGTTGGGTTGGGTTGGCTAATCTTAAGGTGAAATAAGTTTGGGGAAAAATATTCTGGTGATTTTTTTTCTTCACGAGAGTTGTTCCGTTTACGGTGTGGGAGGAACCTGCTACCTCTACATACACGCACGTACCCTGATCTGATCCCAACTGACAGCGGGTAAAATTGACTTCACTTAAAAGGCTATCAACATTGTTCCTCCTAAGAGACCAGGGATTTTTGTATATTGTTAATTTTGATTTGATTTTCTTGAGAGAGAGAGAGAGGTACTCGAGTTTCGCGTCAAGTATTTAATATAAACATCGTGGTGAGAAAAGCAGTCACGTAACAATGTCTAACCGACCTAATGACTAGCGGAGAACGTATGAGGAAAAAATAATCTGTATGTAATCATTTGTAATTATTTATGACTATGACTACGGTATTTACTTATCTAGAATACGCGGTTAAAGATTTTAGTCGTTGAGGCGCAGTAATACATTATAAAATGAACATCGACTTCAACGAACTAACTCCTTTTATTACAGCCATCTTTAGCAGGAGTGAGACAGGGTAACAACACTATAAAAAACGCATACTAAAACCTCACCACCCACGCACCGCCTGCCTGGATTCCAATCCCCTGTTTTTCCTACCACGCACTGCGCAATTATTCTGCGTCCAAATACCGAGAGAGGTGTCAAAACTCCATCTATGTATACGAAGTGCATGACAGCCCCTTGCGTTCACGACCCGACTCAAAGGCTTTATTGCAATGGGATTTAACCTCGTGAATTAACATAGATTACAATCACGTGTGTGGGGAGTTGAAAAAAAAAAGCCGGGATTTGTAAGGAACGCTTTACTACAACAAAGAAATGCCGTCCTTATCTTGGACAGTTGCGTTCTCCCTTAAAGCGATGGCCTCAGCCTGGCGTCAACAACAAGCTCTCCACCAATCACGGGCCAGCATGCCTTCCATTGGCTGTGTTGACAACCTGCTGGTACGGAGCAACAACAAGTGCTACTGGCAGGGCTGACTACATGTGCTGGTGCACCAGGGACCTACTTTCACCAACAGGCTATGTTGGTCAGGGGCTACGTTCATCATACGACTATAAACGCTTCTACTAAGACTGCAATTGTTGAATACGATTGTCGTACCAATACAGTACAAGTGCTTATTTGTACTACTCGTTGATGTGTTCCCACAAATACCGATATAGTGTTACACATCCTGAATATTATTGACTGCAAATACTATCACGAGCACTGCCCTATAAATAGTAATAGAGGAGCTACAGGTGCCGGCATAGGAACTACAAGTGCCGCCACAGGAGCTACGAGTACCGCCATAGGACCTACAAGTGCCGGCACAGGAGCTACAACCCGCCATAGGAGCTGCAAGTGCCGCCACAGGAGCTGCAAGTGCCGCCATAGGAACTACACGTGCCGCCACAGGAGCTACGAGTACCGCCATAGGACCTACAAATGCCGGCACAGGAGCTACAACCCGCCATAGGAGCTGCAAGTGCCGCCACAGGAGTTACAAGTTCCTGCACAGGAACTACAAGTGTCGGCACAGGAACTACAGGTTCCTGCACAGAAGCTACAAGTGCCGCCACAGGACCTAAAAGTGCCGCCACAGGAGCTACAGGCAGTAAAGATGCCGATACACAGGTTATAAGTCCTGTATATAGAGCAGAGTGATGAAATACAGGTTACAATAGGTGAGACAAAGGGTCCATAACTAATGTCTGTCCTGGGATTTTAACTACTTGCGTTAGGGGGCTACCAGTCCTGCTGAAACTAGGACTACAATTCATAATTACACACTGTAAGTCTTAATGAGGGGACTACAGGGGTTGATATAACGCTAAAAAATGCTGAAACGAGGCGAATAGTTATTGATGCAAGGCGCTACTATGTTTGACTACGAATTGATTTTGCTTATTGTGTATTTCAGTGCTTCAGCTACTAAGAACTTTTAAGCTCTTACTCTTAAAAAACAAAAAACAAAAAACATGTAAAATACGACAAATAAGTTAATAGTGTATTGTAGTAATTTTGGATTATTAACGTTATAACAAATAAGGTGTTTAGTGCGTGTAGTTCTTCCCTAATACGGAATATAAGAACCAAGACAAAGGCCACAAATACCTGACTGCATGCAGACTTAAGGGTAAGACAATGTGGGCTGCAAGTACCGAGGACCCCCCTGAATAAGCAGAGTTTCAACTTGCTCTGCCCTATGAACTTCTCAACATACACCCACCCACACACAGTCCCACCAACACAATCCTACTAATAACAACTCTTGAACTCCCGGCTCGAACTTTTTCTCCGATTATGCTCTATGAACTAAACTGAGACCAAACAACCACCTTGCTGTAGTCTTTGGTGGATGAGTTTTATTTTTGGCGGGGAAGGAAGGGTTGGCGGGGAAGGAAGGGTTGGCGGGTCCGGGGGGGAGGGGGATGGGACGAAGGAGTTAATCTCATCTCTTCACTCAAGGAAACTCTTTGTTGAATAATAATAAAAAAAAAGAATAAAAGTTGATGCACAAACACACAGACACCAAGCTTGACATTTAGCCTTTGAGATGACGATGGCGGTACAAGCAGGCCATTCTTTGCTCTTTCCCAGGAGTTAATGTGATGTTTATGGCTGAGGGAGGCTTTCATTATATCCTGGATGGTGGGAATAAAAAGAAGAGCTGTATTTATATCCTCTTGAAGGAAAGAATTTGTAGACTTTAATTCCTTGTGAGATAAAAAAACTCAATAGAATTTTACCTGTTGCACTAAATCTATATTAGATCATTTATTCCCAGGCAAGAAATAATTAAGAGACCGTAATTCTTTGCGGGAAAGAACCATTAGATTCTGATTTTCTACAGAAATGAATTACTACATTGTAATACCTTATAAAAAAGCGCTGATAAATTTTAACCCCTTCTTAATAGGATCTACTTAATTTTAATCGCTTTCAAAAAAGTACATGTAGATTTTAATCCCAAACAGTAAACAAAAGCAGATTTTAATCCCTCGCCAAAAGGAAACATGTAATCCCCTGCAAGATAAGGCCACGCGAATAGTATCCAATCCTTTGCAACACAGTCCAAGATATATCCAGAGGCCAGGTTTATACCCTGGGAGCGGAATCCACACGTGACACCAAAGAATGGGGTTCAGTAGACTAAATCAACGAAGAGTGACGGATATAATCCTTACCAACAGAGGAGGAGGAGAGTTCACTTCAGCCAGACAAAGACCCAGTGAGTGATGATGTTGTGGGCCTAGTGCAATCAGGGCCGGATTATCAAGGGGGCACAGTGGACACAGTGCCCAGGGCCTACGAAGGTTTAAGGGGCCTACGAAATTTGAGATATAATGTATGTATTTTCACTGTGGTATGGCCTTTAACCTTTATGTTCCAACACGGTAAATGGAAATAATCGATAAATCTGACAAGAGCTTAATGTACCCATGTAAATTCCTTTTGTATATTACGATTCTAAATACCATAACAGGTTGAAGCATTTATCATAATACCTTATAATTGTCCCCAAATATGCCTTATGAAACAAAAAAATTAATGAATATGCTCTTTAGCTCAAAAATGCTAAAATATGCATTTGCTTATGCACATATGCAAATCCATAATTATCCTAAGCCAACGAGTATATTTGTTAGATTTAACCTGCAAAAACCGCAATAAAACAAACTAACCTAAAATTATGGAAAACTTACATATCAACGTGTCTGTCTGTGTCAACTAACCCATTAGGCTCTGTTACCCATAGGTCGTGAAGGTAAAGTAAGGCACATGATGGTGAATCGGGAAATTTAGGGGCCTGTGATCAAAAAGTGCCCAGGGCCTACAAAACCCTTAATCCGGCTCTGCTAGTGTTAATGGTGGCGGTGGTGATGATGATAGTGTAGTGGTGGTGAAGTTGACGTGGTGGTGGTGTTGGTGTGGTTGTGGTGTTGGTGTTGGTGTGGGGGTGTCGTTGTAGAGGTGATGGTGTGGTGATGTTGAGGTGTTTGCGTGGTGGAGGTGTTGGTGAGGTGGAGATGTTGGCGTGGTGGTGGTGGTGTGGTGGTTGTGGAGGTGTGGTGGGTTGTGGTGGAGGTGTGGTGGTTGTGGAGGTGTGGTGGAGATTATTGAATGTTATTTTTGCTAACTGTTGATTATTATTCCTGTGTCTCGTGTATAATTCAGCACCTGTGTCCTCCTCGTGGCTCGTGTGTGTGTGTGTGTGTGTGTGTGTGTGTGTGTGTGTGTGTGTGTGTGTGTGTGTCTAGTGTTGTATTATTATTCCTCTTCGTAGTTCCTGCTCTTTAATATTACTCAGTGTGAACTTTACCCCGGGTGATCTAAGTCTGTATAAAAACAATGAACTGTGTTTCCCCATTAACCACATGCACACGCAGCTGTTTTATCCATCCTATATCAAGTTTAATCTTCATGAGTCACAGTCGAATATGCTGCATAACTTCTTGAACGTGACTGTGTAACTCAACAACACAATACAGTGTGAGACAGTGATCACTACCCGGGGAGCCTAAAGTTCCACTACTGACACCGCCACTCACTTCTCATGTGCTAGTATAAGAGTGTCATATGTACCTCTGTTCTTGTGTTCGCTGCTACAAGTTCTCCTTCTCTCGGCGTTCTCGAGGCGTTATCCAGCAAGTACTTCAATATACACAAAATACATAGTGTGTTTGTATGTTTCTTATGGTAGGGAAGTGCGAGTCGACTAGGAGATGGTCATGCACTGTCTCCTGTCTCTCCACGACGATTGGATCGACTCAATAACCCGGGCGAAGCCGGGTAACTCATTTAGTCTTATCTAAAGGAAAGTGACATCACCCATCACCACCCAGTGGGATCTGTTTTAATTTTCAACTTGTGATAACAAGTATATCACGCCCGTGTTTGTCTCCTCGTCGCTGTTTGTACCATGATAGACACAGCCGATGCATGTTTCCTTTTATACACGTTTAACAGATATAACCGGTGAAATAATACATGGTGTTGTATGATCAAATTTGTTGTATGAATGTTGTATTTCTCAACACTAATTCCTGGCTCGGTAAGAGTATACTGTAGCTTGAATACAGTAATTGGTTTGTGTTGATGCAGTAAAATTGCCGATTGGAATAATGATGATGATGATGATGATGATGATGATGAATATTTGGTAACAATGATGATGGTAATGACACTGTTGATTGAGGTGAGGTACTTGGTGGTTGCGGGAGGCTAGCGAGGTTCGAACATGGGTCCTGTAGGTTCAAAGGCCTCACTCAGGGGTTGACATGTGATCCACTATTACCCCAGGGCAGGGAGTGTTAACTGGCCTTGAAATATATATGTGGAAATAGTAACATACCTGCAATGTGTGTGTGTGTGTGTGTGTGTGTGTGTGTTTTCTTTATATGAATATGAATTTACTCATACAAACACACACACACACACACACACACACACACACACACACACACACCAACGATGAAAATAGCTAAAGCCTTACAAACAAACATGCAGGCATACTCACACAAACACCCAGATTAAAATGCAGGAAAGTACACAAACACAGGCATAAAATAACCATATATGCGGATCTGGAACACTTTGGAGAGCAATCCTCAGCCAGACATATTCCTCAGTGAGAGATAATATTCCTCAGTGAGAGATAATATTCCTCAGTGAGAGATAATATTCCTCACTGAGAGATAATATTCCTCACTGAGACATTATTACTCAATGAGGCAAAAATTCCTCAGTGAGACAATATTCTTCAGTGAAATAATATTCCTCACTGAGATATTCATCATTCAGACATACTATTCCTCAGTAAGACAATATTCCTTAGTGAGATATAATATTCCTGACACAATATCCCTTAAAGAGGCACAGTATTCCTCATGATACCTGTAGTTAGTGATAGGGTAGTTAGTGATAGGGTAGTTAGTGATAGGGTAGTTAGTGATACGGTAGTTAGTGAAAGGGTAGTTAGTGAAAGGGTAGTTAGTGATACGGTAGTTAGTGATACGGTAGTTAGTGATACGATAGTTATGATACGGTAGTTAGTGAAAGGGTAGTTAGTGAAAGGGTAGTTAGTGATACGGTAGTTAGTGATACGATAGTTAGTGATACGGTAGTTAGTGATACGATAGTTAGTGATACAGTAGTAGTTAATGATACCGAATCAATTAGCATATTTTATAGTGACATTCCTAAGATTAGACAAGTTATCTCTTGAGACATATTACAAACTTACTCTTAAATTAGGACTTTAACCCTTAAGACACACACTAACTAATTAATACAACCACATCGTACATCATGTTGAAGGTTCTACTACAACTGACTTTAGATTAATTCTGAGACCTGTGCCGTGTGAGCTAATGTTTATCTCTTTCTAAAATATTGTTTAATTGTTTGCATTTTTCTCTTGATATTATTTACTTTTGCACTTACGTATGTCAGGGATTTAGAAACTCACGAGGCCCGATATTTATATCATTAATAATAGTGTAGATTCTGATGATGCGGCAAATATAATGTTAAGAATTTGTAGAATGTAAAAACATAGTTTGCCACTGATGGTATTATTGACCAAGATCTAACCTCATGTGAGCCAGACGGGTGATGTTACACGTTAGTCACTTCGTGGTAGTATAACTGTATCTCAGAATCACTTTAAAACTTGTACACGACGAAGACCACGCCTACCACACACTCCCGCCACCACTACACACATTGGCAGCTCGACGCTCACTGAGTCTGAGCACTGAACCAACTGAGGTAACTAACGTTGGTATGGATGCACGGCGGTCGGTTGCCACTCTTTGGGCTGTGTACTCGTCCCGCGTTAATAGTTGCCATGTCTCTTGAAAGGAGTCACCACCCATTTATACCATCGGCTCACTGACTTTGATAATCCCCAAATTCAGCGCTTGTTCCTGCTTCAACTCTTATCTGAGTCATAATTATATAAAGGCTGGAAATACAGTATGTTTTTCCACGATAGGTAGTTGCCAATTGTTGATTCTGGTTGATCACGTCTTTGACCACTGTCATAAATATGCATGACATGAGTTTGGGACTTCTGGTGGCTGGAGGTGTGGCCAGTTCATTCATACAGGAGCACAATAGAGGTGGCAACTACCCCAAGTTAAAGGGACGAGAGGAGTGGCAGACAGAAGACGATGTACTGTATCTATCTTTTTATCACCTTGTGTCAGGTATCTCAAGACTTGATAATGATATTATATAAGTTTTTATTTTATATTCAGAGAGGATTAGAATGTCTTAGTTGTTCACATAAACACCTTGAGGCTATCTATAGCAGCTACGCGAAGACTCACCCCCCTCCCATCCCCCCCCCAAAAAGAAAAAAAAATCACATCTAGAGGGGCAACGCCAGGGGTTTGTTTAGCAGTCATGTTACATGTTTAAAGTTGTCTTGACAATTATTTTTTGAGCCACAGACATACCTTTAATTTTTTCCTGTACACACAGAGGCTTCAATAATAAATTCGTGCCAACATGAATCCTTAAACTGGGGCCATTAAGCTGTGTTGCCTTAAAATGAAGATGCCAGGATGTGAGACGAACACCTTTTGGAAATTTAGCGTTCGGTAGGATTATCATTGTGAAAATATACTGAAGGAGGCAGCAACTTTTCAGGTTCGAGAATCAGCTGAGTTAGTGGCCAACACCAGACTGGTTGTTGCTGTTCCTCGCCAGCTGGCCTTTTGCTGTGTGGTGAACACGGTCCTTTCCTCAAACATTCGTACATTAATTGTTCCCTTCTCTCTACAACAGACCATATCTAACGTCGGTACAGGAATATCGACCCCCAAAAATAAGTCGAATTTGCACCACGACATGACACTAATTAATGTTTCTGTTACGAAGTAAATATAACGTTCGGATATCTGAGATTCCGGTTTTATTGACGCCATCCGGTCGCCCCGTCATCATGATCAAGTCGTTACCTGACACACGCCATGAGTACTGTTCACTGTGTCTTTTCATGTTATTGGAAGACTTATTATTTTCTTTGTCATAATATTTTCCCAAGAACTGCGTGTGCGTATATTTATTTATGTGTGTATTCGTGTGCGTGCCCCTGAGTACATATATCAGAATGTGAGCGTGACATAGATTATCTGCGTCCACTCAAGTGTTGACGGTGTGTGTGTGTGTGTCCTTGCCTAATGCCACACAAAACACAGCTGCCCTCCAGGTGTACACAACCCGAGTGATAAACAATTTTACATCCGAGACAGTATAATGTAAAGCCGCCTAAGAACAGTAGGAACTGACCTTAAGAAGTAATGATCATACCTAAACAAATTCAATCCAACTCATCCAAAATTGGAAGACGAGTTTCCTTCTAACACCCGAAACAGCCTCGCACACTCACGTCGGGGGTGATCAAAGTAAATCAGAGCACCGTCTTCATATCGGAGGGTTGGCGACCACAGTCCTCCACTGTAAACGTTCTCGGGCTGTTTTTACCGATCCTCCAAGGTTTTGTATCTCTGAGGGCACAGTTTTTAATTCAACTTATCCATTCATCTCAGACTCTGCCTCCCCCTGGCCCTCCTAACCCCAACTTTGTCTATTAATATATGTTATTATTCCTTCTTCCCTAATTACAGGTCCAAAGTATCTTCTTTTTCCTTTTCTGTACATTTCATATCTATATCTTCATTTTTTTCCTAACCGTAGTACTTCTTCATTTGTTTTCCTGTCACTGTTACTCATTCTTAACATTCACCTATAACACCACATCTCAAAGGCTGAAAGTGTCCACGCTTCTGACCCATATACAGTAACACTCCTGGCCATGTATAGCATTTCAGCAGCCTTTACCCAATTTGAAGTAAATGTCCCTTTCTTTTAAGTCTTTAATATTATTGCATTCTGTTCTTGCTTGGCCTATTCTTGCTTTGATTTGTTTCTCACAGCTACCATCACAGCTAATGTTACTTCCCAAATACAAAAACAAAAATATAATAATAATCTACTTGTTTAAATTCCCTGTTGTCTACTATTATTTTTATTTTGGGATTTATTTCCAATATGGAAACAACCAATACTTTTGTCTTTACAGCATTAACTCTAAACCCATATTGTTCACTTTTCCCATTAATCTGTTACCGAGTTTTTGTAATGCCTTTTCACTATCTGTGATAAGAGTAGTACCATCTGCTTAGTGTGTATTTAATATCACTTTACCATTAATTAGCTTGTATTCCTTCATCGTTACTTATAACTTCTCTCTTTAAGAATGCTGAATATATATTACACAATGCTGGACATAAAACACAGCCTTATCTTACTCCCCGTCTAACTGTGAACCAATTAGTAAGGTCATTATTTACTAACAATGGAGCCTCCTGTTGCCAGTAAAGATTTTTCAGAATTCTAATAGCTCTGTATCTCCTTCGTTAATGCACGTAACTACTTGATATAAAATAGCTTACAAAAACATATTCACTTACCATCACTCTGAAGACAGTTGTTGCTGGATGTTGGTTTAGTACACCAACTATTAGGGATATTAAACAACATCCACGAGGTCAGATTTTCCACAGCAAACAAATCCCCCCTCCTAAAAAAAATAAATACAAAAATATAGTTGTTGGTGTAAAGTTACAATATAGTTCATTTCTACCTCGTCAGTAGTTTACACAGCAGGTGGTGAGATACAGACCTAATCCGTACACCACAGATTAGTAAACAACCGAACACCATACAGGAGACACACAATAAAGATTCCTCAAACAACTTTTTTTGTAGAGGCGCTTCCGGCAGTACCACCTCTACCACCACCACCACCACCCTCCTCCTCTCCCTTATGTCACGATTTATTTAGCATTAAATTTGCCAAGACGGACATTGAAGAACACATCACGGGTGGATACAGATCTCACTTATCCCGAGCCTCTGTTGTCACCAGTTTTATGAAATCACTAAGAATGCCATTTCTGTTGCCCTTTTAAAGCCAAGTTCGTTTGTCCTACACACACTTAGCGTCTACGATCTATCTATCTTATTCTTAACACACAATTACCCTGAATTTAGTAAACTATTCACTATGGTATAAATAAGACCTAGAGGTTTATGTTACAACAGGTAGTCCATTATAGAGGCAGGTGTGAGGTATGCTAATGTGTCGGTGTAGCGGCTGTACCTGTTGGTCTACCCACCACCTGAGGACTGATAGGATCGCTGTCGTGTTTCGCTGGTCGTCGTAACAACTGACCAGCCCTACAACACAACTCTAGTACATGCCCACACCCACACTCACCTGGACATGTGTTATCTTTTATAGGCAAGTTTCCCCTCTGTACTTGCGTGTCCGTTTTCTCTTATGATTAACCCATTTTTTTTTTATTGTTTTCATATATTTGTTGTCTGTATGTCTGATCAAATAGGCCCCAGTCTCAATAGGTCTCAATATAGATTAGACTAATTTGACATCTAACATTCTGAAGTAAACATTATATTTTTTTGTCTTCTATCTTCACACATCAATTTTGGCTACAATTCCATTTCTTCATCTTTATGCCTATTGTCTTAACTTTAAGTCTAGTTTTTTAATACAAAAGCCAATTTCCTTTACTCAGAAATCCACATTCTTCATTCAGTATTTAACTTACCTATTTATCTATAATTTAGTTTTCTTTAGTTACAAATTCATTTTCTAAATCCATTTCCATTTACTTAAATTTGGTGTATCCATTTTCCTCACACCTGTTTTAATGAAGTTTGTCCTTACGTTTCTCAACTTATGTGACCATTTTCTGTCAACATAGACCCGTTCTCTTTAACTTAAGACTTCCTTTTTTGGGTATCTATGTTAGTTATTGGTACATGTCCATCTCTTTTTCTATGAAATTTACTATTGTGCATATGTCCTTTTCTGCCATATATATGTTCCTTTTCACCACATGCCCGAGTCTCTTTGGGACATCTCGGTCACTTATTTACAGTACAATGTATGTGTATCGAGGACTACTGAAAAACATGTTCTAGTAGTGACTTGAGACATTTCTGTTTGTTGACATAAGTTGAGTTTTCTGGTCAAGTGTTTTTGGTAAATCTTTATGTTCAAGATGGTTACTGTTAGCCCGAACACTCATGAAACATCCTGTACAGGCGCGCCTTGTTGAATATTGTACCTGTTTAAGTGGGGGGTATGTATGCCTGTTTGGTGAAAATCTCCCTAGTTTATCTCTCTCTACTTGGTGTTTAACCCATTCAATACTGCCAGTACTTTAGGAGTTTATTGAGCTTAGTGAAAACCTCCGGTACTGAGAGGGTTAAAACCTATCTCGATTAAACTTTTCTCAACTCCTTCTATAGCTTCTCTTGTTACCACCACTTTAGTCACTTTTCTATTGTATCCTTTTCTAAAATTCTCGTCTTTATTTAGTTTTTTTAATATTTCTTTCTTTCCCCCTTTGATTCAAACGTTTCATTTCTATATATATATAATGTTCTATTTCCTCTCTCTTTAATTTCCCTTTAATTCATTTCACGTTTATATTTCCATTCCTACTTTCTTTCTTATTCTCTTTTTTCTCCTTTAATTCCTCTTAATGTATTCTTCTACCTTATATTGTTTTCCTTCTGATTCAGGTCATGTTATTGGGTGTTACTTTTAATTAATTTCTGGCCTGTATGTGCGCAGATTACAGGTACAGTATAACTTAAGGGGTTTATCAGAACTCAATATGCTTGTGTATTTACCCAGCCCTGCCTCCTCCTACTCCTTCATATGCTGCTTCCTCTTCTTTGTATTCTGCTTATTTTTCTCCGTCTTTATGTTTTCTTTTTCATTGTTTTGTGATCCTTTTCTTCGTCTTCTGTTTGTTTTGTGTCTTCTTCGTCTTTTCCATTGTTTGTCTTCCTCTGGTTTTCTTTTTTTTCGTCGCTTTCGTCTCCTTTCTCATCCGACTTATTCTGTGTCCTTCTCTTTCTCCTCCTGATTCTCTTCTTTCTTCTTTCTCTCCTCTTCGTATCCGTTATTGTATCCGCTTTCAAAATTCCTCTCTTCTTCTTCTTCTCCTTTCATCCTTTTTCTTTCTCCTTTTCCTTCCCTTCCCTTTCCTTCCTCCTCCTGCTTCCCCTCTCTTCTTCTCCCTTTTCCCGATCCTCTTCCTAACCCTTTCCTTTTCCCGACTCTCTTCTCCTCTTCCAGACTCTCACCTCTTCCTGACCCTTTCTTGACCCTCTCCTCTTCTTCTCAATTCTCTTCTCCTCTTCTTTGCCCTCTCTCCTTCCTTCTACCTCTATCTTCCTGTTCTTAACCCTCTCCTCCTCTTCCTGACCCTATCCACCTCTTCTTGACCTTCTCTTCTTCTTTACCCTCTCCCCTCCTTCTGCCTCTCCCCTCTCTTCCTAATCCTCCCCTCCTCTTGTCTTTCCTCTCATCTTACTGTCACTCCCATATCCTCCTCTACCTATTCCTCCAACCCGTCTTCTCCTCCCCTCACTCCTCACCTCACCGCCTCCCTCCCCCGTCTCTTCATGTCGGAGGGCAGAACTTGCTCTGAATACCACCACTCACATACTTAAGGGTGGCTAAGAAAGGGGGAGGAGGGGTGAGGTGGGGACGGGGAGGAGGGGTGAGGTGGGGACGGGGAGGAGGGGTGAGGTGGGGACGGGGAGGAGGAGGTCGAAACACTCACAAGTACCACCTTAATTCAGGGTGGGGGCTGTGAGGGGGGGGGAGGGGGAGAAGGGTGTTCACAGCCGTCTCTTTAACGAGCAGGGATGGGCGGGGATGGGCACCTTCCCCTTAATTACTCAAGAGTGGTGTTGAGAATTTCCTGAATAGTCTTTATTTATTTTTCTATATTTATTTTCTTTCCATTTTCTCTGGTGATGCTTTATTTCATTACTTCTCTGTTTTTTTTTTTTCTTTGTTACTGTTGACGACTGGACCTCAGACCATCACATAACACACGACACAATGACACATAAACAAGGGTGATGAAGATGGTGGCGGCAACAAGACACACCAGCCAGTATAAACGACAAGAAGACCATCACCAGAAATGACGACATGAGACAAATTATTGAACTGGAGTGGTCAAACCTGAATCTTGGCCGAACCAGCAGTATTGTGTGGCCTGAGTTTGTGTCGTTTGTGAGGGCGTGTGTTAGGTTAGGTTAGGTTAGGTTAGGCTAGGTCTAAGTTTCTAATCTGAAAGTATAAAGAGCATTTTGGAAGCCTGTGTCATCACTTCCTGCACTAACACTACGTACACGTTTCTCGACTGTTACTGCTGCTTTACTCTGGTCCCGTATGGCTCCTGGTTACCATACAGGTACTCTAATTAAAACTTGGACTGCTATATATTGTAACGTGAGTAATGTATGACTCATAAAAACTGAATACTGGTGATGGACATTGTTGTGGTCACCTTAGTAATGACGTATTTAACATTATCACACCTTTGAAGGGCTCGGTCATCAACAAAAGGCAGAAGAGCATTGCTGAAGGACGAAATGAATGGGTCTGTTGATCCTCTCAGCGGACAATCATGATTTTAGATATATCGTAGTTGTTGTCTCGGCCCAGGCGTGACACTATGAAAATGGATTAATTTTTACTCACGATGTTATTAGCCATACGTGTATACAGTTGACTGTGTGAGCTTAAAGCCTCCGAGTCTCGGATGAGCTGCATAGTTGTGACGTAACTGTCTCTTGACCTCAGAATGTAGGTCCTGACACGACCTGACCTGATGTTTGGCTGTATTAATATATATTTTGTTTGTTGTAGAGAACTATGGTGTCACAGATACACGTTACAGGCAGACAAGGTTTAATATAACGTTAATACTCGTCCATACTTATTGAAGTCGTGCGTTTCACTATAATATTGTGTTAATTATTATGCCACTTTGAACGTAGGTAATAACAATTACATATTGGTAGTCAATACATTTAATCAACAATTGCAAATTACAATTATCTCACTCTCGGTTTACATACTTGAGCTTGTACAGTTCGTGCTTCTGTGTGTACTTGTGGTTGTGTGTGTGTTTGTGTACAGTATGTGTACCCGCTATGTACACACGTGTGTGACCATGTCGGGATTCACGAAAGGAATTTGTTCGCGCCCATTTGCATTTAAGATTATTTGTCCGTATAAGTATATGACCTATTTGTGTGCATTAATCTACTGTGGCGTGGAGGCAGTGGGGGGGGGGGTGTATGTATGTACGTGCGCTTAGGCTATGATGTTATGTTTACCTGCTAGCCACTATCAACACACTCCCGGCCCCACCATCTGCTTAATGAATCATCTTACACATCTTTCTAAAAATGTCCACAAGTATACACACTCCCGCATATCTTTCAACAAAATATCAGATGAGTCAAAATAAGAAAAGAAATAATTAAAAGAAAATATAATAATCTTTCACGATCTAATAAGTTTTATAGGTTTGTTCTGTGCGAAAACCAATACCTGTGGATTAGAAGTTTGTTGTGATATTAGAGAATTGAAAGATGTACAGGTGGGAGGGGTGAGGGGTGGGAGTGCAGACAGCTGCTTTTTGTTTGTTTATTCAGCCTCACGGATCTAATACCCAAAAATATCCTATCGAGAGGAAGTTGCAGTAATTCCTTGTTGATTCGTCGTATATATAAGGTGTCTAAAGTGATAAAGACAGATATAAACCCCCTAAATACCTCTCCCATATACAGTACACCATATTAGGTCAAGTGGTAATGGAGGAACTAGTTTGATAGATGTAAATATTTACTGATGTTATAATTCGCGAGACTTAACGTGAAGGATTCGAGACAGGTTTATGGCGCTCTGTTATGATTCGCCTCATAGCCCCTCACCTCACCCGCGGAGATTAGTGTGTGCGTGTGTCTAGGTGTGTGTGTGTCTAGGTGTGTGTGTGTGTCTAGGTGTGTGTGTCTAGGTGTGTGTGTGTGTGTGTGTGTGTCCTCGCATTATTGGTCTCACATTCTCTTTGGCGGTCAAGACACAATTCTGCCTTACCAACAGGATCGTGGTCAGTATTCTCGAGGGATCTTACAGGTGCATCAACATTTTCTGTACCTGAAGATATGACAACATACTGCTATGACACGATTATGAAGCGCGCGCACACACACACACACTCACACACACACACACACACACACACAAGAAAAACAGTAAACCCGAACCACAGTACAGTGCCATAATTATTATCTCGTTCGTCTGTGTAATCATGATCTAGTGTCTCAAAACCTTCCATTATAACTGTGTGTGTGTGTGTAATAATAATAATAATGTGTGTGTGTGTGTGTGTGTGTGTGCGCGTGTGTGTGCGTGTGTGTGTGTGTGTGTGTGTCTGTCTGTGTCTACTTGGTGTTTTAATTTCTCTGTCACCCTTTTTACACTTTTATTTCGTTTTTAGTCTCATCCCCATTTCATTTTTTTTTAACTAATGCTTTTGTTCATACCTCAGGAAAAATTATAGACAGACAGACAGACAGACAGAAAGATAGATAGACAATTAAATGGAGACAGATGGAAAGACATGCAGATAGTATTTGTTTAAGATGATCACACTATTACCTTCACCTCTAGACGTCTCACCAGCCTCTACTTTCCCTCACACACCTAAATGAGACTCACAGATATGACTCACCCTCCTCTCTCTCTCTCTCTCTCTCTCTCTCTCTCTCTCTCTCTCTCTCTCTCTCTTGGCACGACTCCATTTTCCACAATTCTTAATTAAAGTATTAGCCACGAGTAAACACACACACACACACACACACTCCTTTCATTCACCGTCACCCACACACATTCACAGGTGCAGGGAGACTGTTCGTTAAGGTCTCTTCCCCCCACAGCCACCCCAAGACCCTCACAAATATGGTCCAGTTCACCTTTACACAGCCAGGCATCACAGATCATTTATCACAGTTTCTCAACCATCATCATTACCACGACACACACCTGTTCACCTGATGATTAGTCACCTTGTTTATTTTACCTGATTAACCCTTTCACTACTGGACGATAGTTTTGTTATTTTATTTTGTTAACGTTAGACGATTTTATTTAGCCTAGAGAAGCTCCTCATGCCAAACGGGTTAGAACCACTCTTAATAACGTAACGTAACCTAACCCAACCTAATTTAATTTTCATTCTAACCTAATGTAATCTAATGACACGTGACCTAATCTAACCTAACCTAATTTTAGTTCTAACCTAATCTTCTCCAATGACACTTGACCTAATCTAACCTAACCTAACCAAACCACATAGCCTAACCGAACTTAAACCAACCTTATGTAATCTAACCAAACCTAACCTAACCCATAACCCAGGTACCGTTAGGTGTGTTTAATCATCAGGTGAAATAAGCTGGGGTGGGTAATCTTCAGGTGATTCACGCTCACTACAATTTCTTCCCATCCTGACTTGTCTGATAATGTGTTGTTCTGTTGTTTGTTTTTTGTTTTGTTTTGGCGTAAGATTAGATTTATGGACCTGACACGTTCTCCCTACAATCGTGGGTTCGAGTTAAGTTAGGTTAGGTTAGATTCCTAGTCCGGTTAAGTCGTTCTCATTTGGGTTTTTTTTTCCTGGTATCCGCAGGGGGTAGGAGCCACTTGAGACTGCCCCTCCTTGGCCCTCCCCCCCCTCCTCCTCCTTCCTGGTGCTGTTTTTTCCTCCTCCTAGGTCCATCTCCTCTTCCTTGGTGCTCTTCCCTGATGGTGTTCCTCCTCCCCCCTGCTGGTACACCTCCTCCTCTTCCTTTGTGCTGCCCTTCTTCCTCCTCTTCATCCCTAGTGCTACACCTGCGCGTCTCCTTCCTCCATCTTCTCTTGTAAGATTCTTCTTTTATTCCCAGTTCCACTTTCAGATTTCCTCTCTCTCTCTCTCTCTCTCTCTCTCTCTCTCTCTCTCTCTCTCTCTCTCTCGGCCAGGAGTGAGCTAAGCGCCTTGATACTGCAGTGTACTGGCCGCCAACATCACTAAAGTTCCCCCCCCTGTGATGTTAAAGCCTCCCTCATACCTCACTGAATCCTTACTAATCCCTTAAACACCTTACTGTCTGCGGAGGGGTGGGGGAGGTGGAGGAGAGAGAGGGGGAAGGAGGGTAGTTAAGTATGCATTCTGGTTTATCTATCGGGTCGTTGGGTGGTAGATGTTGATGTGTGTGAGAGAGAGAGAGAGAGAGAGAGAGAAATCATGTTTGTTTGTTTGTCAGAGAGAGAGAGAGAGAGAGCCACTCAGTCAACCACCCAAAACAAAACAGGACCTCCACATTGCTCCACATATCGTCGAGGATGACAGACAGAGACCAACACTGGGAGGTCCACAGCACGTACTCCAGTAACATGATCATACACAAGGTTGGCGTCACTGTAGCCACCCACCTGTTGCAGCTGGTCGAGGAGGAATGATGCAGCTGGTTCAAGTGGCGAGTTTATTGACTCTTGTAGATGGCGTAGTTAATAGAATGTTGGATTAGTTCTGGTTACTGTAGCTGTGATTGACATGTTCTCGAAGCTTGAGGCCTCCAACAGAGACGTTCTTCGGTGGAGGATTATTACGTGGAATTACTCAGTTTTCCGGGTTTAATATTCCAAACAAGCAGTTATGTCTGTGGTGATTAACAACTCCAGCGGATGTGTTATTGAAGCCCATTAAATTACATGTGGTCTTCACGCATTCTTTATGTCTTGATAATTCTCGGTGATACATTCTTCCCGGGCTGAAACTTCATATACTTTCCAAGGCTAAATACCCCCTGAGGCCACGTTCTTCAATCTTGATAATTATCTCCTCCACGAGCACCTACTGACAGCAACTACTGTGTGTGTGGTGTGTGGTTCTTCCTGACTTAAGAGAGGCAGCCACTACCTTCTTCAAGACTGAGGAGGACAGACAACCAGCTCCACCACTTCCTAAGACTCACCTCAGTTCAGTATTCAGGTATTTTAATTACATACCTCATAGGTGGACAAACAAGATACCACCACGTACCTTAACCATCTGCTAAACTTACCATCTGGACCAGCTGTGGAATGTATCAACCAGCTGGAGACGATGAGAGACAAAATTATCTTAGTTACCAGTTATCACTTGAATAACAAGGTATATATTATCTCTCCGGAGTTATTAAGACATATTATCGCTCCGGAGTTATCAAGGCACAGATAATTATTTCTCCAGACTAGAATATCTCGTCGGGTGATCGTCTCGAGGAATAGGTCAAGGAGCTGACGTGTCATCCAGGCGTTGAAAAGTACAGTATCTCTTAAGACGGTGTTGACATGTCGCTCGTATGTTTGGCCAGAGTAACGTATGTGTGTGTTTGTGTGTGTGTGAGAGAGAGGCGGTGAGACATACAAGGCTTCTCTCGTTGACGTGATGCGTGACGTGCGGGAAAAAAATACTGGCTGTTTTTTGTATCGTTAATTTCTCATCTTGTAGTTTCATTATATTGGCCGTAATGTTTGTTTACTTTCTTAATGCTCTAAAAAAAATACAAAATAAGAGAATCAAAAACAAAATATGAATAATGAATGATGTCAGTCAGAATAAACTCAACACAGGAGATCAAATTCCCAGTGACTTAGGAATGACAAAACCCATGATCCTTCAGGCTTTTACGCCCTTAATGCATGATTCATGAAGGCAAGCATGAACTACGCATGCTTCCCAGATGGGCACGGTAAACGCTTCTGCGCTTCACCCTGCACAATATGTAAGGGGGTGCCCAATAAACTATCTCCCTCGGGGGCAAATAAAAAGAAAAACTAAACAATCTATATAGACCTATTTGTTTGACCACATATTTTGGGATCATCTGAAGATTAGGCACATCACCTTATATCACCTGAAGATTAACCATCCACGCTATCTAGGGTGGAGGGCGTTAGGTTAGGTTAAGTTAAGTCAATTAAGGTTAGGTTACGGTAGGTCAGATAATCCAGGGAGTTATACAACCACACACACGCACACACACACAGCATCAGCTCCGTCCCTCACTCACCAGATACATTTCCCCGCTACACACACCAGGCCAGAGGTCGTCTTCACAATGACTCTGCCCGTTTACTTTTGTCCTTTAATTAGCAATAGAGAAGTTATCTAGTTCAGATAATCTTACAATATAATTTTAATACCAATTTGCATGTTATTTCTTGATGTTTTAGTTAAAGTGAGCTAATTTGGGGGAGTTATTTAGTCTTCAATTACTTGGAAAACGTAACGAATGACCTTTTAGGAATCTGAGACCACAACTGTGAATAATCTTGACGTCAGGACATAACGTTTTAATGTCACCACTGCCACGCCCTCTAGATCCTGGCTGACGGAGAGCGGATGTTTCCCACGACTCGCTCTCTCTCTCCTCAACTGACCTCAGCTCAAATCTAACCCAACAGCCAGACAGCCCACCAGTCAGACAGCCCAACAACCCTCAGCCAGCCAAAGCGTGACGGCGTAGAATCTCTAGTGGAAGGAAATGGTCCATCATGCTTTGTCCAGCCGTTGTTGATACTATACATAAAAGATGCCTCGGGGAGTTATGGATAGGCCGTGTATAGGCTTATGGTTTTGTGTATAGACGGTGTATATAATTTGTATGGATGGATATTATGAATTAGTATTTATTTAGGACAGTTTTGATGAAGGACTTGTAAGAAAAATAATGTATAATGAGATCTGTTTATAGCTGTTTCAGTAGCCTGTAAAAGAAATTCGTATGAACAACCTGTATAAATGATAAGGATACACATAGCTTGCTTGTTTAACTAGAAAAAAATCTATGTAATGTTTATATAGGCTTAGGTTAGGTTAGGTGTGTGTATTTTGTAATCTGTATAAACGACATGTATGGAAAACCCGTATATCTGTAATTTGTATGATTAATTCACAAGGAAGATTTAAGTGTATAATTATCATGTATGAACAGCCTCATACATAAGCTCGTATGATTTTCATTCACTACGAGGCCTTTGTATAACATGTATGAGGAACAACCACAAGAATAACAAACGTGGACGACCAAACGACACACACACACACACACACACACACACACACACACACACACACACACACACTCCTTTTAGATATTCCTTCACTATTGGTCAAGAGGTTAGTAGAATTCCTGCCCTTATCCCCTAAAAAAGGTCACTCACTCTCACTATCTCTACACGCCCTTCTTGTGACGTGACCTGACCTTTGAAAATAACAGGGATGACCTTTTGTAATCGGGTGATGTCTTAAGCGGCACTGAATGAAATCGTTTAGTACTTTAGTTCACAAGGCTGGAGAGATGGGGTTGTTTTGTGTGTGTGTGTGTGTGTGTGTGTGTGTGTGTGTGTAAAATAATAATAATTAACAGTTTATTGAAAGAGCTTGGCAGCCAGAAGGCTGAAAATATACAGTTACATATTTGGGGAATGGGTTACGAATTACAAATAATATACAAGTAACATAAGTGACACAAATAAGACATATAATAACTAGATGTGGAAAAGCTCAAACTACAGTTCATTTCAACATAGTGACAGTGTAAGGAGCAGTGTTTACTGGGAGTGAATACACTGATTTATTACAAGTTATTGATAATTTTTACAATGGTTGGGACTGGGCTGTTCTTATAGCGATCAGTTCGTGCACGTATGGGCTGGATGCGGTTGTGGTGTCGAACAGCAATTCTCGGACAAGGGATCTCAGGTGGTAGTAGGAGCCGGTGTCGGGTGTGTGTGTGTGTGTGTGTGTGTGTGTGTGTGTGTGTGTGTGTGTATGTATGCGTGTGTGTGTGTGTGTGTGTGTGTGTGTGACCCCATCAATGTTCCATAATTCATGATCATTTTCTTCATCTCCATCCGACACGGAATGACCAGCACCAGGTAAGGATCTGTTTACCTGGTCGCTACCTCACACCTCTTGCTCCCTCTGATAAGTTCGAAGGTTGAATATTTGTCCAAAGTAAAGGTGTAAGGAGGCATCTAATGAGTCAGTTGAAAGTAAATATACTATTAATTGATCATCTGGAGATTAGGCACCACAAGCTTATTTCACCCGATGATTAAATATCCTAATGTTATTTGTGGGGTTAGGTAAGGTTAGGTTACATTAGGTTAGGGGTAGGTTAGGTAAGGTTAGGTTACATTAGGTTAGGGGTAGGTTAGGTTAGGTAAGGTTAGGTTAGGTTAGGGGAGCATCAATCAATATATCAATCAATATATCCAAAAATAGCCTGTACGTTATGCTGGCAGTAGTAGAAATTTATTATGTCCTAGGAATAATAACCACACACACACACACACACACACACATATTGACTGACTTACACTATCAAGACACAGGTAACGCCCAGCCCTGGGAAAGGACAGAAAGCGGATGCCCTTTAGGGAGAAAGAGCCGCGAGAGGTAACAGGGAGGTGAGGGAGGGGGGAGAAATAATAGAGGACGGAGAAGGTGATTAGTGGGATGGAAGAAGAAGGGATGATGGGAAGGGAGGGAAGGGGAGGGGGACTTCAGCATGACCCACCCTGACGCAACGGTAGGAGGAGGAGGGGAAAGTGGAAGAGAAGAAAAAAAACACAGAAGAAGGAGGAAGAGGAGAAAGAGAAAACAAGATTAAATTGATGGCAGCAAGACGAATCGCTGAGTGAGGGGTAAAGGTGACTAGCAACTGGGTGAGACAGGAGGACGGGAGGTAACAGGAAGAGGGGGAGGGGAGGAGGAGGAGGGGTAGGAGGGGGGGTCGTGGGGGAAGGAGGGTGATCACCTGAACTTAATTACCCCTGACTCACCGGTGGGAAGTAAATAACATCAATAGAACAGCGATAAACATTCACGATATGTTTACCTTTAATGGATCACCTGAGTTTTAGTCACCCCAGCATGTTACACCTGAATCTGAATCACCCTGATGTTAGGATAAGATTAGATGCTTAAAGGTAGATTAGCTTAAGTTAGGTTAAAGTTGGATTATGTAAGGTTAAATTAGGTTAAGGTTGGATTATGTAGGGTTAAGTTAGCTTAAGTTAAGATTAGGGTGGTTAATCTTAAGATGAAATTAGGTGAACAATTTTGACAGGTTAAAAAGATAACATACTTGTCAGTGTTGATTTACTGGACACGTTCACAGCTCACGGACTATTAGGTGTTGTCAGAGGTAAATCAATGAGCACTGTTTTATTAGAGGCACACCAAGACACGGAGAACAAAGAACAAACACACTACGTCAAGGTTGTGTCGATGTTGATCTAATAAGCTTATGTAATCAAGAGGGCTGATACAGGTGTCTTGCTTCCTGTATCAGTCCTCCTGTTCTCTCTCTGACACACACACACACATACACACATGCACACGCACACACAAAAAATGTATCTCCTCTCTCTCTCTCTCTCTCTCTCTCTCTCTCTCTCTCTCTCTCTCTCCACACACACAGGGCAAAAACTTTCTACCCCAAACTGCCTGTCAACGCCACCGCCCACACTTTAATAATTCACGCAGTTAAATCACAGGTAAGAGCTCTGATCAATGACCATCAACAGGTAAAATATTGGAGAAAAGTTTTGAGCTCGTAAACTATAGTATACAGCGGGTCAATAGTCTTCAGAGTGTGGTTTGTGACGTTGATTTGGCGGCAGGTGGGGTGTGTTGGGGTTGGGTGGGTTGGGGTGGGGTGGGTTGGGGTGGGGTGGGGTGGGTTGGGGGATTACCTCTCTCTCCCTCATACCGATTTCTCTCTTTATTATTATTATTATTATTATTATTATTATTATTATTATTATTATTATTATTATTATTATTATACCAAAGTGATGGGAATTGTCTGCCTACCTCGTTTATGGTGTAATCATTTAGTTACATCAATCTGAGAGCATCTGAGGGTTGGGGACCACAGTCCTCCACTCTAAACGTTCTCGGGCTATTTTACCAATAAGTTGTTATCTCTCAGCGGCCCCAGTTTTTTTTTAATTTCATTCATCCACCCCGGTCTTCCTTCCCCTGGTCCTCAACTTAGCCCATTAATATTTCTGTTATTATCCCTTCGTCTCTAATTATATAACCAAAGTGTCACATATTTCCCTTTCTGTAAACTTTTAAGTATTTCTCTTGAAGTTTCTCTTAACCTTAGTACTCTTTCATTTGTTTTCCTGTCAGTGTAATTTATTTTTATCATTCACCTATAACACCACAAAGTGTCCACCCTGTTGCCAACCATAATTTTTATTTTAGGATTTATTTCCAATTTGGAAACAACCATTACTTTAGTCTTGACAGCTTTAACTCTTAACCCCCATATTCTTCACCCTTTTCTATTAATCAGTTAACCAATTTTTGTAACGCCTCTTCACTGTCCGTAAGAGCCTCAGCGTAGTACCCGGAGTCTCTCCCAACTCATGTATTCATGATAGTTGAGATCTTATGTAAGCTTCACTGTTTTGTCTTTATATTATGATGTTGGGAACTGTTTGTCTATCAGTATTGATCACACAAATTGGAGCACTATTTAGCATTATGTCACTGGCAAGAAGTTTGTTGTCGTCTATTATTTGCAACTTGGCAACTGGGTTGTAAGCTAACCTTGCTTGGAGCTGCCCAGTGCCGCTGACTGTACACATCATCTGTCCTTGGTGTTTATCCATCACATCACTGATGACTCTGATGTTTGTCGTGCTCCAAGTGGTCATCTCACAGTTAAAATGTTGTTTGTATCTTTACGTAGGTATGTATGAAGCAGGCCCCATCTATATATGAATGTAATAAGCAGGCATGGGGCGATTAAGTTTAAAATTTAACTAGTTAAGTTAATTTTCATTTTTCTAGTTAAGTTAACCTGATTTTTTAACATTAATTAATTAAGTTAAGATTTTTACAATTAAGTTAAGTTAACCAGTCTGTTAAATTTGCTAAGGGACATTTTCATGTGGGTTAAATAACTTAATATCCTGTAAATGTTTTCCATAAGAGTCAATGGATATTGTAGTTTGAATACCTGAATAGTGAGGCAGTCTGGCACACTACTTCCTTGGTATGAATAAGTCTTGAGATAAAATTATTATAAATTCTTGACTTTTTTATTTGTTATATTTTTACTCAACAGTTTTTCACATGTAAATAATTGTATTAGTTCAGTATACAAAACCAAGTTAGACTTTCTTACTTGAAAAATGAAATCATGATAAGATAAAAATTCTGCATATCAAATAAATAATAATCACTGAAAGTTTAAACTCAAACTTTTTCATCACATACTTATTACACTTTATAATGCTAAATATATTGAGTACTCACTGGGCGCAAGGGCTGATGTGTTTTATATTATTATTTGTTATTTTTTCTAAGAAATTAATTGATAATTAATCGAAGTTAATCAATTAATTTGCCCAAATTTCGATTAAGTTACGTTAAACTGTTATTTTAAAAGTTAACTAGTTAAGCTAAGTTAATTAACTGCCCCATGCCTGGTAATAAGGTGTTGTTGGTGCATCAAGTACCACCATGTTTGTTGCTGTGTTGTGTTAATGTGTCTGCTATTTATATATCATTGGGAGTGTCAGTTATTTTATTTCCTGAAGCAATTTTACGTGTGTTTACTACAGTCATTCATATGGTTCCTTCTCGTTTTACTTCACATGTTGTGGGGCATTTAGTATCACCGCTATTCTCACAGTCCCGTGGTCAATAGTAATACTGATGTACTACATAACCTTGGGCTCCATGTATTATGTGTAAAGTTATAGGTCTGTAATTGTTTCCGTTTTGGAACTATGGCTAGAACAGAACACTTACGGACAGACACCTCCTTTATTATTATAAATAGAGAGATGTTTGGGTTAGGTTAGGTTAGTCTGGGTAAGGTTAGATGAGGTTCAGTTTGTCTGCTTTCAAAATAAGAAAAGGTTTACGGATCATGTTCGTGGTGTTTTCCACCATTGGCAGTGTTGAGGCTGATGTGTTTAGAGAAGATAGCGGCCGGTTGAGAATGACACTCGCTAATTGGATATAGATAGAGAGAGGATCGTATGATGTTGCCAGATACACTGTTATGAGGCAACTAATGTTACCAGATTGGCTGCAATATATATCAGTGATACAAGTCGATTTTTGCGTTTATGATAATATATATTTTAGTGGTAAATTGTACAGTGAAATAATCTTAGATATCTAATCCACTTGGAAAAAATTAATAAACGAAAAATAAATAAATAAATAAATAAATACACGATAAACATACCTTCAATGCCTGCGAATTGTTGATGTCTAAATAAAAGTAAATAAAATAAATAAATAAATAAATAAATTAAGCAGGTTCAAGATGTAATTAGATAACCTGGTAACTCACAAGAGGAAGTTGATAAAATATAACTTCTCTACGGTAATTACAGACAAACAAACAAGACTCGATATACGTCTCACTATCAACATGGCGGGACATAGGAGGACGGTCAAGTAACTGTATAAACAACATTATTGCCTCACCTCACCGACCGCTCGATGTACAGGAGTGTCGGTAATGAATAAAGACTGAATTCACACTCTCCCGCGCTCTTACAGTGAATATTCCTCAGAACTGATGCTGTAACGGACCACCTGAAGATTAGCTCCCACCTAACCTAACCTAACCTAACCTAACCTAAAAATAACCTCGACATTACACTAGATTTTAAATTCTTTCAGGTCTGCCTTACGTGGGGGTTAGTTTATTGTGCATACATTTGCAACCTTTGTAAGACGAAGAGCCATAGCATTTACAGCGCCCCACAGGGAAGCATTCAGAGTTCATGCTTGCTTTCATTTACAACTTGACTCTTAACATAGCAACATACTGTACACTTAACACCAGGTAAAAACAAGGTAGAGAATATGTTAATAAATCTTCCCATCCTTAATAATTCACCTCTTGACGCATCTAGTTAAGGTAGAGTCTCGGTGTAAATTTTGAACGCATTTAGGGTCGTAAATTCTTATATACGTATTTGTTTGTCTTCAATCAACCATTTTGGTACATTCTTACATTTTCAATTACGAGAAATACTTATCGTAGGAACTTCTCCGAATCTGTACCGTGACACTGGTAGAGGATAATAATGTACACTAAGTCTACCTATAGCTCAGTGTTGGGTGGTGTCTCAGGGGATTGTACTGGTTAATGGTTATTTTTTCATGGAATTGAACATAATAAAACAAAGTAGGGGAGTTAGAGAAGAGGAAGAAGTATAGTAGAATATAAAAAGAGAGAAAGAGAAGAAAAGGGGAAAAAAACGAGAAGGAAATTGAGATATTAGGTTAGTCTTCAACAACAAAATTCACAGGCAACTGAAGTACAGAGAGAGAGAGAGAGAGAGAGAGAGAGAGAGAGAGAGAGAGAGAGAGAGACCCTCTGTCCACACCATCAATCAACGCCTTACGGATATATCAGTCGGGTGGGGCAGGACACGGCAGGTTACAGTTTCGGCTGAGTAAACATGGATCATGAGGAGCCTCTAACTGTTAGAGTCTAACATCATGAAGCAACACCCAGGGCTAGAGTGAGGATGAATGATGAAACAACGCATGAAGCTAGAGTGAGAATGAATGAAGCAACGTGTGAAGCTAGAGTGAGAATGAATAGTGAAGCAACGCATGATGCTAGAGTGAGGATGAATGATGATGTACTGTTGATATTGACTAGCAATGAATTGTGGACGTCCTGTGAGTGATATTTGATTCGTGTGATGAGAATGAGGACACACACACACACACACGATGGTAGGGTATTACATAACATTACCACAAGACACAATGGAGTGATTTGGAGGGTGTATCCTGTCCTATCCAAGGGTTAAATGTATCTGTTTTCATCCCAGAGACGACTAGAGGGATAAGCTTTCAACACACACCGGAAGGATTCGGCCCAAGATAGATACACTTTAGGTCTCAATAAATAATATCCTATTGGAAATAACCATAGTTTGTGAACCTACACTGTGTATACAGTACAAGTACACACAGTACTTGTTCATATTCTCAGTTTACACGCACAGTATACCATGTGAATCTTTAATCTCCACATACAATACACTCATTATTTATCATCATTCATCATCATCGTCGTCATCACATATACGCCATCATTATCGTCATCATTCATCATCCTCCTCCTCAACATCATCATCATCATCATCACACACACCACACATTACCAGTGGTCATTTCTTGGTGCTTGTGTATTATTCTGGATGTACTTAAATAGTTAGGCACATTAAATTTTAGTTCAATTATAAATAGTTAGGCACATTAAATTTTAGTTCAGAAAAACGTATTTTGTTAAAAAATCCTTTAAGGCTATAGACTTACAATTTTCGTCATTTCGGTAAAAAATGGATTTTGTTCAAAATTTCAGTATAGTGCCCTGGATAACATAGAGATCTGTTAATTTTTTATATCTTGGTTATAACTTGTTGGAAATGGCTTTTTAGAAAATGTTAGAGTGATTTTTAGAATATTTTAGTTATTTTAGATACTAATTACTCGCCATATGGGTTTCGAGGTCATTTCTTGGGTTGTGTATTATTCTGGATGTACTTATGATAGTTAGGCACATTAAATTTTTGTTCAGAGAAAACGTATTTTTGTTAAAATCCTTTAAGGCTATGGACTTACAATTTTCGTCATTTCGGTAAAATTGGATTTTTGTTCAAAATTTCAGTATGGAGTGCTCCTAGATGTGTAAGGATCTGTTAGCTTAAATTTGATATCTTGATTATAACTTTCAAATGGCTTTTTTTAGGAAATGTTCTAAATGTTTTTAGAATATTTTTAATTACTTTTGCAATGTGAAATTCTCGCCATTATGGGTTTTGTGGTCATTTCTTTTTGGTGCTTGTGTATTATTCTGGATGTGTAAATAGTTAGGCACATTAATTTTAGTTCAAGAGAAAACATTTTTGGCAAATCCTTTAGGCTTTAGACTTACAATTTTCGTCATTTCAATAAAAATGGATTTTATTTCAAAATTTCAATATAGGTACTCCTAGATATATATTGGGATCCTATTAACCAAATTTGATATCTTGATTATAACTTGTTCAAATGGCTTTTTAGAAAATGTTCAAATGATTTTTAGAATATTTTAATTACTTTTTTGCAATACTAATTACTCGCCCTTAGGTTTTCAAGGTCATTTTCTTGGTGCTTGTGTAATTATTCTGGATGTATAAATAGTTAGGCACATTTAAATTTTAGTTTCAGAGAAAACATGTTTTTGGCCAAAATCCTTTAAAGGCTTTAGACTTACAATTTTGTCATTTTCAGCCAAAAATGGTTTTGTTCAAAATTTTCAAGTATAGAGTACTCCTGAATATGCTTGAGATCTATTAGCAAATTTGATATCTTGAATTATAACTTGTTCAAATGGCTTAGAAAATGTTCAAGCGTTTGAATATTTTAATTACTTTTTGATATTAATTACTCGCCATATGGGTTTCGGTCATTTCTTGTGCTTACCTTGTTATTCTGGATGTACTTAAATAGTTATTTTTGTTAAATTTTAGTTCAGAGAAAACGTATTTTGGTAAAAAATCCTTTAGGAATATAGACTTACAATTTTCATAATTTCGGCCAAAAATGGATTTGACAAGAATTTCGGTATGAAATTCACTCCTGAATGTATAGCAAGAGATCAATAGCAAATTTGATATCTTGATTATAACTTGTTCAAGTAACTTTAGAAAATATTCAAATGATTTTTAGAATGTTTTAATTACTTTTTACGTACTAATTACTCTTAACTTATGGGTTTTCAAGATTTCTTCTTTCCGGGTACTTGTGTAATATTCTGGATGTGTAAATAGTTAGGCACATGAAATTTTTAGTTCAGAGAAAGTAATATTTTTGGCAAATCCTTTAAAGGCTATAGACTTACAATTTTCATTCATTTCAGCCAAAAATGGATTTTGTTCAAAATTTACCAGTATGATGCTCCTGGATAATATAGCAAGGATCTATTAACCGTTGATATCTTGATTATAACTTGTTCAAATTAAGCACCGAAAATATTCAAGTAGTTTTAGAATATTTTAAATTACTTTTTGATAACAATTACTCGCCATATAGGTTTCAGGGTCATTCCTTGGTGTATGTATTATTCTGGATGTACTTAAATGAATTAGGCACGACTAATTTTAGTTCAGAGAAAACGTATTTTAGCCAAAAAAATCCTTCTAAGGGCTATAGACTTTAATTTTCAAATCATTTTCGGCAAAAAATGGATTTTGTTCAAATTTCAATTATGAAATTGCTCTGGATAACCTTAGCTTGCGGGATCTATTAATAAATTTGATATCTTGATTATAACTTATTCAATAGCTTTTGAAAATATTCAAATGATTTTACTAGAATATTTTGGTACTTTTGCAATACTAATTCTCATATGGTTTTCGAGGTCATTCTTGGTGTATGTATTATTCTGGATGTGTAAATAGTTAGGCACATTAAATTTTAGTTCAGAGAAAACATGTTTTTAGCCAAAATCCTTTGGGGCTATAGACTTACAATTTTCGTCATTTCAATAAAAAAATGGATTTTATTCCAAAATTTGGTATAGGTACTCCTAGATAATGCTAGCCCCAGGATCTATTATTAAAATTTGATATCTTGATTACCAACATTCAAGTGGCTTTAGAAAATGTTCAAATGATTTTTTAGAATATTTTAATTACTTTTGCAATGCTTTAATTCTCTTCCTTATGGATTTCGAGTCATTTCTTGGTGTGTATTATTCTACAGATGTGGCAAATAGTTAGGCACATTAAATTTTAGTTCAAGAGAAAACGTATTTTTGGCCAAAATCCTTTAGGGCTTTAGACTTACAATTTTGTCATTTTCAGCCAAAAATGGATTTTTGTTCAAAATTCAGTACTTCGATACTCTAGATAATGCTCTTGGGATCTATTGGCAAAATTTTATATCTTGATTATAACATTCAAATAGCCTTTGAAATGTTCAAATGATTTTGAGATCTTTTAATTACTTTGCAATGCCTAATTACTCGCCACTTCTGGGTTTTTCAAAGGTCATTTCTTGGTGCTTGTGTATATTATTCTGGATGTACTTAAATAGTTTGGCACATTAAATTTTTAGTTCAGAGAAACGTATTTTGGCCAAAAATCCTTAAAATATATAGACTTACAATTTTTCGTATTTCAGCCAAAAAATGGATTTTATTCCAAAATTTCAGTATAAATTTACTCTAAAATATGCTGCTTCAGGATCTATTATTAAGAAATTTGATATCTTGATTATAACTTGTTCAAATAGCTTTAGCAATAATAACTA